>NC_081172.1:31711684-32311684 GCF_012432095.1 Onychostoma macrolepis
CTCACCCTTACGTTGTTCCAAACCCATAAGACTTTCATTCATCTTTGCATCACGAAAGATATTTTTTTATGAATCCTGAGAGGTTTCTGCCCCTCCATTGAAACTTTGAAAATGTTCAAGCTTCAAAATGTTCTGAAAAACAATGTAAAAGTAATCCATGTGACTTTATTGCCTAAATATCTTTACTTCCGAATAGGAACTAACCCTTTAATTGTATGCCTAATGTGTCAAAAAGGGCTTTGTTTGTGTTTCTTTTCTTTACATGAATCACAAATAATAAAGGCTATTTCCAAAAAAAAACCAAATAATAATAATCACTGGATATCACTGTCAGTCATTTGACATTTTCTATCTCAACATATGTGTTTAAAATATTAAATGTTTTGCTACTTCTTACCTAGCACTCTTTTAACACTTAAACTATACGTTGTGCTGGAATTCATGTTCAGCTTCTGTGAACAATAAACCCCGTCTACTTTGATTTCATTTTAAACATTTTGACATTGATGAGTGCTGTTGACTGCTGAGGTGGACCATGCAAACTCATTCTACTAACCCTAACCTAGCAGTCTACTACTCTAATGAGATTTAGTTCACAAGCTACAAAGCTATTTACAGTCAACAGAATTTCTAAAGGGGACCATCAAAATAAAGTGCAACCCCTAACAACAAACAGAGCAGCATCAATATCAAATATTGCATCAGTTTGTCCATATCTGTTTTTACAATGTCCATGGTGGTAGTATCCCTTTTCTATATATATATATAAAAAATTAAAAACCAGGTATAATACTGTACATAACACAGTATTACTTTGGAACGTGGCACCATGAAGAAGCATTTCACGTGTACTGTATATACAGTAATATGTATGTGACAAATAAATGAACTTTGAATATCATATTTAATCCCTGAAAAAATCAACTTGAATTTAAAATGATGCCAGTTTACATGAATGAAAAGCTATAACGCCTCTTATGTCATTACCAGTGGGGCCACATTTCCTTTCCTCAGACATCAGAGGTTAAAGTGGACGGGAACTCCTCCTGCCTCTGGTGGGTGAGTACGGACAGAGCTGAACTGCAAAACAAAACGAGATAGAGGGGGGAAAAGAGGAAGGTAAGAGGAGAAGAGAAGGAAATATGAAATGATATCATGGTGTCACGTTTTCGATTAGTTTAACAGTAAATCTCATCTGGTTTCCCTATGGCTATGATGAGTAATTCATGGAATGGGAAACTCGTGCCAGTATATGCTAGGACTGAAAATACATGTTAAAAAAAAAAAAAAAAAAAGTATAAAGTTTATTGAGTGAGCAGATGGTGACAGTCAAACAACAGAGCATCTCGAGGGATTAAGAAGAAATATTTCCAGTGACATTTGAGGCTTGCATTCGGTTATATGTAATTTTCCTGCCGGCCACAAGCCAGAAACAGCACGCCACAACAGAGAGGAATAGTTTGTGACTAAATTCTCACAGATCTGCAAAAGGACATCGCGGCCAATAAATAAATGAATTAATTCAGGATGCCCCACCCGTGTCGGAATGCAGAAGACTCTCCCAACTGGAGGAAATGTGAGGGCGATGACATTTCTCTCTTTCTGAACCGTTTCAAACAGTGACTGTGAACATCAACTGAGAGCAAGTCTACAGGAAGATCCTCATTTTTATCATCCAACAGTAGTCTTGCTCTTTTTCCTTCCGTTTTATTTCTAGAAAAGCTCCCTCACTCGGCCAACAGTTCTTTTCAGCAACAAACTCATTGACCAAAAATGGCTTGCATTTAGGAACAACTCTTCCCATATCTAGACTTTATGTGATTTTGCAACAAATTAATCTGTCAGGTAGTTAGGTTAGGACAGGTTAGACAGTTTGTGTGATATGCCTTTATCCAGAAAACCATGAGGGAAACTACACAAAATAAAGACAATATAAACTCTGACTATAATAAATGTGGTTTCACTTGCAGCGAATATATTATGTGGTGCCCACAATGTTTTGTGCAGTGAATAACTGGAAGCAGAGAGCATTAAATGATTTCCACTTTAGACTGTCATGTTAATATTTTTGCATATTGTTATGCCTGTGAAATGTACATATAGAGCTATAAAAATGCACACAAATATTTTTGTTTGTGTGTTTATTATAATTTTAGACATAAAATACATTAACATTAAATTTAGACACTAACAAAAAGTTTTTTGTTTTTTTTGGAGGTGATATTACCTATAAATATTAAGATTCAATTTTTCAAACTCCAAATTCAAAATTCTAAACTAGAAAACTGAACGGAAAAATTTAAAATGTTTAAAAGTCACATCTCAAATTCAAATCTGTCATTTTCTTGTTCTTTATTCATGTTAATGAATTTCAATATCTGATTTTTTTTTTACTGAGTTGCCACTTGACGTCAAATGTAAAATCTGTATCATACAGTCCTATGCCATAGAAAATTCTGGAAAGTAGTGTCCTCGCATGGGCGAACCGGTTTCTCTGTATTTGAGCGTGTGTGTGTGTGTGTTGAGAAGGGGGTGTTTCAACTGATTCAACAGATGCAATCCAATCTGTCAGACGATGCTTGTGAGGTTACAGACATTTTCTCATTGCCCTGCCAGATGCATACCAATGCAGTCCACTCCATCGGAAGGACGAGCACACCTTGCTCCCTCTCTCGTCTCTCTTTCTTTTTGCGTTCCTTTTGCACTCATTATATTCGTTCCCCATTCTCTCTCTCTTGCTGGTGATAGATGTGTTTTCCTGGCACCCTCTGGCTGTTCATTTGCACCAATGACAGTGAATTAATCTTGTATCATCATTAGTTCTCTTTCACCTTCATGACTCCCTCCAGAATAAACACTCGCTCAGATAATGTCAGATCAACCGGCCATTGTGTGCTCAACTTTATCTTTCACGTTTTTTCCTGTTTCCTGCAAAAAAAAACATTTAGACCCAAATGTAAAGTTGCAAATGGCAATCTGACCTGTACTGTGTATTTAAAGCAGCCCTGACCTTATCTTTGTTTGTGTGTGTGTTTGGAGAAGGTGGGTGGAGGGAGGGGGCATCGGTGACATCACTATCAGGGAGGATCCGAATGGACAGGAAAGTCAATTAGAGTTTAACTGAGTTTACCAGCTGGTAAGAGAGAGAGAGAGAGAGAGAGAGAGAGAGAGCGAGGGAGGAAAAAGGGGAGGAGAGCACAAAAGAGAAGTACAGACAGATTGAGAGAGGAAGGGAGAAAGTCAGCTACAAAGCCAGAGGGACAGAAGGGAATTTAGCCGGCACAAACTTCCAGTTCTTCCTCTATCATCCATTTCATTATCCTGGTCTCCTTCTCAGCTGCTATTTTGCGTCCTGATCCTGGCATAACAGCGGCGTCCGGTCAGCCACAGGGAAGCCGGTGGATGTTTTTTAAGAGCGCACTTCTCTGACACTCAGAAGAGGATGAGTGCTTGAGCACAAGCTCGAGAGACTGACGAAGTACATTCACTAAACCAGGAGAGACAGACGGCGTCCACTCCGTCCTCAGGAGCGAATGAGAGGAGAGGGTCTGTAACGCTGGAGCTCAAGGACAAACCATGGACTCTGCACACCTCCCACTTCACCTGGACGTGAGTACCAATCTCCACAGCAGAACACCTTGACGCTTGCAACATCAGCTGCATCCTGTGCCACGGGCAAAACTAGTGACAAGTGCTTGTGTAGAATATCTAAACTTGTTTTAATCGAGATAAATTGACTTTGAGAAGCAAAATTGTGTAAGAAAATTGCATTTTAGTAGCCCTTTTTATAACACAAAGGCACAAATCATATAAACTTTACCAAGGTTTTTGCTTTATTTGCTGTAAACAAGTTTTATCTCACAGAATTTCACTTCTCAGGTCAATTGACCTTGTTTTAAGGATATTTAGACAACGGAAAACAAGACAATATGTACAATAGCGATTAAGAAAATTATATTCTGCAGTGTGTGACTCAAATCTGAAACGTCAAACAACCACCCATTCCTTACCAAACTGTCTGCTCCGTGCTACAAATTCACACGTGTTACTCACCAAACCCAATGACAGATTCATAGTGGAGATGCATCCTCACAACATGTGAAACAGGCAGGTCAATGTTTCCACCAAAGGCAAAAAGCAGTCAATGTTCTGTAAAAGACTTGTGGACCGCAATAATTGCCTTGCTGGAGCATGCAGAAGAAATCACTGTGGAGAGTAGATCCTTGCTGTCCAGGGCTGGCAGAGAGCTGAATATATGCTTTTGGCTTGGGGGATAAAATGTACAGCAAACAAACAGGCAAGCCCTTTGCAAACTGGATAAATCATAAAGACACAATCTGGCAAAAAAAGGAAGTTGCGATATGTGATGTGTCTTTTCAGAGCTTACAAAATGGGATGTTACAATGTTGTGTTAGCTAAAATAGATCATACATTTAGATACTTCTGCATTTGCCAGATGTTAATGCAACACTGTCTGAGGGTTTCGGGACCGTCAAATCGGTCAAATTGATAATAGAATGTTAAGTGGGGGTTAGAGGAGGATTCTGGGAGGACATTTCTTGTCTGGTCTACTCTACTCATCCTTGGAGACCACTTTAGTCTGTTCTTAGCTGACCCTTTGGCAAGCTGCATAGAAAGTGGGTGTATGTTCCTATAACTGTATCAGTTCTGGAGTGTGTTTTTCAGTCTGTAACAGTGGGGTGTGTGTGTATGTGTGTATGGTCACAGAGGATTGTTCCACTGAATGTTATGGGGCACAATTTGTCATTATCTCTTAATCGGTCCAGCTGGGATAAATTACAGTTTCGTGCTAATATACTCCAATAAAACTACCCCTGCGGGCCACCTGCAATATTATTCTAATGATTTCATGTCTTTAATGCAGCAGAACAGAGGCACAGCTCTACCATTTGTGACTTCTCGCATGCCTTGGGGCCTCAAGATATGGTGTGGGTACCTTTTGCATCTGAAACCGTAGCGGAATTCATGTTTAAGAGTGCTCCTTCAAGAACAAAATGACAAAATAGGGAGGGGGGGGAGCGAGCTGGGGAGAAGCAGTCTAGGGAATGAACGAAAGGAAGAACAACAGGAAAGGAGAGCGGAGGGATCGGGGTACGGAGTGAAATGTGAAACACGAAGACAGCGGTGGAGGATAAATCAGCAACAAGCAGAGGCGCCATGACCCTTACGGCCCTACACTGCTGACTTCTGGGTAAATATGAAAGGGGAAAACATGAGAGAGAGAGAACTTGCTTTTCCTAGAACTGTGTAACAATATATCAATTCTGGAAGTCATGCTTTACAGGAAGACAACTGATAAGAAGAATAAAAATAGAGGGGGGGGGGGGGGATGTGGAAAGAAAGCTGAAAGAGATAAGTGGATGCAAAGAAACCCTGCCCTCCACTCTGAGGTCGACAGGCCACGTCGCTCTGGTGATGGCACGAGTCTGGCCGACCTTTCCTCTGCCTGGGTCACCTCTCGCCGTCTGTTCTGGGGTCTAATAAACGCCTCTTTCCGCCCCCTCTGTCTGATTACTGCTATCCCTGTAGAGGAAGTGATTACATGTCGAATCCAATCACAACAGAAACCATAACACATATGCGGCCCAAACACACACCGATGGGGGGGAGGGACTGCGGGGAAGACAGAAGCGAAGGAGTCTAATGAAGGTTTAGTGGGGAGGCGGCATTCAAGAGAACAGCTCCATCTGGACGCTACACCTCTGTGAGCTCCCACTGGGCGGAACAATCGAGTGGATGGGTAAAAGCCACTTAATCTACTTTACTACCGGATGCTGTGGGCGTGGGGGACTGTCTTATCCTGTGTGTCCTCTGAGGATTGGGCTGGAGTTTGGTGAATGAGTGTGAGCGAGATGGAGGGGACGTAGAGGACAGTGGGAGGACGGTATACATCCTCTTTTCCAGTGCGTTTAACACCTGCAGTTGAGGGTAATCCAAGACTCCCAAAGGAGTCACTGCTCAGCAAGTCCTGACTTGAGCACATTCTACATCAAAAGACCATTTAGTTTGTCTCAGATGTAAGTGTTCCTGGCCTGTGTGAGACCACCCATCACCTTGTAAAGGCATAGTCTAGGCTAAATACTAGATAAGCTCCATATAGGCCATGGAAGCTGTTGAAACCACAGAAATCATTTAGACTAATCCCTCAGTATGTAAGAACAGACTGTGTGTTGACCGTTATTAAAGAAGACAATAAAGCCAAGCATATTTCCACTGTAATTCAATTTCAGCTGAAGCTGTGGATAGATTTGCATTTAACCCAAAATATTAATTTACCAGTGTTTCTATCAAAGCTCTCAAATTACCCTTTCAACACCTCTCACGAACTCCACCAAAGTACGTATTTGTAAAGGACCCATTGAAGGCTTATGTTGGCTTAGAGATGGGACCGATGAGAAGGATAGTTAAATACTGTAAGCTTTGAGAAGATTTTGTCACTAACGGATGACAGCTTGCAACAATTAGCTGTTACTGAAAGGAAGGAGATCTAAGTGCTGGAGGGTCTAAGTGTTTAGTGCCAATCTGTCCTTTTAGGTATTTTTTTCCAGGTAGGATTTATCTTGCATAGCAGTGACGTAGACAGGGCCCAAATTCAGGCTATACATGTTATATTGAATGTTTCAAATCCAAGTCATAACATTTCTGACTGCTTCCTCTTTGATTTCTTTATTCTGCACAAGATATCAATGAACAGATAAAAGTCAATTTGATGCTCCCAAAATTATTCACAAATATGTATAGACTAGGATAAATGTATGAAAAACAGCTATAAACCATGGAAATTTTAGACCGTTCACTCTCAAATTACTTTTGAAAGGTGATTTACTTTAGATTGGGCGCTACCATAAACATCAGTGTGCTGATACAAACTTTAAACCTTTAACCTAGTGATTATTTTCAAGCAGCTGTTTTAGACACAAATGACAACGAGTCCTATCTGGGTCACTGGCAGCAGCACAAAGTCAACAATCTGCAAATTTCAAATCTACTTTCATCATACACCGACCGTTATAATCATTCAAGAATGATCATGTGCCTCATGAGCATCCTAGAATAAGTCACGCCACATAATGTACATAATGTAGCGTAACGTAGCCTAGCATAAGGCTATATAAATTTGCAAGTAAGTAAGTTTACATGCTTTTCAAGAACACAGTGCACCAATGCTCTATGTCCTAGGTTATTCTCATTTGTCAGTTAAATCAACTCAAGAGACAGGCTTAATGAATTGGTCTAACAGGCCTATTGTAGACCTCTAAATCAAATAGCACACACCATAATCTCTGTAAAACTACTTCAGTTCCCTAATGACACTGTTTCTGCGATTACGGTCTCCAAAACAACAAATACCAGTAAATCAACAACAAAAACACAGCGCGACAGTTTCTTACCACTCTATGCAACAAACCAGACTATTAACGCTAAATCAGCCAACATATAATGCAAAACAAAGACACATGGCTCAAGGGCTAAAGCTAAAAATATGGTCAATTGCAACACTAATTGGGACAAGAAATACATATTCACCATTATTTCTTCTGAGTCAGGTATTCATTCATTGACTGGAATAAACGCCATCGACTAATGCAATAGTTCACCCAAAAATACAAATTCTATCATTGTGCCATTCCATGACGGCTTTTATACATACAGTGAAAGTCAATGGGGTTCAAAATAGCAATGAAAAACAAACTTTTTTTTAAATATCTTAAGTAGTCTCACAATGGCTCCTCTTTTTATCTTTCCGCAGGTCCAACATGTTCCCTGCTAGCCTACTGGTTCTGATGATCCTGCTGCTACCTCATGTCTCATCAGGTCAACAGGAGGGTCCCAGTCAGACTCATGGATACTTTGGTAGTCCTCTGGAACCTAGTTTGGCGCATACCATTCAAAACCTCCTGCTGACCCGCCTGGGTCTACAGTCACATCCCAACCCCAGTACAGAGGCACGGGTTCCCCAGTATCTTCTAGACCTGTATCGATTCCACACTGAACAGTACCATCTCGTTGAAGACCCAGAGTTTAGCTACCCGTCCCAGCATGTGCAAGGAGCCAACACAGTCCGATGCTTTCACCACACAGGTATGAGCAGCTATTGCACTAGGTCATAGGAACACAGATTCCCTTAGCAGTCGTAAAAGGCTAAATTTACCGTAAACACCGCACAGAGACGTGTGGAAGTCAATTAACCTGCCTTAGGTGCCAGAATGCCCACTCAAAAAGCTACCCATGGATTCAATGTTCTGATATTTTTCACTCGAGTCTTGGCATCAGCGTAGACACCTTGGAACAAGTTAAGAAGGACGAGGCTTATTTTCATAAGTGCTCCTAGCAAATGATGTGCAATTATTATTTAGTTGGACAATTATGCCATTACTCAGAGAGCAAGTGTTTGAACATGATGGAAAGAAAGTATTTCACAGCTTAAGAACTTTGTCTCTATTTTTTCTCGTCTAGATTCTACAGTCCTGAGTGTTCCAGAAGAGCAGAAAACGACAGGGGACAGCATTCACATTGACTTCAATCTGTCCTCCATTCCTTCAGAAGAGAGCGTGGTGTCGGCAGAGCTCCGTTTTCTGCACGAAGGATCAAGTGAAGACTCTCACGTGGTCAGCCTTTATCTTTCCAACAGTGACCCTGCATCAAAGCCCACACTGATCCATTCACGCCCACTGACTAGAGATCGAAAGACCACAGAACTCTGGGAAACCTTTCCCCTGGATGGAGAAGTGTTTCAGAATCTATCTGAGAGGTCAGGGAGCCTGTCTTTCATTCTGGACATTATTGCTGATAATAACTGCAGCCTTTCCAAGGAGAGACATCTGCGGGTGCGCAGGTCCACCGGGCAGGATGAGCACAGCTGGACGAGGCAGAGGCCGTTGCTGGTGACTTACAGTCACGATGGCCGCAGCCAGTCCTTTGTGCCTCTCAAAAAGCAGAGCCCTGCTGGCAGACGAGGCAGGGGCAGATGGACCGGGGGCAGGTTTAAGGGTGATAGGGGTCAGGGCTCTGACACAGGTTGGCGGGTGGGATGGAATGAAAGGCGAGTGAAACGACATGGTGGGAGGGCTGCCAAGCTCAAACGGCTCTCCCGCGCTCGCTGCCGTCGACACCCGCTGTACGTGGACTTCAAAGATGTAGGTTGGAATAAATGGATCGTGGCCCCGTCCGGTTACGATGCTTTCTTTTGCCTCGGAGAGTGCCGCTTCCCACTGGCTGACCATATGAATTCATCTAGCCATGCTATGGTGCAGACGCTGGTCAACTCTGTAAACGGAGCCGTGCCGCGGGCCTGCTGTGTGCCAACGGCCCTTAGCCCCATCGCCCTCCTCTACCTGGACCAGGAGGAACGTGTGGTGTTGAAAAACTATCAAGACATGGTGGTGGAGGGCTGCGGTTGTCGATAGCAAAATGCTCATGGAATAGATAAGAAGGGTGGACTGGAAAAATAGGACTAAAAGCAGTAAGTGAGAAAAGAAAGCAAGGTAAAACTGTCATACTAAAAAACATGAGCACCTTCCCGTAGTCCTCTGGAACCCAGCTTTGAATTCTTGTGTCCAATGAAGCATTGTATTTGTGTGAACAACGACCCTTAGAAGTATTCAGTCCCAACGTGACGTGTCTGTCTTATGTAGTACACTCCAGCTATCTGTCTTGTAGGTGTCCAGTAGCTACAGTGTGTTCTTGTTGTTGTGTCCTTCCTGCTCCTGTTTTGTGCGTCTTTCCCTCGTAACCATTACATCATTGACAACTCAAAGGGACCAAGAAGTGACCGTGGACTCTTATTGAGCATTTGGAGCTGGACAGACTTAAACCTGAGGGGAGACAATAAGAAAACTGAACTCCTCATCTCTGGTTGCAAAAGAAACTTCAAAGTATGCACTGTGACAGAGACTATAACTGATTACAGGGCACTTCTCCTTATGAGCTATTTAAAAATCACGACACCAAGAAATTATGATGTTATTGTCTGAATGTGTTAGTGCTATTATTTATGGTGACCTGTTATTTTTTTATGTACGGTGCAGTCCAAAGAAAAGTTTGCTATACAAATACTTCTGTGGTAGTAAAGTAAATCTAATTTAAGAATGCATCAATATATATCTATTTAAATAGCAGAAAATATGGAATATTTAATCTTGACAAATACTGCAGATATATAAGTACCAGAACGCCTTATAGATCCATTTAAAGCCAGTTCAAACTGGTGTTACTCATCTATTATTTGTAAAACCACAGCACTGAATCATGGCAGCTTTATATTGGCATTGACTGAACTACGAGGGCTCTTTCATTACAATTGAAGCTTTGTGAAACAAAGAAAATTGCCTAAACATTCCACGGTGCCAAATGTTATGTTATGTGCCATAGGTGTACAAGCTTGCTAAGTGGTATTATACATAACTTTGTGTCTATTGTCATCATGTAGTTTTCACACAAGTGTTGACCAAACTGTTTGTATTTATAGACAACAGGTTAAAAAAAAAAGTCCAATCTTATTCCAATGTTCTGCCATGAATAGCTGATTATATTTTAGTGTGATGCTTTACGTGCAGTTTAAACAAAAGCCTTGAGAATGTCTGACATTGTCTAGAGCCATTGTGAAATGTGTAATAATAAACAGCAAACTAATCAGGCAGTTCTAATTATCTCAATCTTTGATTTCTTTTTCCAGGATTGCTTTCCTAAAAATTTTCATTTGAAAGAATAGAGTAGTTAACATGACATAAATAAATACAAGCTTTATTCAGCCTTGTTTTAGAGGGTTTCGTGCACTGGGACACTAGCTAGACCAGCTTAAGCCAGTTAAGACCAGTTAAGAGCAGTTAAGTTTAGCAAGGTACTGTCGTCTCAGGATAGAAGTAAAAATGTAGAGAGAAAGTTATCTGGTGGAAGGGATCTGAAGTGATAGGAAGAGACTTCTCACACACTGTAAAAATGTCTGCATAAGTTTATCAGCTCTCATTATAGATTCTTTCTCAACATCTGTTTTTCATCCTGCTGAGGATCTTGGACCCAGTCTGCAGCGGTCTTGATGTCCATTCATCTCACAGTAAATGAGAAGAGCTTCGGTATTCTCAGTTCCTTAAGCCTTTGGAGACTGAAAAGATAAAGATTGAAAATTACAATACAGATAGCTCATTAGAGTAACATTTATCTTCTACAGTGTGTGTGTGTGTGTGTGTGTGTTAGAGAGAGAGATGTCCACATCACTTAAATTTTGAACTTAAACAGATGTCAAAAGTTCCACATCATCAAAAAGAATATGTGAAAGACTAGATGAAACATCTTAAAAGTAACACTAAAGCCACATACTTACATGAAAATGACTTTCGACCTGTGATGTCTTCTTTCTCATCCCCATATCTCTGTTTGCCATCACAAACAGAGCTTATCTTGCCAGGTGTGAGGGTCGGGTTGGCCTTTGAACTGAACTGCAGTGGCCTTGACATATTTACATGTATACAGCACATTCCCACAACCATACATCAAGAATGAGGCCCATACAGCACCCATGGGAAAGCATAGGTTTTGTTAAAAAAAGATAATTAATTTCAATGGCATTCAACAATTTATGTGCACTTAATGCTTTCTACCTACAGGCAATTCTACACCCTGTTTGTCTTTCATCTCTGCCACCCTAAAAATCTTTGATAAACTCAATTGTCAACACCCAATTTATAATAGCCTAATTAGTCCCCTTAGAAATTAGCCCTCTATGATTATGCTATCTTTCTTTTCATGTTTACTGTAAACAAAAGTTGCTGATTACTCAGGAACCCACAGGCAATGACGAGACCTCAGAATAAGCCAAGACAAAGAGAATGAAGCTGTGAGTATTCAAACAGTTGTGCTTGAAGTCTTCACTTGTCTAGACATAATGTTGTTGAGCAACACTCCAGTTTCACAATGTAATATTGTTTTAAAAGAACAGAACAGGATATGAAGTGGTAAAACATTCTCTTATGTTTAAAGCTGCATTCAGTAGTTTGGTGCTAACGTAAAAAATATTACACATCAAGTAATAAATTGTGTTTTTGTGATATGAAGAGTGATCTGAATGGTGTACACAGTTTTCTATAAAACATATTTTAATAATGTATGGTGCGGGTCACCCCTCTTAATGTATTTCACCAAGCTGAAATAAAATGACCAGTGAGGTTTCACTAAACGTCAAAGAGAATACTCAGAAAGTGAAAATTAGACAATGGAACATACTTATCTTTGGGCTTTACCAGCAGAGACAATGGGAGAATTAGTACTTGTACGGATGAAAAAGCAGTAAAGTTTTGAAGACAGAAGACCGACAAATGCAAAAATTGGTACAGCAGTCGGGTCATCATCATTCAATCATTTGATCCTGAGCAGTGGTGCCCAAATTGCTGCTTCACATTGATAGATGGCAGTGCAGAGCCAATACCTATGTGGAATTGGTACTTACGGTTAACAAAAATAACAGTGATGCTAATGCTAGCAAAAGAACTATTAAATGCACCTTTAAAAATATTAGGCTACTCAATAATGGTAGGTTTATTCACACCAACAGCCACACAACAACACAGAATTAACTACCAACTAAGATTTTGGCCTCAAAAATATTCTAGCCCAAAACGATGCACATCTTCATCAAGAAATTCCAGACACCAGTCTACAAAGATTATCACTGGTCTGTGAATTTTTTTTCCTCAAGCAAACTAAAAAAAAATAAAAATGCATGTTGTGGGTGAGTTTTCTCACCCTGTGTGGGGGTGTACATTTTTCCTATTTTAAAGGTTTGAAAAGGTGTGAAAAGGTCTCTAGACATTCTTTCTGAGATCTATGGTAAATCAATTCTGAAAGGTGTCCATTGGGTCCCCTCGTGAACGACAAGTTGAAAAACAAACCAGAGATCTTTTCTTCCATTTAGTCCCACCTTTACACTCATAATATGCAAGTAGTCTGCAACGTGTCAAAACCACAATTGGCCTGGGTATGCATTTAAAGGTTATGAACAGAATTAATAGGTGTGAGGTGCTCATTTTCAACCTTTTGCAGAGGCGATGTTCCCATTTATTTCATCAAAGGCCATCCTCTTTACTTTCCAAGTATAGGTCAGACTACATTTATTGCCAACCATTTTAGCTGACAGGATTCATAGCTTTGTCATTTAGCAATTCAATTTAGTTAATTACCACATTTCAAATGACACCAAAAGTCTACATAACTCTAAGTACCCTATATAACGTTACTCTCTTACATCTGGTTCATAATAACTTCATATATTTTTATTTTTCATAAGAAGAATTGGGAAGAACATTGTGTTTTTTCTTCTGTGTGTTCACTTACAGCAGGGGTGTCCAATCTTGTTCCTGGAGGGCCACTAACCTGTAAAGTTTAGCCAAAGACCCTGAAAAGCAAGCCTGCAACCTTTATGAAAAAATTCAAAGTGGCTAATGCTAATGCTGCAGCCACAGATATGTATTGGTGGTACACAGGGAGAGAGACCAGAGGCTATTGTATGATTGGCTGAGGTGCCTCACATGATCCAAGTTAGCCATTACACTTTTTTCAGTGATAATTAATACAGACCCTCTCATCCCCCAATAGTAAGACAATCTATGGTTTAGCTCCATCCCTAAATAAACACATCTGAACCAGCTAATTATCATTTTGTTTACATGCTGTTTTATTGATGTCTTTCTGCAATTGAAACACTGATTGAGTGATTACATGAGACGTTCTTTCATGTTTATTTTGTATTAAAACTAGTATTAAAGATGAAGGGATGATCGCGCTCCACGCTGGCATATGAACTGAGGCGTTTATACAGCGACCTGTCACGCCACATCAAAGAGCATGATAACAGCATGTATTGGCTGAATTTCCTGAAAAAAATAAGACCTGCACCAAAAATGTTCGATACGAAATACGTGTATGGACCAGGGATATTCAAACCTTGAAAGGTGAGAATCTCTTAAATTAGCTGAGAATGTTGGTTAAATAATTAAAAACCCACAAGGAAACAGATCTTGAGGCTTTGATTGGTAGTATATTTGACAGAAGCAAGAGAATTGAATCCTAGATTAGAGATGGCGTCGGTGGGGAGATAAGATGTTGTACCTTAATCAAGATGTCTCCGATTAAGCGATTGAGGTGTTTTGTTGTTGGATGTAATAATGAATATAGCAGTTGTCAGTTACTCCCGACATCTGAGCCGCTGAAGACGCAGAGGATTAACGTTACTTTTGTTTTTGAAAGGAATGCGATGATCCCCGATCTGCCTTAATGTGTTTATGTTAGCGCAAATCATTTGTGATACAGCTTCATCTACAGAAAAAGTGAGTATAAGGGTTTTTTATGAATTTTTGCACATCGCCTTTCCTAATATATGCTAGTTAGCAAGTTTCGTGGCTGAAGTTTACAGTCTGCTTGTCACCTCACGGAAGAGAGGGGTGGGGCGAGCAGAGCTCATTAGCATTTAGCATTTTCATTAGCGAGACTAGAATGGCTTGCTGAAAACAGAGCTGATGTTGACAGGTTAAAAAAGGTACAGGTATTTTTTACACTACCATTGAGAAATTTAACCAAAGTATGTTATAGACTTTTCATTAAGACCCTAAAGAATCATATCAACTTGTGGAAAATGGGCATCCGATGACCCCTTTAACTAACATTAAAACAGATTAATAAATATACTGTTACATGTTCGTTTGTATGCAGCCCGCAAGGTTTATATGTGCACGCTCCAAGTCTTCTTCTCCGTTTTTAGTGTATCTCTGTGGCAGGATTACAGTGCCACATACTGGTCTGGCATGTATACTACATCGTTTTGTGTCAGTGTCGTGGTTTCGCGTGTACACAGATATTTCTTGACAAGGAAAAAAAAAAGATTGGGTACGGAAAGCTCTGGCTTCGTGTGGATGTGGCCTTAGAAGGAAGAGTCTGAAAATGTGTCCTGTTGGTGTTCCTGCGGGAGCAGAGGAGGGGAACACTGCCCTGACTGCAGAGTTTGGCTACAGTCCTAATTAAACACACCTGAACCACCTAATCAAGGTCTTCAGAATAACTAGAAACATCCAGGTTGGAACTAAACTCTGCAGGAAAATGGCCATCCAGGAGCATAATTGGACACCCCTACGCAAACATGTGCTGGTCACTGATCCCCGTCATGGGACACTGGAACCCCCACCAGGTGTCTGAACAAGCTTCAACCAACTTGGTAAGCTGGTAAACCTGCTACCCCAGAACCAAACAAGTTGGCTGGGCAGAGTATGGCTTTGTGGGCAATGGAAACCTAAATCAAGAACCTGGACAAGGACTTAGTGGTAGTGAAGGTAATCACACACATGCACACATGAACTAACCAAAAATCCTTCCTCTCTTTCTCTCTTCCATTTTCAGTCTGCTCCTTCCCCCATAGCCCGAGATGAAAAATGATGTTTTTACAGGTGTCTTGCGATGCGGATGCTATCCCCGCTCGGCTGGAATTCACATTCGTTGCTCCTCCTCCCTTTTGCCTTCTCTCTCCCTCTCTCCAAGGTCCGTCTGCCAGACTACGTGTAGCTCGGCCAGTGCCCTGCTTTGAGTGGATGCTATGGGAGATATATCACCAAACATTAGAGCAGGAGGTTGGCTCAGGTAGATGTGAGCTCAACTTTTACAGGTACCCTGGGCTCAGCCTGTGTTGACTCAGTTGTTGTGTCTGCCTGCCTATATCTCGTGTACAAGCCGTCTATGCTCCTGTAGCCTCTCAGGAACTCTCTGTGGAGAAGCAATAAAAAAGCAACCAAGATGAATTACAATAACTCAATGTGCTCCCTACTGGACTGGGGTTCACAACGTACCTGCTTTTATGAAAACACAGTGAGGTCAAAGTATTGAAAACATGATTTTATGTGGTTTTTTGGAAAATTAGGTTTATGTAGACATACTAGAACAACACATTGAAAAGCTTCCTCTATAGTTCACCCTGACTATTTACGGAAACTACACTGCTTAGTTAGAATTTGACATGGGTATGATGCCACAACTACGGTAGGCAAGAGATCTCAACACGCTGCAACTTCAGGAAAAAAAACATGCAAATAGAAAAAGCACCAGCAAATTAAGAAAACATCTTCATCAGTTTGAAAGCACATGTGCTGCAAATACTCACAACATAACCAAATACAGAAACGTGCAAGTAGCACAAACCACAACAAAATTACCTCAACAAAATTAAAATTAATTGTTACATATTTATATTTGAGGCACATTTCTGTTTTTGTTGTATTTGCAGCACATTTTTTTATTTGTTTGAGTTGTGAGCATTTGCAGAGTGCGTGTTGTCAAATTGATGAAGATGTTTTCTTAATTTTTTGTATTTGCCTGGGTTTTATCATTTGGAGCATGTTGAACTCTCTCGGCCACCGTACACAACCGTGTCATCATGTGAGGTCACATGAATATATCAGCTATTTAGTATTCAGGAGCATGGCCAACTACAATCAAAGGTACAAAGGTGTAGCTTCTGAAAAGGTACTGCCCCAATGACATCTTTCATACCTTTATTTCTGAGGGTGTATTCACACCAGGAAAGTCCGCTAGTTCACTTGCTTTGTTCCGGACCAAATACATTGTTGATTTATTTTTTTTTATTTGGTGCGGTTCGCTTTCACACTGCTCTTTTTGCAAGTGAACCAGAAATTGTAAACAAAACAACACGCGTGCTTAGGGTCATCCATTCATTGGTTCATCCATTCAACTGTACCAGAGTTCGTTTGGAAGTGGACCGAGACCACCTCTTCAGCTGGGTCTCTGTACGGTTGTTTGGCTCGCACCAGTGAGACTGCTGTATTCACACCTGCTCAAAAGATCCGCCCCAAAGTGGGCAACGAACTTGAGTTTGATTCAATCGAACCAAACAAGACAGGTGTGAATACACCCTGAGAGAGCAAAACAGACCGTCTTTTCTGTTTGGGACTCTTCTGGAGTCAATCGGTTTTCGAAAGTTCCAGTTTGAGTTCCACCTACAGCATTAGTAAACATGATTGTCAATCCAAAACACAGACTGCATAAAACAAACATATAGAAATCTTAATGATACAGTAACACCACATCCTGTAGAAACCATGGCACTGACAGTCAGTTCAGGGCCAGACAGAGGGTGCAAAATCATAATTTGGTTCAGGTTTTCTGTCAAAACAAACCAAGGTAAAACCTTGACTATCATTACAAGAGGTCTTCAGGGAAAAAATAAAATACTATAGCCATGAATAATATGGCCCCTTTAATATAGCATGCAGGAATACTGAAACACAGCATGACTGAGAGCCTGTTGGCCAACATGAGAGGACAAGAAAAGCAAGGAATGAAGAAAGGGAAGAGGGGGAAAGAGAGAGAGTTGGAAATGAAAAAACGGAAGGAAGAGAAGTTAAGACAGCTGTTCGGCTGTTTACTCCTCAGATGAAGCCCACAGAGGAGCGGCAGGCAGGAAAGGTGGGAGGCTGGTTGCCAGGATGGAATCATCATAGAACGTGTTTTATGACTTTCACATACAAAGTGCTAGACGGGAGTGAGGGTCAATAGCAACAGTGCCCAGTACATCAGCCCGGTAAACAGAAACAGAGAGTCCTCCGAGCGGCACAGCAGGTCTTCTCATTATAGCACTATCTGTCAACAGCATAAGAGTATACCTATTTTAAGCCAGTTTTCATGACATGCCAAATAAAAAGTGACTAATGAATTTATGCTGTTGTGAAAACTTTCACAAATTTAACCAGCTGAAATGTCCGTAGATAAGCTGCTAAATCTTTTATAATAACTTGGACTGTCAATCAAAATAATTACATGATAATTTGATTAATTTAATTGAATTACGTGCAATTAATCACCTGTAATTCTTTTTTTTTTTTTTAAGTCAAAACCCAAATGAAGATAATTCAAAGACATTACATCATTGTGGCAGACAAATTATTAAACAGACCAGTGGTTCTCAACCTTTTTAACTTCAAGGCTCCAAGTTTTTCAAGACAATATTCAAAGCACCACCTCTCCCTGCTCTTTGATGATAATGACAACTCTGAGCATTCAATTTAAACACGCAGCGCAGCCACCCATATAATTTGAGATTTAATTTATGGTTCTTAAAGAAAATAAAAGCAACCTACAATAAGGATTACTACATCTTTTTGACATTATATTGAAACAAATAAACAGCTCTGTGTACACTTGACAATTAGTTTGACTTATGCTCAATGGGAAAAAATGCAGGATTGATTTATGTTGAATGAGAAAAAATAAAATCAGGATTGCAGTGACAGGGCTGAAAACACAGACACACACACAAAGCAAGGACAGTGTGTACTGCTCTGTGGGAGTGGACAGGTGTGGATTAAAGCTCGCAGTCAGAAAATCAGCATGCACATACCAAATTCAGTTGACATTTTGTAGATCATAATTTATAGCCATTTTAAGCATTTCAAATGTAATTAATTTAATTAACTGGAACAATAATGGCTTTATTTCCCTAATAACCACTCATCCTAAATTAACAATTGATGTGAGGAATATTCTAGCCCATTCTGGCTGGGTGGTCTCGGGTTAAGGTTAAACAACAAGCAGTATTTGATTTCACTAAAACGTTCAGTGCAATAAGAATTGTTCCCTGAACAAGCACTTCCTATGTATCTGGGGAGCTGTCACAATATTTCAATGTGGCTACTGTATTACAAAGACTCCTCATTCCCCACCAGTGAAAAAGAGGGAGTGAAAACGGGAAGAGGAAGAGCAGTAGGCCAGAGCAAGACAAGAGTCATTTTTTCCACTAAAGTAGAGTGTAATTTCGGATATATGTGGGGTTTTTACTTTTTACAGCAGGAACGCAACATGATCCTCGTAGGTATTTTATCACGTCCATAACTATGGAATTATGGTCGTGAAAGAAGCAAAGCACTGAGTGAGTAAATGAGAGCTGTTCAATGAATAAAATGACTACCTGAGAAAAAAAAATGAGAGTTCATCGAATATGATAGATGGTCACCAAGGGTGACATTACCTAAAAAACCTCATCCTTCCCTTTTCCCCCCTCGCCTCCTCTCTGTTCTCCACTTGTTTTTAGTCAGCTCCGGGTTTTCTACAAGCTTTTTTCCTATTTTCCATCCTTTCCAAGAGAAAAGGCCCTCATTACATTTGCACATGTCCCCCTCCTCGAAAACATGGCCGCTAACAGGCAGATGAATGACTGCAACCGATTACCTTGCACAGTACATGATGCTCCTGAGAAGCATTAAAGTGTATTCCATCCTTTCCAGAAAAGCCACGAGAAAGACAGGAGGAGGAGGAAGGAGTTAAGAAGAAGAGGCCTGGCAGAGAGATTAGATTAGCACTTTAAAACATCTGTGAATTCGTCCAGCCCAAACTCCGGCTTCCCGACAGATTACCCCTCCATCTCACAATTCTTCAGCCCCTTTCCCGGCTCTGATCTGTTTTCCTCTCATTGCGCCTGTTTATTTCCCCAGTCTCTCCATCCGTCGTCGGCCGCTCTGAATCGTAAAACACATTAAGAAGCTTCTAACGTCTGCGGTCGCGTCGCTTTCAAAGGAAGAAGATGGTTTGGCAAAATCTCTGAAATATGACAAAGAATATAAACTTTATTTACACATAAAACCTTTGTATTCACGCTGCTCAACTCACGTCTAGGCTGAGTTACCAGAAAGAGGACCACAGTGGCTTTTGAACCTTGAGTTTTGGATGTCAAAAGGCCCAAAAGGTGTAATATCATGACACATTAAATCAAAAGGACAAACACATTTAAGCCTTTGAAGCAGTACATTTAGCCTCACATGCTTTAAAACGACAAGTCCAGTGAGCTGTTATTGTTGAAAATTCCCATCCTCATCCCAAGAGTGGCTGCCAAGTCCGAGAGGGATTTTAAAGAAGTGATAATGTGCAGTCCTATGATGCTCATCCAGGAAAATCAGCAAAGGGACATGGAAATGTGTGTTAGTCTTTAAATGCCTTTTCCTCCCATGGCTCGAAACTCTTCCTGCAGTGTGAAAGACAACATTATCCCACACCCCACACACATATATACACTACAACATACACACACCCAGTCCAGAGGGAGACGTCAGCTGGGACAGGGGTTTATGAGTCCATTCTCATAATCACTATTAAGCCTACCTTTCGTGCATGAAACAGACCATTGACTAAGAGGCAAGCAAAAAAAGCACCACAGGGATGATATACATCCTCACAACACCCAGTAGGCTTCATTATTCTTCCCAAAGAGAGGTGCTGATCTGTGAAGCCCACGCACAACCAAATCAGCTCCACTGTTTATAGAATCTGACACTAGCAAATTCCTCTTAACATCTCATTTCAGGGCCTCTTTCGCCACCAAATATATTTTGCTTGTTGTGCCTTTGGAGACCAACTATTTAAAATTCAGTGATTAGGAACATTAAGACCTGTGAATTACTTCGTGGGCGTATTGCGTGTGATTTATCCCCTGCTGGTGGATACCGTAACTACACTATCATGCTGTCAAAAATGTCTTTCTCCATTGAAGACCATCCTGATGGAATAATGTAATTCTTTGCATTGCTGATACGTACTGAAGATGAGTTTTTTCAGAAGCCTCCTAAAAGTGTCAAATGGACTTGGATGTGGATAAGCGTTCATGTTCTAGGGTTGTTTACCTGTTGCTCCTGAATAATTTGTCAAATGGCGTTTACGCCAAACTCATTGGATTCAAAGTTTCAGCTGTCAAGATGGATTTCTCCAGGTGCTATAAACCTCCTTAGATGTCACTGAACCAAATGTTAACCATGGCAAGTTGCAACCACATAGAAATAATCTAAAAAACACAAAATGAACGAGGCATGTGACTTAAAACTTGACCAAATGCATAGCTTTTAATCTATTTCTCTTAACAAAAGGTGTCATCTGGGGCAATGTTTTGATTAACATTGTTCTTCTTATTAAAACATACTGTATTAGAACATAATGGAAAAATTATTCAGATTTCTTCTGGAAGTACAGTAATATCCTTCACTTCCTTCCACAGCTATTTCCAGTACTGACATCCAACATCAATATATTTTCAAACTTATTATTTTCTCACCCTATTCTAGTTTGCACAGCAGCACTCAGAGATGAGAGCAGCTCAGGTGAATTATTTCCAAAGATGTGGCTACATTCAAAGAATTATAGCATAGAATAATAGTGAAAAATGTTTGGGTAGCAAAACATGACAGTGAACATATGCAAAGTCAGCAAAAATATCATTGTCAGTGGAAAACATATGTGGGATGCATCTTTTCTTCTCCCACTTGATTTCTTTGCAAATATACTGTACAGTAGATTGAGTTGTGCTCGAGTCACAGAACCTGCATGCAAGCCACTCAAAACAACTCAACTTGTGAGAGGAAAGAAACAAACACAGGCCGCAAAAACACAGACCTCCCAGTGTGGTTTCAACCTTTATCAAACATCACTGTTTAATGATAGTAATGAGAGTCGAGCTCAATAAAACAATCCTTCTCGCACTGAAATCGGCATGGGATAATAACTGTGTTCACTGTCACAGAAATAAAAACAGAAATTTTACATTTTCTTACCAATGCATCTTACAAATGCAAAAGGATGAAGAAACCGTAAGCGAATGAATGAACAAAATAACTAATATCAACATTATGCATTACACTGGTTGATCAAGGTGTACACTTACAAGTCTACTGCCACAGTAGGTCACTCGTATAACTGCAAGAATGGACTTGAGTCTGGAACTAAATGGATATTAGGGAGCGTTCTCTGAATAATTCTCAATTCACAGCTGTAAAAAAGGCACTCGGTGGAACTCTAGTCCTATAATGGGCCAGCCATGCATCAAATGAACTTTATAAAGAGCCTCCCCAGGTTGTGATGTGGCACTGGTTCAAAATAAAAAGCAATAAGTATCACATGGTTTAACTGTGCTGACATTGGAGCAGGTCAGCGGTGTCAGTCATAAAAGGTTATTATGGAGTTTTAATTTTACTAGGTGGATGTGTTTTGTGTCACAGGAGAGGGATCTGGTGCCAATGTATCAAGTTTAACAGCTGCATAAAAACAAAATACCTAAAAGAATAAAATAGACCTACCTTGCGCTATCAGAAAGGAAATTACATCACCTTGAATTTCTGCATAACAGTTTAATGGCAAGTGGTAAATAAATATTAATGTCAAATCCAATGCAAATGCTGCCATATTAAAGGGACGGGTTTACCAAAAATGTGATATATTCACCATCATGTTGTTCTAAACCCATATGCTGTTCTTATAGAACACAAAAGGGCAATTTTGAAGAATCTCTGTTCTTTTCCAAATGACAGTGAATGGAGGCTGGGGCTCCAAGATGATGAAAAATCACCATAAAAGTACCATAGCAGTAGTCCACATGACTTGTATATTCCAGGTGTTTTCAAGGCATACAGTACATTTGCTTTGAGTGAGAAACAAATAGAAATCTTCAATTATGCCATCACTTACTAATCATCTTCCCCTCCTTTATAGCCTTTGAATCAAATAAGTCGCCTTTAAATGTGTCACATCAGATTTAAAGTCGAAGACATCAAATGAAATTGCAACACATCTAAAGGTGCCATTTTTGATTAAATTTGACCACTCTGTCATCATTTTAATTTTTTTAATTTTTTAATTTTTTTTCTTCTGTGGACTGTTGACAATATGACAACTGACTATTCTACACTGGAAACCAAATTTGTTCAATTTACTTAATTAAAATGAGCTGTAGCAACACAATTGCTTAACATTGTAATCGCATATTACATTTAATCTACTCAAATATGTACTAAAATTGAAGTTAACTCAATTAATTTTTGTTGCATTACCTGAAACACTGAACTTAATACTTCATGTAGGACTGAATTGGGAGAGTAAATGTTGAAATTGAGTGTTATTTTATGCATTTTTGAGTGAGGGCAAAGGCCTGTTAGTGTTTAATGTTGGACATTTCTGTTGTTGATGTTTTTGTGGTTAGCATTGTGCTGAAGAGTAGAGCTTGTGGTTGGGCTGAAGAATGATGACTATAGTGTTTTTTGTTTCATTCAACGAGCATAGCTATGGTAACGTTTACTATAGTGTAAAAACTTGCCCTAAATAAAATGAGCAAAATCAAACGTATGTACTTGGTAATTGCACTTAACTTAGACAGTGGATTTGACTAAATTCCATGTGTGAATGTACTTCGTGCAATTTATTTTAGTCCATAACCTGGATATCTCAAATCAGCAAACTGCCACAGATTGATAATCTTTAAATTCAGACAGCCTGGCAGATTTTCAGTGGAAGGCCTGAAGTCTCACAAGGTCAAGAGTCAGAAATCAGCAAGTTTCCTTCTGTTTTTGGCCATGGTTATGGTACAATAAGATAAATGACATGCCGTTCATTGCCAGAATGAGAAAACCAAACGTGCTAAGTCGTAATACTTCCTTACTGGCCCAACCCAGCTCACCATCCCACACACAAACACACTCACAACAACACACATGCTCCATATCGCTCACACACACACGCACTTACGTATATCTGAAGTTCTCACGCTATCAGCAGACTCGGGTCAGGCTGAATGTTATTGTGAAACTGACACGCAGGGATGCAAGGCCTGTACTTTGAGACCCACTGCTCAGAAATGGCTTAATTACTACAGTAAACAGCAGAGGTTTAGCAAATATCACCAAACCACTACAATCAGCCCTACCTTCATCTCAAATCGAGTCGGACCACCTCTGAGAGGATCCTCAGCAATTATGCTGCCGTGCACATTGTGTCCAAAATGCAAATAAACAGAAACACTGCTTTTGTCCCCTGTCACGGCCTGAGTTATATTCCCACTATCCCATTGGCAGAGCCGGAGTCCATTTAGTGCTTTATTTGGACTGGACTGCCCTCAGATTCATAAACTGTAGCATTATAATTGCAGTCAAGTTGTCCAAGTCTGACTTTTGTTAAGCAGCACATGTGTAAACCAGAAAGAAAATGAGAAAAAGCTGCTCTGGGTTCAAGGCCTCAGACAACGTCAAAAATCTGTCATCGTCTTGAATCACCGTACTTGCTGTGGCTACAGAAACACAGTATAATTACGCTTACTGTGAAAATGTGACGCTACTTACAAGAAGTTTGACAATGGTTAAACTATTTACAAATTTGCGTGGCTTTTCCAGTAACAAACTTCTTTTTCCAAAACAGTAGCGGTATAGCACGATAAAACACTAAATCGCTGTTTTAATGGTACATAACGAGCATGCAATCTTATCATCGAGTGAGTTGAGGGAATAATAATCATCCGCGCTCTCCTAATATAATTTGTCTCTTCCACGCAGTATTGGAATGTTTGATTCATTAGTGAACCGATTCGTCCTAAACGGCAACGTAACGTAACGTTAGTGTTCGAAATTCAATTGAGTCTAGCGAATCAGTTCACCCGAGTCTTCCTATTTTAGCACAGAAAAATCCGATTCATTCTTGTGAATTGGTTTGTTTTGACGGTTCATGTAAATTCAAAAAAATATTCACAAATCCGAGTCTTTTCTACACAGTTTTTAGTCAGATTCTGCTGTTCGTCATGTTTTCGACCTGTAAGTTATATTATATTCTTTTGTTGAATTTATTGCAGATTTGACTTTTGATGTTAAATGATTTTTGACTTTTGATTTGATGTTATATGATCATATAAAAACAACATGAACAAAATGTATTTTATTGCACCGGAATAATGACATTTCACCCTAAAATCAAACTAAATAAATTATACGTTTTATTTTGCATATAGAAAACAAAGCCTGTTTTTAATACAATTAAGTTCATGAATGAGTATTGAGCCGTTAATTTAATGACAATTTGGCATATTTTAATAATTTCACTTTATATAAAAAATACAAGAATGCAAAAAAAAAATAATAATATTTATGCAGCATAATTTTCTGTACTGTATTTTTATGCTAATGCATATAAAAATATTGTATTGATGTATTTTACTGCAACACATTACAGAATTGCTGTATCAACAATAATGAGAATGAAAAAAAACAAACAGATTTTCTCAGTATGCCTTAAAGTAATGACAATTTGAGAGGGAAATATGCTTAATTATCATGAAAGTAAAGAGCAATGAAAACAAATGATTTTATGATGGTCTATGGAAATTTAAAAATCATTTCTCATTTTCTCCGTTGTTTTTGTGGTGAAATGTGACCTGCACAAGTTTTCATCCAAAGCATAGATGTATGATGAAAAAGGCAGAGTGTGCAGACAGACAAAATTATAGGCCTTAATGTTTCACAAGTAGGCCTATAGGTCCTTTACTAGAGCAGCATATGCAAGTAGTAATTCAGACTTATTACAGGTGCTATTAGATGACAAATCTGACATATTACCAGTGAGAGAAAGAGGTTTAAACAGCAAAACTGAGCCTCCCTCCAGGACCCCACTTTCTGCCCCAGATGTCAAAGCAAACAACAGATCCCATGGACGAGGTCCTGAACAAGCACAACTACTTGAGTCAAGAGCAGGAGTAATGGCGGTAATGAGAGCGATCTGATGGAGAGGGGCAAACTAACGAAGTGATGCAGACACCCACCCCTCCGTCAGTTTTTAAACGACTCTCTGGATGCACTCCGGCGCCAGGACACACAGCAACTCCATCCACTCCGCTTCCTACAGATCTTTCCCAGGGAAACCAGTGAGACTGGTGCAGGAAGCTCTCAAACATATCAGGACGGAAATGAATATTTAAAAGAAGCGGGGAGAGGATACAAGGGGCGTGGCGGAGTGAAAAAGCAGTTAAAGATGAACATTCTTCACATGCACGCAAATACTTGATTAATGCACTTCTGAAGTCATAATTACAAATTCAGGTGTTTTGTTGTGAGAAATCTTTGAGGACACCAGGTTCATTTCTGCCTATTTCTTTGGGAAATCTTATTAACTTTTTCCCTGCCATTGATGGAATTTTCCAGCTTTCCATGTTTTCACTGTTATGCGGTAGGGGGTGTTATTACACATCTTCTGAAAGAGTACTGAATCTCCAGATCAAAACACAGTGAAGAAGATGCAGAAACAAGCAATCGTACAACCCAAATTCCAGAAATGTTGGGACATTTTTTTTTTTTTTTGAATAAAATGAAAACTAAAATAATTTCAAATTACATAATCCAATATTTTATTCACAATAGAACATATATAACATTACAAATGTTTAAACTGAGAAATTTTACAATTTTATGCACAAAATGAGTTTTAAATTTGATCCGTGCTACAGGTCTCAAAATAGTTGGGACAGGGGCATGTTTACTATGGTGTAGCATCTCCTCTTCTTTTCAAAACAGTTTGAAGACGTCTGGGCATCGAGGTGATGAGTTTCTGGAGTTGTGGTGTTGGAATTTGGTCCCATTCTTGCCTGATGGTTTACAGCTGCTGAAGAGTTTGTGGTCATCTTTGACATATTTTTCGTTTAATGATGCGCCAAATGTTCTCTGTAGGTGAAAGATCTGGATTGCAGGCACACCAATTCAGCACCCGGACTCTTCTACTACGAAGCCATGCTGTTGTAATAGCTGCAGTATATGGTTTTGCATTGTCCTGCTGAAATAGACATCATCTGGAGGGGAGCATATGTTGCTCTAAATCCTTTATATACCTTTCAGCATTCATAGTACCTTCCAAAACATGCAAGCTGCCCATACCGTATGCACTTATGCACCCCCATACCATCAGAGATGCTGGCTTTTGAACTGAACGCTGATGACGCACTGGAAAGTCTCCCTCCTCTTTAGCCTGGAGGACACGGCGTCCGTGATTTCCAACAAGAATGTCAAATTTGGACTCGTCTGACCATAGAACACTTTTCCACTTTGAAACAGTCCATTTTAAATGAGCCTTGGCCCACAGGACACGACGGCGCTTCTGGACCATGTTCACATATGGCTTCCTTTTTGCATGATAGAGCTTTAGTTGGCATTGTGTTTACCGACAGTGGTTTCTGGAAGTATTCCTGGGCCCATTTAGTAATGCTGATAAATCATGAATCATGCCGATGAGTGATGCAGTGTCGTCTGAGGGCCAGAAGACCACGGGAATCCAACAAAGGTCTTCGGCCTTGTCCCTTACACACAGAGATTTCTCCAGTTTCTCTGAATCTTTTGATGATGTTATGCACTGTAGATGATGAGATTTGCAAAGCCTTTGCAATGCGATGTTGAGGAACGTTGATTTTAAAGTATTCCACAATATTTTTACGCACTCTTTCACAGATTGGAGAGCCTCTGCCCATCTTTACTTCTGAGAGACTCTGCTTCTTTAAGACATCCCTTTTATAGCTAGACCTGATGTCAATTAACTTAATTAGTTGCTAGATGTTCTCCCAGCTGAATCTTTTCAACATTTCTTGCTTTTTCAGCCCTTTGTTGCCCCAGTGCCAACTTTTTTGAGACCTGTAGCAGGCATCACATTTTAAATGAGCTCATTTAGTGGATAAAAGTGTAAAATATTTCCGCTTAAACATTTGTTATGTTCTCTATGTTATATTATGAATAAAATATTGGCTCATGTGATTTCAAAGTCTTTTAGATTTCATTTTATTCAAATTTAAAAAGCGTGAACAACATTTCCGGAATTCAGGTTGTATATGTAAGCAGATGCATGTGTAAAAATAGCAGAATCACAACCTGGTCTCATGATGAAAACGTAGGGTAAAAAGGCGCCTTTGATATTATTTTCATCTACACCACTAGATGGCACAAAAACGTGGCGTAGCACTTTTCAAAACATCCGCTTTTCAAGTTGCAGGTGTATATTTGTCTGATCCTTGACGCGATCGCGCGCAAAGTTGATTCTGTGCTTACTTGATCTAATATTTTATGTTTTTTTAAAATGTTGCAGATTTAAGTAGCAAATGAGAATCAATAAAATTAATGCATATATTTTGAGACAAAGGTCTTCTTAACGATTTTCAGTTTTGTTTAAGAGAATTAAAGTACGTCATCTCGTGATATTTGATGTGAAATGTCCACTTTTTTTTTTTTTTTTACCCGAAACAGATGAACGTACATATGGTACATTTATGTGATGTTGGTTTTGTACGTGTCACCGCAGTTCTGACTTGAAATATCCATTAAGAAGCGCTAGAAGTCTAATGCTCCGTGACGTTTTAAAATAACGTACCATCTGCACTACATCTAAACCTACCCAATAGTATGAACAAAAGCGAATGTGTCGTAAAAACGCAACTGCAAGCATGCTGTTTTACTTTGTTTTTCGATCTCTCATCTTTCAGCTCTTTCATCGTGAGTCATGTTTTTCACAAGATTCATACCCAAGGATTCCGCATCCTAAGTACAACTCTGTGCCGGCTGAGCTACCGAGCAAGCTTGTTACGTCCAGAAAGTGAAACATATGGAGCTGTAATCATAACTTTGTAGGAAAACAATTACAAGTGCTCACTGTTTTACCGCCTCTAGTGTTCATTTCTGTTGGAAACTGCAGTGATATGTAGGCCTACTTATTGGTACGTATTTCGTGTCTTGCAAAACAGTTCCCCGGCCCGACTCCCGAGGTATGTTTTCGTCAGGAGACCTGATAGCACAATCATCAAACATTAAACAGCATATACAGTAAATCTAAACTGCTTAATGTTACCAAATGAAATGTTGACCCAAGAAGTGGTTTAGGTCCGTGAAGCTTTGGAGGCTTAGATGGAAAAGATCTACTCCATCTATGTTTTGATCATCGTTTTGAAACCGATCCAGACGTAGTGACAAAAATTATTCTTTTTTGTTCAAAATGTTGCTTGTGTTGAATGTCTAAATAGTCAGCTTGCTGGCAATTCTAAAAATTTCGGTCAAATAAATGCTGTGTAAAATACATTCATGCATCTAATGGTTATTTACATAAATATACACTAACAGCAAGTGGGGAAAATAAATAAAACTTATTAGTCACTACAGAAGTAGTTCTCTCTTTTGGTATGTCCAACTTGGAAATTTGGGTAGCAAAATTAATAGTTTGTAAATATGACTCGAAGGGTTGCTCGTGTCCAATTTTGAACTAGGAAACCCATATTTACAAAAATTCTAATAATGCATAAAACAATTTAATTAATTTGCTCAGGAAGATTCTCTTTAATGTATTGCTTCACTGTGACTGCAGCTGACCTGAAAGAGAACCAGGTAGAAGAAAACAGTAGAAACCAGTTAACAGTCCAATTTTGAATTGCAATCTGACATTTCAGAACACATCAAGTGCATTACATGCATTATTTTATCAATCAGAAAGAATCAAACCCAATTTCAGATTTCAAGTTCTGTTTATACTGTACAATCCAAATGTTGCAATTCGATTCACATTTTATTTTACATGTGCAAATATGTAAAATAAATATTTTAAATATTTTAAATGTGTAATATATTACATGTATGTAACCAAACGTCAGTCCACGTGTAGTGCAGTCGCTGCTTTCAAAACCAGCATTTTCTAACCTGATCTACTGCCTTGACAAAATATCTAAAAAGAAAGCTGGCATTTATGTCAGAAAAGCTTTTTTTTTGTCTCATTCACTATCCATTACATAAGACATGAGCTGTAAATTATACACACAGTATGATGCAAAACATATGTAAATGCACACAAGCTAGTTTTGAATCTTTTGAATAGTATATTGAATGTATTTGAATATTATAATTATTTTGCTAGTTTTGATTGCTTCTGTTGTCCTCATTTGTAAGTCACTTTGGATAAAAGCGTCTGCATAATGACTAAATGTAAATGAAACTGATCCAAAAGTTTCACGTCAAGTGTTTACAAGCTTAATTTTGTCCTGTTGGTCAGATTATTTCAGTTCTATTACCAGGCCAATGAAGGCTAAATGAGGTAAATGCGACCCACAAAACCGAGCTTGCATATCGAGAAGTCTTTGCATTCACATTCTTGGTACTTGAGTGTCTTTCAGGTCAGCGATTTGGGGCGTAGGAAGAGATAAAGAGCATTTAATCACATGTTGGAGAGGAAATAAGGTCACGCTGCACAGGTAGAGTTCAAAGAATGGACGTGCAGATGGCCATATGAAAGGAGGAGGAGGGAAATCAGGCCGCCTGTTCTCTAATGACATGGAAAAGGAAGAGAAATTGCGCTGACTGGTCAATGGTCCCCACTCGCAGGTGCTCGGTCGCAGATCAAATAGGTCCATGGCTTTTATATCTCCTCTGTTGCTTTCGTCGGGGTTTAAGGAGAAGAGGTGCTTTTGTGATTCGAAAACCTTACAGACATGTGGAAGTTATCAGCCGACAGACTTGCCTATCCCTTCTTCCTTCACCCCCGTTTTGTCCCGCGGCCCAAGAAATGCTTGAGGGAAACAGAGGAAGAGAAAGAGACAGAGAGGTAAACACAGAGAGAAAGGTGAGAGCAAATTGCGGTTTAACGCCTGTCTGCCATCCGAGTCCTTTAGCTCATTAATAAATGGCAGCGGGCCACGGGCCAGAATGTGCAACTGATGGGATAAGTGACAGGAAGCATGTAGGGCCGGTGTTTGTATTTCCGTGCGTGTGTGTCGAAGGATTGATTTGATTAATGTCTGTGTTGACTGAACTCTGAATTTACACTGACTTATAAACACGTCTCCGAACTGCAGCGTGGGTATCGCTTTACAAATAGCCTCGCGTGTTTATATATGGGTCAATGACAAATAAGGATGTCTTGAGTTGATGAGGAGGAGAAATCTTTTAAAAACCTGGTTTAAATGCAAGTGCCAAGGTCTTGAAATGTAATCTGCAGGTTTCATGCGGTATTGAAAAATGTGCAGCATTTTCTCCCACATTCTGTTTCAACGGTTCTGAAAATGTCAGGTGGTGCAGCCAAGTAAAAAAGTCATCAAATACGTTCTTTACACCATGAATACACCTTTGGTGTATGCTTTTTAATTATGTTAAAAAAAAAAGTTCATTTCATGGATTTAAAAAAATTATAATATGTAAACTATATTGTTTTTATATTTAGATTTTATAATGCTTTTAAGATGAATCTCTTTTGCTCACCAAGGCTGAATTTATTTATATAATACTGCAGTAAAAACAGTTATATTGTGAAATATTATTATAATTTGTAATATACATTTTCGATTGAATTACTTTTTAAAATGTAATTTATTCTTGTGATCAAAGCTAAATTTTTAGCAACATTACTCCTTCAGAAATCAATCTAATTCCGATTTGCTGCTCGAAAAACATTTCTGATTATTATTTACATTTACATTTAGTCATTTAGCAGACTTACAAATGAGGACAATAGAAGCAATCAAAACCAACAAAAGAGCAATAAAATGCAAGTGCTATGATAAGTCTCGATTAGCCCAATGCAGTACATGTAGCAAGGTTTTTATATACATATACTGTATATATATATATATATATATATATATATATATATATATATACACACACACACACACACACACACAAAGAAAACAATTATAATGTTGAAAACAGTTGTGATGCAGTTTTTCAGGATTCTTTGATGAATATAAAGTTGAAAAGAACAGCTTTTATTTGAAATAGTAATCTTTTGTAACATTATAAAAGTCTTTACCCCTACTTTTGATAAATTTAATGCATCTTTGCTGAATAAAAGTATTAATTTCTTTAAAAACAAATCAGTAACACTTTAAAACAAGTTTCTATTTGTTAACATTATTAACTACATTAGTTAACATAAACTAAGAATGAAAAATACTTTTAAAGCATATATTATTATTATTATTATTATCTTAGTTCATGCTGATTCTGACATTTACCAATTCATTATTAAAATGAAAAGTTGTATAATGTTAGACTAACATTGAACATTTTTTTATTTTTATTAACTAATGTTAACAAAGATGAATAAATATGGTAACAAATGTATCGCTCATTGTTAGTTAATGTCAGTTATTGTATTAAAACAGTTAACAAATGGAACCTCATCATAAAGTGCTACCAAAACAATCATATTGACCCTCAAATTTCATATTGTCCCACGATTGACCCCTAATGAAGGTGTTTATGAATATTTCTCCTTATTCTAAAACAAATCACAAGAATTCAGCCTAGAATTTATTTATAGACTGACACTTTGCATTTAGGCCATGTGCGTGTTCATGTGAGGTTCTCTAAATATGTACCATCTGTGTAAATACACGTGTATATGCATTCATTACACACAAGCCCAAAATGTTTGCCTGTTTATAAAGAGCGTCCTTAGGGACTGGAAAACATGAAACTTAACCTTTATATTTCTCTCGCTCTCTTTCTCGGACCAAGTGTGCGGTCCAATACCGTACTTAGTTTCATAGAAATAGAAATAAACGTGGACATTCGTCTTCTTAAAAAAGCAGAATGAAAAGCCATTCAGACTCATTGCACCTCATTTATATACTATCAGAGGGGTGATTTCATGACAATTGCCAGTAAGGATGAGCATTCAGTCAGGTTATGCTGCTATGAATTATACTCAATGTTACCGATGACAAACAGTTTGAAACCAAAGACTTTGGCTTTAAACTCCTGTATGTGGTTTTCATGTTATCTCCCAAATTTAGAGTTTGAACTGAGATCTTATTTGAAACAATCAATAATGTTAGTCAAGGAAAATGGATGGATGATACCTTAAATCATGCAACTTGTTGACAAGATTTTCTAAGTGGACTGAAAACAAGAAAAAAAACATCCCAGAGATTTTCATTTAAGAAGGGATCTGTTCGGCTTGGGAATAGGTTGTTTTGACACGGTCTAGTAAGAAATCATCAAGCAACCCTCTTGCAATTGCATAGAAACACACCAATAACCATTCAGAATACCTTAGCAACAACATACATTCAATCTGATGTAAACAAACACTTTTAGTCCATGTAGTTTGACTGGATGAAGGCAGATTTAGATCAGATGTTCTTTACAAAAGATGCTGCATTAAATCCATGATTCTCTGATGAATAGAAAGTTTTAAAAATGTCATTAATCTAAAATATCAAATCATTTTTTTTTATGTCAATTTAACGCATCCTTGCTTAACAAAGGTATTAAAGGAATAGTTCACCCCAAAATGAAAATATGAAAATATCCTCACCCTCAGGCGATCCAAGATTAGGATGAGTGTGTTTCTTCATCAGGTTTGTAGAAATGTGTCTCTGCATCAGTGTCTCAGCAATGGATGCTCTGCAGTGAATGGGTGCCGTCAGAATGAGAGTCCAAACAGCTGATAAAACATCACAATAATCCACACCACTCCAGTCCATCAGTTAACATCTGGAGAAGACCAACGCTGCATGTTTTTTAAGAAACAAATCCATTATTCAAAGCTTTTATTAATGAAATTCTTTCTTAGCTGTCCACATTGAATGCCAAGACAAGTGCAAACTATGTAAAAAAAAAAAACACATACATACAAAGAAACATAATAAAAGTACAACTATGTTGCAGATGAAAATGTGAGTCCATAATCCATAATAACGCTTCCTCCAGTGAAAAAGTCCATCTCCTGTTGTCTCTCACATCAAAATCCGGCCACACATTTGTTTAGAACAGTTTAGGCTGTTTTTGCTAGCAAATATTGCATATTTCTCTCCTGATTCAGACTAGACATATGTTTTTATCAGCTGTTTTGAACTCTCATTCTGACGGCACCCATTCACTGCAGAGCATCCATTGCTGAGATCCAAGTGATGGAATGCTACATTTCTCCAAAACTTACTATATATATATATATATATATATATATATATGCTATATATTGTATATTCAGGTTGATAAATTGCACTGATTGCTTGCATGAAATAAATTTTATAGCATGTTTATAACATGTTTTTTTACGTATTTTAACAGCAGTGAGCGTCTCACAAATGAATGGCTTGTTTTGACAGTTACTCAGAATGCCTTAGCAACCACATAAATAAAATCTGAAGCAAACACACATGAATCCTTTTAATAAAGTACAGAGTACAGCTAAAAGAAGGCAGTCTTAACTTTAAGAAAGAAGCTGTTTCTTAGCACTTCATTGACCGAAGCTTCATTCTCACTCCCTAAGTGTGTGAAAAGCATTAGCGATTAACTCTTGGATTTGGTTTATTTATAAGATGAATCTTTCCCTGGGACCCAATGCCTTCTCCCCCAGCTTCTGCCTGACATCTCCATAAAGCAAAGCACGGGGGGGGAAACCGACTTGAGATAGAGTAACAGTAAAATCCACCAACTCGCCACATTTGTGGATTTACAGCTGGCTGGGGGAGATCCAGGCCTCCCTGACAGCCCAACAGTAAAAGCACTCCCGCTCCTGTGCACCTGCCTCCCACACGCACACACCTGATAGATGGTGCGAAGCAGAAACAGGTGGAGAGAGCCGTTCTGTCAAGACACACCCCGAAACCCACCGCGCTCTTCGAGGAGAAAGCCAACACAAACATTAAGATTGAGTCGTCTCCTGTGATGTCCTGTTTTCAGTTCACAAAGAGATGGATGGGATAAACACACTTCAGATTTCTCCCGATACTCCCAGCGCCTTTGATACTAGAACACATTTTGTGAACTTTGACCCTTTGAGTCTAAAACCTCCACAAGACCTATGGCTTTCTTTTGACCGCAGCAGATAAATTGATGTCGGTCGAATGGATCTCTGGAGAAGAGCGCATGAGTAATGTCCTGACAAAGACGGCAGCCTCCCTTATGACAAGGATCATTGTTGGATCCGTTTTCAATTTGCGCAATGTGCAAAATAAATCAAATGCTGAGGGATACTTAAAAAGCGCAGCCATGGCAACCTTACAGGAAGTTCAAACAGATCTGCGGTTTCCTGTGGTGTCAAATAAGGCATGTCCACACCTGACAGAGGAAGAGCCTCCTCCTCGAAGGGTCTGTCAGAAATGAACCGAATCGTGGTTATGCCACATCGTGAGGCTTCAGTCTTCACATTTTCCCACATTTGCTCTCAGTTTCTTGTCACAGTCGGGTAAAAAAAAGGTGCAGAGGATGCAGTTGGCTTTCCTCAAACCGGACCATTGGCAGTGGCACAAGTAGCCATTAATAACTGCAGAGGAAGCCCAGAAAAATCACTTTGAAAAACAAGCTAAGCGAGTGCCTCCAATTTGATGTTAAAATATTTACTTTCAGCCACCTGTGGGAGGTCTCTGTTTCTCGTCTTCGCTAAATTAAACCGCTGCTAACTGCGTTACAGCTGCGGTCCCGAGATGCTGAAGTGCTCTGGTAAGTGTTTCTGTCTTCTGCACAGATGAAGGGTCACGTCGCACATTAGACAGGCCTGAATAATTAGAGCCTGAACGTACGTATGGTTTGGTTAGTGATTTCAGAATTTTGAGAAGCCAAGAGTTTTGAATGTCGAGGCCACAAAGGGCCACTATGGTATAAAATATTAGTCTGGCATGAGGGAGGCGGGACTCAAGAATCAGTGAAATTTGTGAATATTTGATTTGTGCAGCTGGATTAAATCTAATCAAATAAACATATACATTCACACTTACTTCCATGTGTGTGTGTCTGTCTATCTAAAATTCTATAGAGGTAAAGTACTAAACGGGTACAGAAAAGCATTCATATATATTCCTACTTTGGTATACTGTTTATTTGGCAACAGTATTGATATATTTATGGGTGTTGAGATCAGAATTACATTAGAAATCAGATTAGAATTAAGGTGTCGCTGACCTCTAGTGGCGAGATGGATGAACTCAGTGTGTAGATCTTACAGTGAACACAAACTCGTGTTCAGGTCTACAGTACTTTAAAGCATTAAAAAAAAAAAAAAAAAAAATCAATGCTTTTTTTTTTTTTTTTTTTTTCGGCTGAGGAGAGTATAGATTTATAAAACTATTTGATAAGGATTTAAAAACAACCTAAACACTAAAAAGATGCAAGGTGAGGAGCACACTACACTGTAGTCATGATAATACCATTGCAGTCTTATAATATTAAGGTATTTGAAAATCCATTTATTGTGTAGCTATTTCAAGTGGTACCATCTGCACCATGACAAGTTGCTTAAAAAACACACAGTATTTTAAGCAAAACCACAAACACAGAGATTTAAATTTCACCCAGTTCAAGTAACGTATAACTTGTGCTACACGTGAGACTGAAAAATGTCAACATTTAATTCATACATTTTCTCCATTATCATAACATCATGAAACGACATTCAGCAGGGAGTGTACTTTTAAAAGTTTGTCAGCACTTACCTAAAAGTCAGGTGGCCTTCTCACAGCATGCTGCCAGATTAATAAAGACAGAGAGCTGATCCTCTAAATCCACATGTTTGTGAAACAAACTTTTCATACCTTTCAGATGCAGACATTATTTTCTACTTGCTATGGTTGCAGGTGGCATTAGGGGAGGGGCCAACCTATTCTAGAGAGCATGTGATTGGACAAAAATCTGTAGAGTGCAGAATGAGTCACGACTCATGAGTATGTCTGTTTTCCAATAAGTAAAGGACTATATAGGCAATATAGCCTATCTTTGCTAAAAGTGAATACTGACAAACTTAAACACTGTATAACCTAGCATTTTTGACTTAATAGTAATTTCAGGAAAACAGGCCATTACTGCAAACAATTCATAAAACACTCAATACCATTTAAACAAATAATAATAATAAATAAATAAGAACGCCGTCCCTTTATTGGCATCAATGACATCAGAAAATCATTTTAAATATTTTTTTGTGATGAGGTTTTTAAGTCTAATAGGTATATAATTCGACGTCATTTCGAAAATGTGAGATATTTGGTTTACATAATGTCAATTTTTCTAAGTGTATGTTATTAACCCAATAGACTAAATAAGAGTGCAATATATTTCTTTACATTTACATATAATTCTTTCTATTTTTTTTCTCTCAATAACACGCTTCATAAACCATCCAACGTGACAGCTGTTTGGCAAAGTTGAAATGTCAACTGATTCGTTAATTTTTTTTTTTATACATATATATATATATATATATATATATAGTGATTTACGATAAATGCTAATATAGATAAATCAAAAACGCAATCGCTCGAAATGAAAATCTTCCGAAGAAACACAACACACTAGCAACTTTGTGATTTTCTTGCGTACACGTCCTTATAAACAAACGCTCGAGTTGAAGTCGCGAAAGTGCGGCGGCTGAAATCTCCTCGCGCTCCCTTCCCGCGGTGATGACGTATCCGTGAACAGTCAACAGACACACACACGGTCGGTCCGGACTGGAGCTATACCGGGGCCAATAATTTTCTCTTTTTTTCTGCTGTCTGTGCGTTTTGGCGATCTGTTTAACATCATTCATACCGGGCGGCCGGAATAGAGTGTTTACACGGAGCACACGACGCCGTTTGTGGCGGTTTTTGTGGATGAGAGCGCGCTCTGGAGTGTGACGCCTGTTTTTATTTGTGTTCACTGCGACACGGAAAGTGACAGTGCAGGATTCATCGTCCTGACAGCTTAAAGACACGACTGGAGCGATACACATGCTATTGCACTTTAGATCATTGGCTTAAAGAGTCAGTTTTAGTACTTTAGTCGTCTTGCTGTAGGAGAGCAGGCCAGTGGAGAAAGCCTAATCATCATCATAATCTTCATCGTCCCACGCCTGGTTTTTACAGTCCAATGTTTCAGATTTAAATACATCTGTCAGTGCTTAACTTATTCTTGAACGCGATGAGAGGAAAGTAACAGTGTTATTGGTGGACCTTATGTTGTCAACCTGATGTGCATGTGAGATATTCTCTTTTAATGTGGATGAAACTGATACAGATCGACTTTGGAAGATGTTGTAGGTGTTTACAACTTTGTTAGGAACACAGGATTGCTAAAGAAAAGACTTAAGACACAGGGTAGAGTGAATTGCCTTATGCAATCCTTTAAATCAATACTACAGCGACCGTTTGAATGAATTGAGGTGCGTAAATAAGTTAAGGACCACCATTTAAAGCTATGATGTGAACTTTTAGTACGCTATGCACTTATTAAGGAGATATTGAACTGTTTCTCCCTGGGTTTGCGAGGATAGAACTGCATTGTAGGTGATTGAGGGAACTTCTGTTGGTTTTTAGTGCGTGACAGGCAGTGGCGTGTGCTCCAGCTCCCTGGAAATGAGAAAATGAATTGCGAGGAGCAAGCTGTAGATTTGTGCAATGCTATAGATTTGTGCAATGTGTCTGACAACACTAAATCACACACGGCGGACGAAATCCTTCCCCGTGACGGCCTCCTGCCAGGGGATGGAGATCAGGGGGAGCGGGACGCTGCTGTCCTGTCCAGGTTAAAAGATGTCCATTCGAAGGACGATGCTTCCACTGAGCTCAAAGCACCGCATAGTAAAAACAACGGCTCCATTGCCGTGTCAGCCGACCCTGTTAATGGTTCTGCAGGCGATCTGCAACAGAACGAGGAACCGCCAGTGAGCAAGTGCTCTGTTGGAGATGGTGGGGGTGGTGATGAGAATGATGATGGTGAGATGGATATCGGTGTGGATTTAAGTCTGGATGAAAATGGCGTTTTGGAATTCGAGCCAACGGCCCAAAGTGAGGAAAGTGCCTCTAGTTGTGAGAACTCTCTAACACCAGAAACTGTCATAGAACTGCATTCACAGCAACCTCCGGAAGAGCGCAGTGAGGATGTGCCCTCAGAAACCGCGTCAGCGGCTACAACACCAGGCAGTGGATCCGGGAGTAAGCACGGGTCCAAAAGGGTGACCTTTCCGTCAGACGAAGACATCGTCTCTGGTGCGGTTGAGCCGAAGGACCCTTGGAGACACGGTAAGACCTTTACAGTTCTTGCATCACTTTCGAACCCTCAAATATCGAGTGCAGAGCTCATCTCCTGCGGTTTGCATTGTTGCTCCGCTCTAAAAGCTTTGCGTAATTGTGCTCCAACTATTCGGTCCCTGCTGAGTTGAAGCCAAGGCTTTGAACGTGGCTTCTGTTACCTGTTACGCTCTGAGCGATTCAGGCCTTTTCCTGAAAGCCTCCCGTGATCCGAGTGACATTTGATCCGTAAGTCCTCCGGGGTCATTCAGCGGCTCCATACAACTGCAGAGATCTGCTGCGATCCGTCTGAGCCTCGGGCAGCTGTCTCACAGATATGGAGAAACCTCTCGAACTCTTCCAGACGCTGGGTGTTGCGTAAAGCACATTCTGAGATATCAGCATCTTGCAGGCCGAGTGCCGGTTCATCTCTTGGAAAACAGAGAGATCCGCGCATTGTTCTGCTCGATTGGCTGCGACGTGTCAGATGTTTTTGAGCCTGCGAAGATTTAACAGCATGTTCTGTGCTTTCTAGGCCAAAGGTTTTCGAGGTGTGTCTCTTTTTACCCTGCAGGGAATCTCCTTTGCGTATATCGCACCGGTCAAGGTGTCGTCTGTCGCTTGTGTCTGTGGAAGCTCAAAAGTAAAACAATGATGCTGTTGAGACACAATAAATGCAGTGTTTTGTCTGACAGCTGCTGTTTGTTTACTTAGCAGTGTCACATTATAAAGGCACTTGGAAAATTCAACCCTGCTTAAAAATATTTGTCTTTGTACACAGTTTAGCCTAGTTATTGTTTCCAGTCACTACAAACACAGTTTAGTCACCTTTAAAACTTGTGTTATATGTAGAACAACTTGTATTATATGTAGTATAAATTATAATGTATATAATGGGGGGTATATCTGTAATTAATTTACATTCGAAAGTGTTTGATTATGATTTCACTTTTTTTACCTTTGGTTAGTGTGTAATTTTGCTGTCAGAGCATAAACGTCTGCAAAGTTCAATGCAAAGTGAAATATTTTATTTTAAAGAAATCGCAGTTTCTACAAGGACTACAAAAAAGGAGGGTAGGGACTACAACGAGCTTCTTCCCTGGTTTTGTGACATCACTAACCCTGATGTTTACATAAATCTTGCCCCTGGGAACATGCATCTACCCGTAATGGTAAGGGGGCGTGACATTTCCGGACAAAGTGCACTTGGCGGTTAGCGAATCACAACGCACTGGGCCAGCTAACCAATCTCAGCCTGATTACTTATTTCTGAGGGAGGGGCTTCTTAGAACCAGGAACTCAACCGGCCGTTTGGTGAGAATCGAAACAGCAGAATAAAGGTAAAATATGTTAAATTAATGCATGTTTTAAAAAACAAAAACAAAGCATGAACACTTTACTCTGCACCTCATAAACACAGTCAAGCAAACACAAAAGCTGACAACTTTACAATAACAATAATATACAATATGCCAATGTTAATGCATTAAATATTGTGAACAGTAAACAATAGTGTTACAGTATTTATTAATCTTTTTTAGTTATTTAATACATATTCCGTCACATTTTTAACATTTAAAGTTGCTTAAATAAACCGTAATATGAACGAACATAAACAATGAATAATTATGCACGTTTACATTGTTCTGTAAAAGAACAAGGTCGAAAATGCATTAACTAAGTTTAACAAATGTAATAATTTTGTGAAGTTTTACCTGTATTATGCATTGTTTGAAAGATCATTAGTAATGTTTATTAGTTCAAAGTATTGTCAGTTTACTTAGTATTCATGACATAATCCTCTTCGTGGAAAAGAGAGCTTTGAATTGCACAGTTTATGCACATTTTAAAGGATCCAGGTCCAGCTATCCCAGGCTATTTGTGGTAATGGCCTAATGTTTAAGCATCTGATTAGTAAGCACAAAGGTTGCTGGTTCATTTCCAAGTAATGTTGTCCCTGGAGTTCCAGCGATCCCTATCCTGCTCCGCCACCATTGTGCCTTTGAGCAGGGCACGGTATGCTAGGTCGCTTCAGCAGGACTGTCCTTGCAAATACTGTGCAATAGTTAGTTAAATTACTGCTCTGAATTTGAAGCAACTTAAACACTTATTCCATACTCTCTCAGCAGACTCATAATTGTCAAATAAGTTGCATGTGCATTTTTCTCACAGCTTTTCTTTAACTTGCTTTCCACAGGTGCTAGCCGGTCTTATTTCACAGTTGCACATTGTTCTGTTGTTATATAGGAATGAGGAAGTAGTGTAAGTCACCTGCCTGTACTGTACGCTCTATAATTTCCTTATATTCTGAGGCTGAACTTCCCACTTTTGTAGCTTGGTTTCCTACACCATTTCCTCAGACCCAGAGTCTTGGTCTCAGAGAAACACTACAGTGTTTGTGTGTCTCCTGTAAATGACTTCATGAGAGAGCCAGTGGATCAGATTAGAAACCAAGCTGCTTGTTCTCTGTTACTCGGTTGTGTTTGCATTGGTGACTAATTACATTTTAAAATATAAAGAATATTTATAATTCACATTTATGCATTTAACAGATAATGAACAGAATTAAAATTTCAGATATATAGCTAGATTTATTTATTTTTTCTCTCATTCAAACGTTGGGGTCAAGTTTAGTTTTTTCATACAAAGCTTTTGTGTCTTATGCTCATAGAGGCTACGTTTACTTGATTAAATATACAGTAAAATATTGTGAAATATTATTGCAACTTTTGTAAAATATCATTAATTCCCGTGATGCAAGGCTGAATTTTCACATGATCCTGTTTTTTGTTGTTGTTGTTTTGCAAGTTACAGCTTTATCATTTCCAGTTTTTTGCACATGTGTTTTGCCATTGTCACAGGATTCCTTGCATACATTTTTGTGACAAAGAACGTTTCTTGGCAAAAGTTTTATATGGCCGATGATTTTTGTCAATCCATTCACCAATTTACATCCTTGGATGTTTCTAGACGTTCCTGAGACTTCTTTAGGACAGATATCACTCATGGCAGACCGTCTGATTTATCATTAACTGTCTAAATCAGACGTGCCACATGAGACAAACCTGTAGTTGTACCTTTTTCTTTTTTTTTTTGACATTTCACCATCTATTTCAGTTATTTATACAATTGATTTAGTTTTTATTTAATGTGATATGAATTTAATTTGCTGCATCACTCTTATTGTTCCATGAGCTCATATAACAAGATATTGACGAGGCTTTTTAACTCTGTTGGTGGTTTCATTCAGGTATTTTTGATGTGTCTAATAGGGAAAGGGCATGGCTGGCGTGGGTGTGTTTTTCTCTCTTAACACACACACTGGCCCCCGTGACCATGGCACTGCTGTGTGAATGACTTTGAGGTCCACTGGCATGAGGTGGTGTGAAGATCTATTTTGGAACGTATCGCTCAGATGTTACTGCCCCGTGGCGTCCCTGAGAGCTCCACTCATGTTTGCCAGTGGCCTCCAAGACCCCTCCAGATATGAATGGGGGCTAGGGATATGCCTTTTTTTCCCCCAAAAAATATACATTTTTTAATGATGTTTATTGCAGGAATACTCATGGTGAAACGTTGGAAAGCTTAGGGTACGTTTACACGACAACAGTGTACTAAAAACGGAAAAGTCTTTCCTTTGTCATTTTGAAAAGTTTAGTGTGCAGACGACAACGTTGTCAAAACAATTCCCATTCACATGGATCCATGACAACAACTAAAAGGGATGTCCCTATCAGGTTTTTCTGATCAGGTGCTCCTGAATCATTGCATACTGAGTTTCTGATCAATACGGAGTCCTGATCCAATTCTTGTATTCCTAGTGTTTGATGCACAATTCAAGTACATTAAAGCTATTAAAATCTATCCAATGTACAGATTTGTGCAGAGAGTAAAAAATGTGTGTGTACTGTGTACATAAGATATAATCTATGTATATATTTGCACATACTGTGTAAAGACATTGGTAGAATATGGGAGTACCGATGTAAACTTCTTGTATTTTATATACACATTTTCAAAAGTTAGCATTTTCTGGCCCCATTCCATTTCTATTAAGAATATTTAATTGCACAAAAGGTTCTTTGTAGTAGAAAAGGGTTCTTTAAGTTATTAAAATGTTCTTCAATCTAAGAAAAAAATGTTCTTTTAAGAACTAAATGGTTCTTTTATGGCTTGACGGCAAAACACTCTTTTAGGAATCATTTCAGATACCATTTGAAAGTTGTATATGTCTGTCTACCTTTAGTTGTGTTGTTGTGTTTTTTTCTAACAGGCTAATTAGACAGGTTGGTTTGCTCTTTTAAAAAACAAAACAAAAAAAAAACTGGCTGATCAGGTCACTGAATTAAAGAATTTCCTCATCATGTATATGGACAAATCTCGTCCTTTTACCAGCCCAAATGAATGGCCTTTCTTCAAAGTAAAGCCTGACTTTTGCTGTCACTGCAACCTTACAGCAATAGCAGTGATTTCAGAGAGGTAAGAGAAATAGAAGATTGCTTTTCTTTTCTTCTGGTTTGTTGGTCCGTGAGTTATTGGGAGGCTTACAGAGCAGATTGTAATTCATGACACAATCTCATTTGGTCTGTGGTACTTCGGCTTTGGGAGCAATTTTTGCTGAGTCAGAAACATTGGAGCTTTATTACAGTTCCAGCACTTTTCAAGAAATACTTGAGTATTTGTCCAACTTTAGTCACTTCTATGTCAAGGGGTTAAACAGATTTCAACATTTTCATTTTGTTGAATTACGGTCGCCTCATAACGGTCTTGGGAACTTTTTACAATGCCTTCATCATTAGTTTTCTTATAGCCATTTTTTAAAATGGAAATATCTGAAAATATCTTGCTCTGACATATCTTAAAATAGGTCAGTGTCATTGCTCTGTCAAGATGCACACCTTAATGTTTTCTTCTAAGGCATTTTTGTAAAAGTTGCTTAAATATCTTAATTTAACTAAGACCTAGTCCTGGCTTAAGCTGAGCCCCGTTTGTGAAACTGGGCCTTAGTGTTCTCCAAAACCAATATTTTCTATATTGCAGTTGTATGTGATTATAAGATTATAAGACTTTTTCAGGTCTAGAAATCACACTTTTAAAATTTGCCAACCTCCCCAAGTTTTTAAAGACCACGGGAACCCTGTTTTTTTTTTTTTCTCAAGGTAAAAGTTGTTGAATGGGTGAATTAAAATTTATAAATATTTATTGACTTTTTTGTGGTTTTAGTTCATTTAATTCTTGTTTTGTCTTATTTTAAATCATTTTGAGGCCTCCTGGTTGAGAACCCTAGTCTTAAATGCAGTTTTTTTTTTTTAAATATGCAAATATCAAATGATAAAATGATTTGATAAAGCTATTAGATTTAGAACAGTTTATGTTTGCAGCTAAACATAATAAATAATAAAGATTTAGCAAAAGTTTATGTACTTGTTTATCAAGGACTGTCAGTGAAGCGCTTGCTGGAGATGAAATATGAGACGTGATGTGTGAAGAAAACAAACCACTGTTGGACATTGTTAGTGGACAAATGAGTCAGTAGTGCAAAAAGTGCCCGTAAGAAACGCTCTTTCTGAAAACGGGCTTGTGTGGTGCATTTTGTCTCGTGGCTTGAGCTGAGAGGAAATGAATATAGTGATGTCTGGGCTTGTTTGATGAAGGAGGACAGCATACTGTCTTGCTCAAGTGTGCGAGCGTTTGCGTCTGTACCCCGAGGGTCTCGATTCTGTCTGCTGACAGCACCTCACGTTAATTGCCAACATTTAGCTTTTGTTTACATATCATCCTTATCAAACGACAGTGCGCAGTTTAAAGGAGCTGTCATTATCTTCGCTCTGAGGAAGACCAGGCCTTGCTGTACTTTACAGTTTGAAGTTTGAGCAATCGCACTCCTAGAATCTGTTTAAACTGAGACCTAATTACCGTTCCGCCTGAAGGATGCACTTTTATAAACTTGTGTAATGTGCCGTCTTGATCTCTCAAATGTTTAAATGTAAAATTTTGATTCTGATGAGACCTGGTATGGAATGGATTTCGAAATGTGTCGTACGAAACTGGACTAAAATTGACCAATTTCACTACCAAATTTAACTGAAAAAATGCAGTGTGAAGAAGTTGACGCATTGTAATTTTAAATGTAAAACAATTCCAATATTTTCCTAATCTGGGTCATTTTGTCCCTTTTGAATGACTATGATGTGGAAAATTGTGATGGTTTTAGTTGCATTAACTTGGTATTGGTAGGTTTTTTAGTCATTGTATGTGGTTTGAGCTGGATTGAAATGGCCTCTGGCTTTGTTACCTCACTTATTAATCTTCTACAAACATAAATACATTATGCAGTTAATATTCAGATGCTTCAGGGCAGGCGAGTAGACTCTTCCTGAGAATTTCAGGGATGTATTTCACAGTAAAGTGGCACAGTTCATTTACACTGGCAATTGATTTTCTGTGGTTAGCTTTAACCGCTGCCTCCAGAACATGAGTTTTGTGCTCTGAATTATCATCAAGATGTGTTTTACTTGTGAATGACCTTCAGAACCATTGAGTTTTGGTGGAAATGTGCTGGTTTTGTTTTAACAGTATTAGTCATATTTCTAAGTCATCAACACACCTGCTCTTTAATGTCTTTACAGTTTACAAGCTCTTCTATTTCACTGATGGTTGCTGCTCTGACATCCGCTGTATACATTCAAGTATGTGCAAGTGTGTATGTGATTGAATCAGATGACAGTGGTTTAGATAAAGAGATGTGCATAGAAGTGAGCTTTCTGAACTGCTGTTAACTACTTCAGTTATTGAAGTTCATTGAGTTAGTTTATTGTTTTATCTGCCACTGATGAAATTCATCTAATGCTTTGCAATTAGGTTAGTGGAGATAATATTGTTTCACATAATTTGTGTTTGCATGCTGCTTACTGACTTTGAGTAGTCCTGGTTTATTTTCTCGGTGATGTTGTGCTTAAAAACTGTTTGAACTAATTTGTTTCTCAACAGACTTATAACATTTAAAGGGATAGTTCATCCAACATAGAAGTTCCTTTGAAAAGTGACTTTTCTCCCGTACAATAAAGTCTTTGTTAACTAAAACTAGTGGTGGTTTGTCATTTTGCCAAGACCAATTTATTGGACAGTCTTTGGCATTTTTTAAACTTATTGGTTAAGTTTTTTTTTTTTCTCTTTAGCCGATAAGAGTTGAAGAATGATTTCTACATTCTCTGTTGTCATTGTTTATTTTACAGATTTATAAATTTAAATATTTTTTTTCAACTGAGTATTTCTGACAATTTGAGGGAAAAATATGTGAAATAAATATACTAGGCATAAGACTGTATCAATAACAGATATCATGCATGTTCATTATTGTGATATATCATGATTTTGTATAGCCACATGTCTAAAATATACATTTAAATTGCAGCATGCGTTGTTTACTATATTTCAATTAAATAGTGTGATATTGAACAGGGCTCCAAACTGCGACTAAAATGCATCCCTCTGATCAGCATGTGGTAGATTATATTAATATAATTACAAAAATAATAATTTGCGAGCAGTGTTGGGCAGTAACTAGTTACTAGTAATTTAGTTACTGTAATAATATTACTTTTTGTAGTAACTAGTAGTGTACCTAATTACTAATAAGATTTCAGTAATAATATTACAGTTACTTTCCATAAAACAGCTTAGTTACTTTTGATGCCTCAACCCCGCTGATTTAAAATCCAACAATCAAATAATTCCTAGATTTATTTTCATAGTTTTCACGACTCGCACATGCATGTGATGTCCCCAGTGCAGCAGGTAAGCTTGGAATATGGAAAAGCTTACATTTAGCAGATAGAAATATTGCATTATATTGATTTTGTCAGGAAAAAAGATCTGTTGTGTAAGTTGTGGCTTCACTTTACTCTGGCATTGCATCCCTCTGATCAGCATGTGGTAGATTATATTAATATAATTACAAATATTTTTGGAAAATTAAAGAGTTTCTTACAAACTCATGTGATTTGATAAAATACGTAACGAAATTTAATCGCATATGGGTAAAGGAAAAATTACTTCAAACTACACATGACAATTAATGAGGTGAATACAACACTTCTTCTTGAATGTCGCGATCAGTCACTATTGAGTGTTTGTAATAACTTCTGACTGCGATCCAATGTGGATTTTGGTCAAATGATGAGGCAGAAATATGTTGTTAGTAATATTCTAGAAGAATTTTATCTGGAAGATATACAGTTACAACTTCTGTGGGGCGTGACGAAAAAGTAATGTAACTAGTAGTGTAACTAATTACTGTTGCCAGAAAGTAATAAGTAAAGTAACAATATTACTTTTGAAAGGAGTAACTAGTAATGAGTAATATATTACATTATTTGAGTAACTAACCCAACACTGTTTGCGAGAGAAGTTTTTGCTGAGGTCGCCAATGGCGACTATGTTATGACTTGTTTTTTAACAATTCTCGATTATAATCAGGGGTGCACACAAGTGGTCCGCATGCGCGACCAAAATTAAAAATGCGCTGTGTAAATAAGTTCTGACAGCGCATTTGCGTACCGACATGGTTGACAGCTGTAAATGCACAATCACCATTTTAGATCGACAAACTGTACTGTATAAGATTTCTATCCAAACTGAAAGCATAATCTAGGCTACCTGCTGCCGTTTTCAAAGCAAAACTGTGACATTTCATTCACTGACGCAATTCCATCAGCAGCGCTAAACCCGGAAGCGCATAATACTTACTTGCCGGCAACCCGCCAAAATAAAAGCTTGCTGATTTTACGTTTGAAAATGATGAAAATTAAAATAATGATAATAATAAAAATATTAGCATTTTATTTTTAAGTTTACTATAAAATAATTGCATTTGTATGTAATACACCCTTTTTAAAAAAAAAATTAAATAGTATTATTACACTTGATTATTTAGTTTATTTTTTTAGTTAGTTATTTTATTTAAAAAAAAAAAAAAACGAAATAAAGTGCAATAATATTATTATCACTATTATTAATACATTTTTTTTATAGTTATATTTTATGGGTCACACTACATGCCATAGCCCGTGTGAGGACCAAACCAAATCTCCAGGCTGAAAAACTTATGTGCACCCCTGATTATAATCATTACTAATATGGCTTCTTGTTATCAAGATCTTAGTCTATATGCTGAGTTCTGTAAATGCGTGAACTTCATATTAGCCCGTTTGCAGTGCACTTGCTGTCCAGTAATCATAATACGTTTTGTGCTTTGTTACTTTTTAATAAACAAAGTATCAGCTTTAACATTCTGCCAAATTCATAACAAAATTCATAACAAAATTCATAAAATAAATACGGTTTTGGTGCTCTTTAACGCTTCAGCGCCTCAGTTCAAGCGGCAAGTGAACCCATTATGTCTTTCTCTATTATAGTATGAAATGAATGTGAGTTAATATCAAAAGGTAGGCTATTTTATAAGAGAGCCTACACTTATTGAAATGTCTCATGTAATCACTCATTCTGTGTCAAACTGTGCAAATCTTGTAAAGTTGTAAACAATGCCACGTAACAATACCTAACCACTGGCCGTCCATAAGCTCATCAGTCAGCTAGAAAAATAATTATAAAGAGGAGCATTTTGCTATATTTATTCGCTCTTGCTTATTAATATTTTTACTTAACCTGTTGTCTACATGATAAAAAATGCGAAAACCGACTGGATGTGTGAGAGATTTGACAACATTTCTATAGGATGCATTGAGGAGGAGCCCAAACGAACACTGTAAAAAGCGATCATTTGACTTTTCTTTAAAAAATTGAGGAAACCCAGGGCTCACAAAATGGCGGGGCTATTGCGTTTTCCAGTTGGGCTACCAAAATGTATCACTGCCCTGCCCAGGGGGCTAACTTAAATACTGTGGGTCCTCTCAATTTACTGGACATAAAAAGTTTTAAATATGTTAAATGGTATAAGAAATTAATTATAATTTCAAGAGGTCTTACAGTTGGGGATGGAAAGACAAGAACCGCGATACAGCTGGATTAAACTTCAAAAGGCAATGATGTCATTGAATAAATATGAGTTTGGTGTAGGGAATATTAACAAGTCCCGCCCATTTGGAGCTGGCTCCAACCTCCATCTCGGAGAAGCCGCTATATTTGCTCCTAAAGCGCCAACTTAATGCATAATTAAAGAAATACATTAAGTGAACTTGACAATTCTGAGTTACACTGACAAATAACAGTTTGAAAATGTTTGAAACCTTAGTTCCCAGGTCATCTACAAGATGGATTAAAATGCTGATAAAGTCAAGAAAAGAGTAGACCAACACATGACTGTATGATTGAAATGTCAAAATGTTAAAAAAACAAATAAATAAAACGCGTTTATTCTGTGGCACCTAAAAAAATAATTTGGTGCCTAAGTTTTTTCTTATAGGAGCCAATGGCTCCTTACTCGATTTTTTTTTGTCTGGAGCCCTGTTAAATATAGCCTATATCACCTTTACATCGGCTATCAGCCACCCTGCTGGCATCAGCATTGGCCATCAAAAGTACATATCAAGGGACTGTTTGATTAGCAACATTCTTTGAAATATTTTCTTTGGTGTTTATTTCGTGAGTGAAAGTCATACAGGTTTGGAATGACACAAGGTTGAGTAAATGATGACAGAATTTTCAGTTTGTGTGAATTCTGTTTCGTGTTTCTGCATGTTTTCTAGGATTGTGTACTGCAGTACCGCTCTCTGTGTATTGATCAAAGTGTAATGAGTTTTAATCTGAAGGAGCAGTCTTTAGTTCAGACGTCTGACCAGCTCAGCAGCACACTTTAATAAGTGTTCTCCACTGCTGCTTTTGGAAAGACGCCATTCAGAGGAATGCACAGGTTCCCCAAAGGCTGTTTGCTGACGGACAGATTCTCATTGATTCACCCCACTCTCATGATGCCATGATCTATATACAAAGTGCATGTAGCATTAGGGAAGGAGATGCTTATGCTTTAGCGTTGTGGTTAATCTTTATCACTGTAACATTTTCAAATATACCACGCTGAAATCTCACCACTGTGCAGGTCTATTTGATCTGGAACCTGGAAGTGGTAAACACATACACGTGCTTTTGGATGTTTTTTTTTCAGGTTATGAAACCTACCCAGATGGCGTGTCCAAATAGCAGTGCAAATTTGGTAAAAATATGAAGGCTGCACTTTAAAAACATGCCTGCTTTTCTCTTCTTTGAAGACATTTCGTGACATGATTTCATCTAATGCTCCGTGCCAGCACTGACACTGCTGAAGGAGCCAGCTGTCACGTAGTCAACATGTGAAAAGAGATGGCATTTATCTGTGCGCATTTGGAAATATTAAGGAGTGTTTGGTATTGTTTTCCCATTTTGGGAAGTCTCTCTCTCTCTCTCTCTCTCTCTCTCTCTGTCTTTCTCTCTCAGGGAACGTTTACCCACGCTGAGATTAAAAAGTGAATGCTTTTCCAAGGACATGCTGTACACAGAGTACATGAAGCACGTTCAGTGCCTTGCACAGACTCTGGCCGGTCTGACACGGCCCTCATGTTTATAAAACACGCGCATGCAGACTGGAAATGTATGGTCAGCATATAGATAGATAATTTATTAGTCCTCAAAGAGGAAATTCATTTTCACAGAAGGTGCATATGGAACACAAGGACAACTACACACACTTATCACAATACAACCACAAACAGTTATCCCCCAAACAAACAAACAAACAAACAAAAAGCTAGAGTGTAAGATGAACCTACACATTTCACACCTTTTTAAAATGGTTTTTATTGATTAAATTACCTGATTTAGTCCTACGTGTCACAAATGTAGGGCTCTATGATTTCTCTGATGCAGGACGGAATTGCAGAGTTCAGCCATGAAAGTAGAATTTACAGTATAATTTGTCCTGGAATCTGGCAAATTTGGGATGAATAAATTGGTCCCACTTTATATTAGGTGGCCTTAACTACCATGCACTTACATTTAAAAGGTTAGTTCACCCAAAAATGAAAATTATCCTGTTATTTACTCACCCTCAAGCCATCCTAGGTGTATATGACTCTCTTCTTTCAGACGAATCCAGCCGGAGTTATATTAAAAATTGTCCTGGCTCTTCTAAGCTCTATCATTGCAATCAGCGGGTGTTTCGGTTACACAGTCCAAAACGTGTAAAATAAAGTGCGCAAATCCATAAAAAAAACGTGCCTCACACGGCTCCGGGCGTTGAATAAAGGCCTCCTGTTGCGAATCCATGCGTTTTTATTAGAAAAATATCCATATTTCAAACGTAATAAACAACGCCGGTCACGAATTAGAAACACAAAATGTGGATTTGTAACGAAAAATGTCGGAGGATTTTGATACAAGCTAAGAGGAGACTGGTTTTCCTTTGCTAAAGTAAGGAAACTTGCTTCCTTTTGCTTCTGTAAACAAACGTTAGTTTTTGCGAGACACACACTTTTTAAAAAAATTTTTACATTATTCAAATACTTTCTTCTGTCTAAGATTAAAATGCAGAGATGGCTATAACCAATAGTGTGAGATTGAGCAGCTGGAGAAACCAGTTTGAAATCATAATTTTTGCAATGAAATGAATGGTGCAGAAATCGCACACTATGATTAACTCTATACCATGTCCCCTTGTCACTGAGTACTCAAGTACCTCTGTACTAACAAACGCTCATTACATTGCTGATAAAACCACATAATTGAACTGTTAAATATTGACCACTTTCACTAAGAGCAATGTTCACTAGTAATGATTGTTTCCTGTGATTAATCTATGAGGTTAGTTGTACTAAGTGCGCTCAAAAGGCCTCATTTTCCTGCAGTTTTTGTCTTGAGTGAGTGATGTTTTATCAGCTGCTGTGACTGTTTGACGGAGCTCAGTCTGATCGGACTGTGAGCAATCAAGGGGCCGTTCACACAGAATGCGTCTTTGTGTCTAAAAGCGCAACACGCATCGCTCAGGAATGGTTTTTAAAGAAGCGCAGCACAGAGCGCAAGGGTCTGGAGATGTGCTTTTGAGACGTGATGCAATAGCAGAAATATTTATCTCCAGGCTCTTTTTTTTTTTTTTTAGGAAACGAGTTGTGATAATCGCTTGAAGAAATGTTATATAATTCAGGGTATCCTAACGCAGCCATTATGAGTGCCTCTTCTGCCATATTGCCTTCAAATAAAAAAATTGCCATGCTAACTTACTGTAAACAAAAGCTTTCTACGCTTGCACCGCCTCCGGGGTCTTCTGATTGGTCCACTGTTTTGGAACTGACATTGACAAGCGGCGCTGCGTGTAAAAGTTGTAATCCTTTTAACGTGACACTGCGTCTTAACGCGGGGCTTATGTGAAATGCTGCAAACGACACGAGCACAAAGGTCATACAAGTTCATGTACCATAGCACACAGAAAAACTATGGAAAAGTAGTGCATTTGAATGGAAAAACACATTCTGTGTGAACAGCCCTTAAGTGACAAACTCTTTAGTTTTTGTCGTCAGAAGTTTGGCAACAGTAAACTTAAACCTAAACTTTGTCAGATGTCTGCTTTTAACAGTTACTGTTACGACATATTTGTGAGTAAACGGTGGATGATCATCACAGTTTGCAAACTTGCAATTAACCAAAAACGTTTGGAATTTAACTAAGCACTTTGTGCAGCATTAGTGTTTGTGTTGTAATTCTTGGCCTTGTTTTGCTATTGCTTGCATATTAGATACTGCAGATGTAGACCGGATTAAAGAAGTTTTGCTGAATCGCCAGAAGGCATTCCAGGTCTCCGCTCATGGAGAATGAGCCATTGGAAATCTTTTAAAGCAGACTTTAGTTTAATTAGACTGCCTGAGGAGAAGATGAAAGACTCATGATGCACTCTTAGCTGAATTGTTCGTTCGTCATGTATTGGTTTATATTTATAGACCATTTTAGTGATCGTGGTCGTGATTGGTCTGCAGCTTAATAGATGATGGCAAGCGTGGAAGGACGGCATCCAATCATGTAACTATCATCAACCCTGCACGTCATCTCTAATCAGCAGTACTCTGCTGTGTTTGTATGTTTATGTATGCAAAAGATGTCCAAAAAAACACAAAAAACGAGCAGAATCCACATTTGCCTTTTACAATAATTAAACATTTAAAATTTGCTAATATTGCACTGTTTGAAAGCCTGGCAGTCAGTATAGCTACGTCAGTGTAAACATAACACAGCTTTATTCCTGAAGTCTGCATGAAATCAAATTTCAACCTATTTTTTTAATAAAAAGTTATATTCAGTCTTTCAAGTCATGTCATCTATGAATTAGTAAATAGTTTAAGTGAATTAAATATCTGTAAAGATAACCAGAAGAGACATGGGAGATGTGATGTAACTCTGTGAATCATTGTTTACATGCAGCTCCTGTTACAAAAATTGTGGTGATTTAGGGGTCATTTTTAGTAAAGAAATTCAATACAAATATTAGGGCTGGGCGATATTTCGAACGCGATGATCATGCGCATCTCGTCAGTAAAGCCGGTTCCGTGATTAGTGGTAAATCTCCATCACCTGCTTTCAAATGGAGCGGCATTTAATACACAGAGTCGTAGATCACTGACATGCTACACAATATCGCATTCATTATCGCAGATGAATTGCCTTCGATAATGAGCGCGATATTGTGTAGCATGTCAGTGAACTGAAACACAAGCTTTACATTTCCTTGTCAGCACTCAGGCCTGCAGAGCTTACATTGTGTTTGTGTTTACTGTAAACATGCTTCCCGTTTGTGTATACACACAGAGGGACAAGTCGAAATTATTGTCATAATGAAATTATTGGTAAACGACAGCACGCGCAGCTGGTTTACATAAACATTAGGGTGAAAATGACCCAGAATTTTCCTTTCAAGATGCAATTATTTTTGTTACTTACAATGTTAAATTGATGCACAAAAAAGAAATACAAATAATTGCTTTAATATTATTATTTTTATTATATTGGTATAAATGTCATAAATGTTAGTAAATGTGAATAAGTAGTAATGTGAGTAGGAATAATTGTTGTTATTACTACTACTAATAATAATTTTCATGATGCATATGTATTTACATTTATAATAAGAGTTGAATAAACAATTAAACATTGGTTCCCCATTTTGTTATTGGAGCAGTCATACAAGCAATATTGCACAGAATTGATATTTTTTAGTTTTATCATTTTCTCTGAGGTATAGTTATGCAAGTAATTATTTTTTGCACTTAAACAGTCACCATGTAGTAATACGTCATGCATTCATTGTGAATAGCTTTTGGTGCTTCCTTTGCTTTAAGATTTCCGTCGCCTATTTTTATGTTATGGTTAATATGTTTGACACTGACACTGTAGTATCACCGCAATGCTAATGCTCACGCTGTAGAGCCTGGTTTTTTAGTTTAGCCTTAAACCATCCTTCGCTGTATGTGTGTGTGTGTGTGTGTGTGTGTGTGTCTCACATCAAAACAATAAGTCTGAATGTAGTCATATGACTGTGACCAGTGCTTAAAATGTCTAGACCACTTGGTTCTTTGAGTGTGTGTTCATGTGCTACACAAAGGCCCTACTGAGAGCGCTCAAGAATCACAGTGTACAGTTTCCCCAAAGACTCAGAGAGGACAGATCCGTTTCACTCGCTTGCATTGTTCAAACCCGTCCTTGTTCAGACTCATGTGCTCTGTCACAGAAGCTGCCTACGAAAGCTGTGTTTAAAGGCATCGTAGGAGCAATTGCTGTTCCAAACATAGAGAATGAGATGAGCTGGATTCAGACTTAGAGAATCGGCTGCATCCAATCAACCGTTGCATATGCTGTGTAGTATGTCTCTGTATGACCTTTGACCTTGTCTTTGTGTGGTTTTGTCTCTGCAGCCCAGAATGTGACGGTAGATGAGATTCTGAATGCCTACAGACAAGCATGCCAGAAGCTCAACTGCAAACCAATCCCTAAAGTGCTCAAACAGATACAGGTAACACGCATTTATTCACTCTTGTCTCTCACATCTGCAAAGCATCATGGGAATTCTTCAAACATTCATTCAAGACTAGTGATGCAACAAAAATATTCATCTGAAAATGCAAATGAGACCGTTTTGGAGGGCAGAAATCATTGACCGAAACGGTGATGTTTAATTAGCATTTCTCCGATGGCGTGTTTTGACTGAGTTAGCGACTAATGTTGTGCACACAATGTGGATCTGCTACAACAGTTAAACATGTCCGCTGCGTCAAGGCTTGGACTGATTGACAATATCGATTCCTTTATGTAAATCCGTCTTCATTTTAACGAACTGAGGTCTTTGTCTATACTGGTTTCCATTACTGCGTGAACAAAACTTACAGTATAAGCTTTGCACTGTTACTTTTGATATATCTAATTCTATTTTATGACAAAATCCAAGCAATAAATGTCATTTTGATGCTCTGTAATGTGACGTGAAGTGTAGCCGCTTCAGTTCAAGCGAAATGCATTTACCTCCGGAAAGCCTCGTTAGTCAGCTAGAAGAAATTAATATTCATTATATTTTTACTTTTTTATTTTAATGCATTGTATTAATGTACGTTTGAATAAATCTGTCATGAAAGCAAGTTTTTATTTCAGACACTTTGTATTTCGACAAATTGGAGTGGAAATATAATTATATTGTAATTGAATATAATAATAATAATTATGTGCAATTTAAATGTTAATATACAACTCAGTTTTTATTTGAATGTTGATTAAGTAATTTTAATTAATTAGTTAATTAATACTTTAGTTTTAGTTTTGAGCTAAATAAAATCTTTATTTTCAGTGTTTCAGTAAAAATTTCAGTGCATCACTATTCAAGACCTTGTCGTTCTGCTTGAGGTCATGAAGTGTTAAATTCACACTCACAGAAGAAAAGGGAAGCCTGATCGCGCACATTAGTAACCTCTATTGTATCCTCATTTGGCCTGTTGCTCTGGATTACATCTGTGCTCTGTTCACAAACGTATAACCTCACCAGCCTCTGGCGTCCGTACAGTCACATGCCTCCTGACTCGCTCTGCCTGCATCATGCTTACTGCAAGCCTCTTATAGACACAGCACTGTAAACATACCATACTGAGTCAACAAACCGTCACGGCTTCCTGTCCTGATGACACACACACACACACACACACACACACACACACACATTCAGAGTCAAATTCCCAAACATCAGCAATTTGCATATAGCGTTTTATTGGTTTGTTTAGAGTTCAACATGAACGTGCCTGTTTTCTGTCACTGAACATTTAACTACATGACTTCCTAAAACAAATATAGCAATTATGTGCTCTAATTACTAATGTTATGATTTTCAAAGGGTCAAATTGGTCACATACACAATGGAACAAAGCACAGTTACATAAGAGTCTTAATGGCTCAGCACCAAAAATCAGCCTGCAAACTATCAGAAAGAGGGAGGGGGAAAAACCCTTAGTGTTATAAATCTGTGACATCTACGATATTTCATTGTAACTTTAAAATGCTTTAAAGTTACAATGAAACTGTAGTAGCGACAGATTTACTACATATTGTGACGTATATCAAAAGTTAATCGGATTATTCAAAAATAAAAAAATGTAGGGTGAAAAGTTTGGTATTGTAGATGATCAATACGTTTTAAATAATGAGTGAATGCACAAAATATTCAGTTTTAAATGTTACTGTGTTATTACCATGTTATTGCTACATTTGCCCATTTTTATTAATTTAAAAATCGAAAAATTCAGGTTTTTTAAATGTGAATGAGAACTTTTATTTGAATATATTTAATTTTCTGAAGGCTGAAACGTCTGCTTGCTCGTGTCCATTTGTTTTTAACTCGCATGCACTTTTTGCACAATGCAATTTATAAAATAAAAAAAGTGCTTTTGTAGACTTTTCCAGTCTGTATTGGATTCAGTGTGCAGCTAACCACCTTCTTTCTTGTTCATATTAAATTTATTAGAACATTAGAACATTAATTGAAATCAGTTGATTTAATTAACTTCCTTTGAACTTAAAACTCATGGCTGCCTAAAAAAAAAAAACAGTTCTCAGATTGGACATGATCAATAGACATATGTGACCCTGGAGCACAAAACCAGTCTTAAGTCGCTGGGGTATATTTGTAGCAATAGCCAAAAATACACTGTATGGGTCAAAATGATCAATTTTTCTTTTATGCCAAAAATCATTAGGATATTAAGTAAAGATCATGTTCCATGAAGATATTTTGTAAATTTCTTACTGTAAATGTATCAACTTAATTTTTGATTAGTAATATGCATTGCTAAGAACTTCATTTGGACAACTTTAAAGGTGATTTTCTCAATATTTAGATTATTGTGCACCCTCAGATTCCAGATTTTCAAATAGTTGTATCTCAGACAAATATCGTCCGATCCTAACAAACCATACATCAGTGGAAAGCTTATTTATTCAGCTTTCAGATGATGTATAAATCTCAATTTCGAAAAATTGACACTTAAGACTGGTTTTGTCGTCCAGGGTCACATATTACAAAGAATTAGAACTTCATATTCATACTACTGTTCATTTATTGGCCAGACTTTGCTAAACTATCTGTAGTATGTTACTGCTTTGACTGGTTTGTTGCTGTGCTCTGAAAACAACCTGCTTTCTTTCATTATTGGCTTCACTATGAGTTTAAAAAACACCACATCCAAAATCAACTGTTTATTAAGTGTTTAATGCAGTTTCTTCTCAAAATAAACTGTTATTTAAATGTTTTAAATTCTAAAGGACTTTATTTTCTATATAAATATATTTATTTAAATAATAGTCCAAATTTATGAAGCCTACGTATTCAAACAACATAAATAGTACTCTGCAAACTAAAAAAACAAAACAATTTTACTTAAAAAAAAAAAAAAAAAATTAGAAATGAGGTATTTCATCCAGGTATTTCATCCAGGTCCTAACAGACCAAAATGCATTATATGAGGGATAGACAGGGTGAATTTTAATTTCTTGCCGACTTCAAAAAGTGCATGCAAGATTTCAGGTGAGACTCGGCAGGTGTTATAATGAGACCGGAGTGAAGCAGATCAGTTTCTCCCATCTGCTCCTCGCTGAGTCACTGAAAACAGACAGACAGAGAGAAAGCATGTTATCGTGGCCTGATGTTTGCACAGAGATGCCAGCTAACACCCACAATCACTCACCAACCAGCACATGCTGCCGCTCTCCTCCCTCTTTCCCTCCGTTCTCATGTCCCGCTCTTTTGTGTTTCCCATCTGTTACTTTTCCTCTCCTTGATTTTTCTCTGCAAGTGTAGATTTTTTTGTGTTTTTGTGCGGTATGTGTAACCTGTAGTTGTCCAGAAAGGCATCAGTCTGTTAAACCCTTCCAAGGGGATGATGGTAAATTTCCACTGGGAGTCCCCAGGGCAGAAAATAGCCGGTCATTACTGTGTGCGTGTGTACGTATGTGTTTTTCCACCACCTCAGTCTGCGCTTGTTCTTCTCTCCTAATTGCTTAGTCACCCTTGGAAAAATGACTTCACAAACAGGCCTGTAAAAGAAATGTGCTGAAAAAGAGAGCTACTTGGATTAATGCTCCTTTTATGTCCATTTACTCTGCACAGATGATATATAGTATAACGTTATATATTATTACATGTTATGTAAATGCAACGAAAGGTGTGTGTTTTATCCTAGTGAAGTTCCCACCTCCAAACGGCACAGCTGAATTAATCATTTTTAAAACATGACTAAAATTAGTGTTTTAGAACAATTTTATTTTGTTTTGGGATTTGTCATATTTCTGGAGATCAGTTCTCAATAATTAGGTAAACTTTAAAAACCTGCTATTTGCAGCCATGTGCCATTGTACTGATTTTTTACTTTTGGGGTAAACCATGCAGGAGCCGTATTCATTAAAATCTTTTTAAGAAAGAAGTTTTTAAGATAAATGCTAAGAATGTTCCTGAGTGCAATTTGCCTTTTTCACAATCTGCGTTTGATAACCGGAAGCTTTAAATCATTAATGACGGTATGACGAAACAAGGGAAAATGTTGTCATGATATTCCGACGCATGATTTAAATGGGAGCGCACTAGGCGTATATATTCACAATACTTCAGAGACAGACTAGCTTTTTACTTAAATGCAAGAATACCATACAAACATATCACGTTAAAGAGCAATATAAAATCGAACGAGCTTATACATCTTTATTATCTTTATTAATTAAACAGTAATAATGTTAGCATTGCTTTCATGCACTTATTTTACTGTCCGATAGGCTACAATCGACACGTATTAGATCAAATTGGAGTTGTTCAAATATATTCATATTTTTCATCCCAGAGTTATTCAAAAATAACTGGTTTTACCATCTTAAACGTGATATATCCTCCGGGTTTGAGAGCAGTGATTGAATAGCATTATACTGTAGATAAGATTGGAGATGAATCATAGTAAACACTGTGCAATAATAAAAACAATAACATTAAAAATAAAATTAAAACAGTGTGTGTGTGTGTATGTATACATGTCTGTGATAAAATTGACAGAAAGACCCGCATTATTTAAAAAAAAAAAAAAAAAAAATATATATATATATATATATATATATATATGTATATATGTGTATATATATATATATATGTGTGTATATATATATATATATATGTATATATATATATATATATATATGTGTATATATATATATATATATATATATATATATATATATATATATATATATATATATATATATATATATATATATATATATATATATATATATATATATATATATATTGAAATATATATTTTATTCTTAATATTATTTTAGTAAACCTTTAATAAGCATTTAACCCTTGTGCTGGGCTGAAAATCCTTTACCTAATTTGGTGCTCCTGGTCAAAAATGACCAGCCTTTCTGAAAAATCATTTTTATCAACTTGTTTTCTTTCAATCAGCAAAGGTTTTGTATTTCTTTTTGGAACTGATTGATTGTAGGCCTCATTGATCTGAGCTCATGCACTTCCGTTTTTGAGTGAATAATGCATTATTTGTGGATCGTTTTGTGAATGTTCGCTGAAAAACTGCAGTGCATGAGCTCAGATCAATGAAACCAAAAAAATGCAAAACCCGTGCTAGTTGAAAGAAAACAAATTGATGAAAATATTTAAGACAACATTTGGTGATTAATGTAGCATAACAAGAAATGCATCAGCAGTTTTACAAGCATAACATGAACTTTTTTGGGGGAAAATCATTTCTGGGTCAAAATGAGAGGAATGCAACATGAGGGTGAAATAAAACTCTCTCTCTCTATATATATATATTTAATACAGCTTCCCTCCTCCCCTGTACGAGTGCTGTCTGTGATTGGTGAGTAAAGATGACCGCAGATGGCTTGTGTAACTGCAGAAACACAAGGCTCATTGAAGTCACACTAGAAAGCTCAGGGTCAGATGCTGCTTGCATGGCAGCGTTAAATGTCAGGTGCTGACTCTGAATGCTTCCGAGTCTTTGCTGATCACAGAACATGTTTAGGGCCGCTGCCCCCTGGTGTCTCACAGCACAGACATCACGGTGCTTACACAGCCTTCAGGCCTATCAGTTCAGCATTTATACTGGCATGCTTTCAGCTCTTAGTCCGTTTGTTTGTCAGTGTGTAGGGTAACCCAGATACATTTTACAACACACACACACACACATACACGCACGCACACAAACAGTGTATTAGTCAGTGTATTTGATTAATTTCTTGTGTCTGTAGGTGTAGGTACGCACACACTTTTTAAACATTAGTTATACCAATGACCTACCTGTCCAATAATATTCATCTCTCAATAGTAAACTCTCTCTACTTATTTTTATTTTTTTTCCATAGGACTTAAAAGACCTGACACAGCGAAACGAGTGCCTAGAACTCAAAGGTGAGCTAAAAAATCTCCTTATCACTTCAGTGTCTGCACGGTCATTGAAAGTTCAGGGAGTTTAAAACAGTATATTTCCTGTCTTGGAATAGTCATAAAAATGTAATCAAATTATGAAACGTTTTTCAATATGAAGAGTTTTTCCTTGTTTAGGCACCTTGTTAAAATATTTCTTTAAATATTTGAACCAGCATTCAAAAAAATCCTAAACTCCATTTTTCTCCATTCCAAGTTGTGATTAATACTAATTCTGCAAGGATGCATTAAATGGATCAGTAAAGGCATTTATAATGTTACTAAAGATTTCTATATTAAATCAGTGCTGTTCTTTTGAACTTTCTATTCATCAAAGAATACTGAAAAATAAAGTGGATAACAGTTTCCACAAAAATATTGGGCAGCACAACTGTTTTCAACACTGATAATAATCAGAAATGTTGTTTGAGCAGCAAATCGGTATATTTGAATGATTTCTGAAGAATCATGGGACACTGAAGACTGGAGTAATGATGCTGAAATGTCCGCTTTGCATCACAGAAATAAATTACATTTTAATGTATAATCACATAGAAAACAGCTATTTTAAATTGTACTATTTTTCAAAAATACCAATTTTTTGTTTTTTTTATCTTACCAACCACAAAATTTTGAATTTTATATATATTATATACATTTAATGTTACACAATCCATGAATAATGAACAGTTAATTCATGAGAATGCATTGAGAACCCATTTCATTCACTCTCATGCGCGCACACACACACACACACACACACGCAGGTTCACCGCTGGGTTCAACCTGTTAAGACTGGTTTGTGTCCTTGTTTGGTTTGTGTAGTTAATGGGTGTGTGTCCGTAGGCGAGCTGATCTCACCATCAGATTGTTCAAGTTTACTGTAAATAAGAAAGTAGCAGAAAAATCATCACTATGTGTTTGACTTTGATCTGTGTTTTTACAAAATAAAGAATATAAAGAGCCGTATCAGTGCAAAAGTTGAATCTAATATCTGTCTTTTTCTCTCTTTGTGTTTTCCTCTGTAGGAGAGAAGCTGGACTATAAGTCGTGTGAATCTCTGGAGGAGATCTTTAAGAGAGTGCAGTTTAAAGTGGTGGATCTGGAACAGACAAACTTAGACGAGGATGTGAGTGTTTCTCTTTCTTCTTTTTTTACCTCATTGAGTTTCTTGCCAATCTCATTTCCTGACCAGCTCTATGACCGCAGGGTCATTCTTTTTCTATCTTTAAAACTGTCTGAGCTTCTGTTGTGATGAGTGCAGCGTTGTGATTTCATTTATCAGTGCCGTTACGCGATGGAAATGCTCGTCAGCCCTCTGGTTGAGGCATGTGTCTCTGTGTGTGAATACATGTGTGCTGTTCTGACACGGTTTGTGTTTGTCCAACATAAACACAGATATCTGGAGCTCTGGAGATTCAGTCTGATTCTAATAGGTTACTTAAGGTCACTCCTGGCCTCTGACTACTGTGTTTGAGTTAATGCAATCATTTTGCCATAAGTCATAAGTTGGGTGGATCTCAGCATCTTCCATATATACAAACACACTCACTCCTTAACACCACATCTTAAGGAGTGTCATGAAAAACTGGATTTTTTTTTTTTTGTTCCTTTTTTTTTTTTTTTTTGCTCTTTTGAAATAAAAGATGTGCTATGTACACATTCTAAGAATCACTATTTATGTATGTTTGTTTTTATTTTAATGTAATTTATTTATTTTTTATTGTATTTTAATTCATTCATTTTAAATAAAATATGTACTATGAACACATATTCTGACCATCTCTATTCACATATCTATTTATTTGTTTATTTCATTTATTTTCATTTCATTTTTTTTATATTTGAATTGATTTTAATATAATTTATATTTATTTTTTGCAATAAAAAATGTACTGTGTACACACATTCTAAAGGTCACTATTTATGTATATATTTATTTGTTTGTTTTTCATTTATTCATATTTATTTTCATGTAATTATTTTTTTTGAATTGATTGTATTTTAATTTAATTTAATTAATTTTTATTTTATTGCCCATAACTGCTAGTCTGGGTTCAGTTTCTCCTGCCCGTTTCCAACTATTCCTTAAGTGTTGTTGGAAGTTTGTCTGGCCATGGCAGGTTTTTGTCCCCCTGCCACAGTACCATAATCAGCATGTTTTTTTGTTTTTCTGTGTCTATAAGTGTTTGCTGCACTCCTGCTGTTCCTAATCTTCTTTCTCTTTAAACCGTCTTTATGAACTGCTTTGTACTTGTTCTTGTTCTTTTGGCTCCTCTAGAAACGTTGAGCCTGTCCGCCTCCTCTGTGAGAGCTCTTGTATGCAGAAATTGTATTTATAGGGTGGGTGTGTGTGTGTGTGTGTGTGTGTGTTCAGGGTGTAGCTCAACACCATACGCTGCACCTCAGAAGAGATCTGATCAATGAAACACTGCTGAGCTTCACTTCTGTCCTCATTCTGTATGCCGGCAGAGTGTGAATGTGGGCCAGTCTGTCACAAGCACATACCCCATGCAAAATGTTTAGCATTATTTGAGAAAGTGATTTTATTTATATATATATATATATTTTTTTATTTTAAATACTGATGAAACTATTTGAAACAATTACACAAATCATCCTACATGCTCTTAGTTCCTAAAGGGATAGTTCACCCAAAAATGACCCTCATGATGTTCCAAATCTGTTGAACTCAGAAGATATTTTAAGAATGTCAGTAACCAAGCAGCTTCTGGTTCTCCTTTTTAAAATATTTGAATTCAAACAAAGTCGCATAACATGGGTTAATGGAAACACCGTCATTTTGCGATAGTTTTTTATTGACATTTATAAAATATCGCAAATCTGTAATGGAAATGTACCTTCTCTCTCTCTCTCTCTCTCTCTCAATTCAATTCAATTCAATTCAAGGGGTGCTTTATTGGCATGACTAATAAATCACAAAAACTATACATTTGTATTGCCAAAGCAATTGCAGCTGGGCTGCTTACAAATAGTGCATATATGTATTAACAAAGAAAGAAAGAAAAAGAATAATAGTAATAATAATATATAAAAGTATTAAGCATGTAATGCAAAACAAATTTCTAATGTATGTAAGTATATAAACTAGAAAATAAAAAATAAGATCAGGGATTAGACAGATTTGCAGAAGCAAAATGTACATCTAAGTAATATAGCAGAGTAATATGGTTTAAACGGGTGGTTTACTGCTTTTTTTCTTTGCTTGATTGTGTTTATGGGGTGCAATATAACATGTCTTCGTGTTTCGTTTGTTAAAAAACGCCTTATTTTTCATATATTTCACCTTTATTGTAAGCCGCTTTCTCCTGTCATTTGAACGACCGGTTGACTTCCTGATTCTCTGAAACCACTCCCTCAGAAACAGGCGATGGGCTCAGATTGGTTAGTTGGGCCGGTGTGTTGTGATTGGCTAAACTGCGTACTGCACATCGTCCGGAAACTTCACGCCCATTACCTTCACGGGCGACAGCTGCATGTGCTCCGGTCAAATGTAAATAATGTCGTCAATATTGCAGTATCAGTTTGAGCCAGAATCAGACCCAGAAAGCGGTAATGAAGAGAGTCAAGCAGAACTTCCGCAAGCACGGCTCTTACAAACGTTTCTGAATGGAAGTTTGCTGTTGTGATTACATATAATTGTTTGAAGTTTGTACACGTTTGTCTTATACACACAAAATAGCATCGAACTAACTGGCTACTAACCAAACAGCGTTGGCTTGTGTTTACGTTCTTGATCAAATCGAAAAATTACGTCATAAAGTAAACATGGAAAATACATTTACAAAATTAGTACATAATTACAAATTCGGGTCCAAAATGTTTGTACGCGTTTGACATAGACACACGAAATAGCATTTAACTAACTGGCTACTAAAGCCAGCGTTGGCATTTGTTTACGTCCTTGATAAAACTAAAACATTACGTCTGAAATTATACATGCAAATACATTTAAAATTATGAAATCTTACTTACAGGTTGTGGCCCAACAACTGCTGCCTCTGGTTTTAAAGTCGGAACTGCTCCATGTTTTAGTAATAGTTTCTGTGTGAATCCGGCATTGAACTCTGAACTCTCTTGATTCTGGAAGCTGTCTTCCGTAAAATGTGCAGCACAGAGAGCTAAATTAGGATTGTAATTGTCAGGAACATAATCAAACATAAATTTTAACCATTGTTGAGGAACTACAGCATCCGTAGGAAGCCCGAACACAGAAGACCTGACAGCTGGGTGAAAATAACACCGTTTCGACGCCATGGCTACAACTCTCCACTATAACTCTTCCTCTTCGACACAGCCGCAGAACATGGCCTTGCCCCCTCTTTGGCATGTTCCGGAGGGAGGGGTTGATGCAAATTTATGGGTTTTTTACGTATGCAACCCGGGAAGTATCTCGTTGTAGTCCCATATGAGTCGTTTTTGTAGGCATTAAACTTCCTGATTTTTAAAAGACGATATCTCCGCTTACTTTGAACTTTCAGCGCAGCAACTTTGCAGATACTGTTCATGCACCAACAGCAACATTACACACTATTTAAAATGAAAAAAGTGAAATCGCAGTAAACCACCCCTTTAATATAATCTAGATAAACTGGAAACATCAGATCAGGGCAGATTGAGTGTTTTCTCTTCTGTGGTGACAGACAGACACACATTGAGCAGCAAACACACAGCAGTTCTTGTGTTCTCACAGATACGGCATCTTCTCCTGGTCTGAAAGAGTTTTAAATGTCGGATGGATCTGCTGTATTTTATCAGAGAACTCTGTCCGTATGTCGGTGTATTTGGAGCATTCTGTGAGGAAGTGCAGCTCTGTTTCCATCTGATTCAGATCACAGTGTGAACACAATCTCTGCTCCGGGGGCAGCCATGTTTTTCTGTGTCTGCCCGTCTCTATCATCAGCTTGTGTCCGCTGAGTCTGTATCTGGTCAACGTGCTTCTGAGTTTCTGATCTGACACTGTGTACAGATACTCTGCCATACTGTACTCTCTCTTTAGGGCAGAATAGCATTGCATCTTACTCTGCTGTTGTGTTTGTGTTTGCCAGTGAGTGATGTAACTCTGTTTGATTTGTGCAGTAATCTGATTGATTCTGATGTGATTCAGAGCATCAGTAGATGTTAGTGAAGCATCAGGACTGAAGCTCTGGATCAGCTGAGGGAAGGGCTTGCTTTCTTTGCTCATCTCTTGGTATTGCAGGGCTTTATAATGATATGATCGGGTGGTCACTGAGTTTCAGATGTTTCCAGAATTTAATTGCCCTTTTTTGTGTCTTTATGATTAGAGGATATTTGCCTAATTCTGCCCTGCATGCATTATTTGTTGTGTGCCGGTGCACGTGTAATATAGTTTTACAGAGTTCTGCATGCAGAGTCCTTCAATTGATGGCAGGAGGACAGGAGGAATCTGCCCAGTTCTGCCCTGCGGCCGAGATTCGAGGCGTTTCTGCGTTTCCCAAGATGTTTTTGCAGAATTCAAGGTGGAAAATTTCAACAGGGTTTTTGTCCCATGATTCATAGTTTAATTTAAATTTGGGGCCCCAGATTTCACAGCCGTAGAGAAGAATGGGTTTGATGGTGCTATCGAAGATTTTCAGCCACAGTTTAATGGGTGGGTTGAATTTGAACAGGGGTCGTCTTATACTGTAAAAAGCCCTGCGTGCCTTATCCGTCAGATCTTAGATTGCAGTATTGAGCTGTCCAGAGGCTGAGATCGTCAGACCCAAATAATTATAACAGGTGACGTGATTAAGAATTGTTCCACCAATTGTGAACTCATATTTTTTGTCAGCAAGACGAGGCTTTTTCTGAAAGATCATGATTTTTGACTTCTCCATGTTTATCGGTAAGGCCCAATCGTTACTGTACTTTTCCAGAATGGAGAGGCTTTGGTGCAGCCCCTCTTCATGAGGAGACAAGAGCAGAAGATCGTCTGCATACAGGAGGCATTTAATATCTCTGCCCTCGAGGGTCAGACCAGGACCAGAGGACTTATCAAGTGCTGATGCCAGTTCATTAATATAGATATTAAATAGAGTCGGGCTGAGGCTGCAGCCTTGACGGACTCCTTTCGTCTGACTGAAATAATCCGTTCGTTTGTCATTGATCTTGACACAGCATTTGTTCCCGTTGTATATGTTGATATTCCATCCAAGCCACAGGATTTTTTATTTTTTAGGGATTTCATTTTGCCTATTAGTTAATTTAATGAAATGGTTTAGCTGCTCTTTTGTAGTGAATTCTAGGTCATGTAGTTCAGAGGCCAGATGTTTTTTGGGTAAGGGTAGGTTCATTTTGTAAATAGAGTTTTCCGAAATGTTCGGTCCAGATGTTTGGGTCGTGGATGGGAATGTGTTTAGCTTCTTTGGATTTATCTAAATTATTCCATAATTCCCAAAATAATTTTGATGGACTGCCTCCTCAGTCTTGTTGAGCTTTATTTTCATGTGATCAGCTTTTTTCTGTATTAGCAGTGACTTGTATATTTTAAGGGTTTGTTGATATGTGGCTCGTGTTTGTTGGTTTGCAGGGTCTCTGTGTTTTTTTTTTTTTTTTTTTTTTTGATAATGATCACAATTCTTTTCTTAGTTTTTGGCATTCTTTATCAAACCAACCAGCTTTAGCAATTTATTTTTTACATCTGTAATGTTTTCTTTTTCTCAGGGCTTTTCTGACCACTGTAGAGAAAATTGTAGTTAATTGTTCTGTTGCTAAATTGATCATTTTCTTCTCTTCACCAAATCAGTAGACATGAGTCTATCATGTTCTCCACATGAGTGCTGTGGAGCTTGGCTTCATACTGGACAGGACTGTCTTTACTCCATATAAATGTGGAGGGGAGGGGTACAGTTTAACCTTCTGCTCTGAAGATGGCAGAAGATTCACTGACGTGTTCAGACTGAGGACTATGTGGCTGTGGTCGGATAACGGTAGCTGTGGCATCACTGTGTGAATAGTTGATTTTGCTTTGGTGTAGATCTGTAATGGCGTAATCTACTGTGCTGCTGCCCAGACAGGAGCAGTAGGTGAGTCGACTCGGAGAATCACCCTTTGTTCTGTTGTTAACTATGTATAGACCCAGGCTTTTGCAGAGCTGCAGGACCTGTTTTCCGTGTCTGTTTACTGTGTGTCATAATTCTGTCGTGCTTTAGTAAAACGTTTTTGTTGGTACATATGTGAACTGTTAATATATTTGTCTCCATCTGAACTAATGTAGTCCGCTTCTCTCCATGTTCTAGCGTTCAGATCCTCCATTAACAGAACTGGGCCAAGAGACTGAAAGTATATGATCTCTGACTGTAGAGTTAAGATGATGTCTTCATTGTAATAAGGCGACTCATGTGTGGAGATATATGTGGCACATAGGTACAGGTCCTCATCTAAACACAAAGTCTCTTTTTTTAAGTTTTATCCAAATATGTTTGTTTCCTTTTTTCACATACTGCCACAGGTGGCAAACTAAAGCTTCGTTCAGACTGTCAGCCCAAATCTGATTTTGTGCATATCCGGATGGAATCGGATTTGAATAACTGACTGTCCATTTTTTTTTTTTATGTATACTGAAGAGGTATGTATACTAGCAGTGTATTGTTTTTTTTTTCCGCTTGACTTGCACTTCGCAACAACACGAGCTTGTTTCTACAAAAATGTTCAGCATGTTTTCTGCAAAAACGTCTGATGTGTTTACGTTTTACATGGCGTGAGAACGTGAAAAAGCTACTCTAAATCCAATCTGACTGTTCAGACTGAAACTGATTTCCAGAAATGCGATTTGAATGGGATTCCAAACCACATACGAATGTAGCTCGAAACGGATTTGCACAAATCGTTTCATGTAGCAAATTTTCATGTAGTTCGTTTTTAACATTAGGCTGTTTGATTGAGGGTATACGCAGCTCTCTGTTGTTTGGAGGAGTGTTGGATTTGGAGTCTAAACGACTCCATGTCTCAATTAAAATAATTATATTGGTAATTATAATTATATTGTATAACTATATACAATAATAAACAAAATCAGCGTTAGTAATTTTCTGGTCTGGAGTGAAATCTGTGGACAAAGTCGTCCAGCATTTTTAGTATAACAGAGCTGCTCATGTTTTCAGCACTCGATTGGTTCCAACTGAGTTTTGGTTTTAAAGGGAACCGTTTTTCATGTTTGAGGGGAGGAGTACTGACCCTGTCACATGACTTTCAAGTAAAGCACTGTTTGACAGTGGTCAGAAAAGGGAAGTTGAGGTCTAACTGTGAAGGCATAAATAAAGTTTGGATCAATATCTGTTATTGAGTAATCGACTACACTGGCTCCTAATCTGGAGCAATAGGTGAATCTGCCTAAACTATCTCCTCTGCCATTAATGATGTACAGCCCTAAAACTTTACAAAGTTGTTTAACACTTGTTTTCCATCGGTGTTGACTAAACTATCATAGCTGTTTCTTGGTGTGATAATTAATGAAGAATGAAAGTGGTGTCGTTGGATATGTGATTATTATCTACAGTAGTTACATAATCAATTTATCTTCCGGTCCTGGCATTTAAGTCTCCACATATGAGAATATGTCCTCTTGAAAGTGCAAGATGTCGGTCTGTAGCTTTAGAAAGCTTTGCTCGTTGTAATAGGGAGAGTCGTGGAATATAGAGCGCACAGAGGTAGAGATTATGCTGTGATATGACTGATTTCACTTCAAGCCAAATAGATGAATTTTCAATTTTTATCAAGTGCTTCAAATGGTATTTTCTGCCAAATAAGCATTCCACCTGAGTCACGGCCATATTTTATTTTAGAATTTTTTAACGAAGGAACAACAATTTCTTTGTATCCTATTGGACAATGTAAAGCCTCATTACTGCGACACAACGTTTCATGAAAGATACAAATGTCCATATCTGTTACACTGCTGAGTAAGTCTTGGTCTGCAGACTTGTTAGTATATTCCAACAACTGATTTTAAGAGACTTCATGAATAGGTTTGTCTGTAAAGTGTGTGCGTGTATATGTACATATGTGTGAGTTATATCATGAGTCTGCAGCAGACGGTGTTCAGCAGACGTCTTATCTGGTTGAGTTCAGAAGCTGCAGGGTTTTGTGGTTGTTGAACTGCCGCTGCGTAGCTCTTGTGTTGTGATGGTGGTCCGGCGGCTGCTCTGGGCTCTAGTTGGCTGAGAGCTTCTCTTGTTGTTGAAGTTTCTGCTGTTTTCCGGTGCGTTTCCAAGGGCTGTGTTTTTCATCACTCTGGCGAAGACTTTCACTTCTTGCTTGTTGAGATGCACTCGGTCATACATACGATGTGGTCGTATATCTTTGTGATGGGCGAGATGAACATTAGGAATAAGCGCACAGCTTCTGGAGAGTTCCACATTATTTCCATGAATCACGTGGAATGGTACATCGGTGCGTGGTAGTAATGCGGACAGAGTTATTTTTGCGTCTGGGAAACGCTGAGAGGCTCTGATTGCCAGCTCTCTGATCACAGGAGCCACATGGCCCTTCATGGCCCTTAAATCATTTGTCCCTGTGTGAATGTTGTTGTTGCTTAGGTGGGAGAGAATGAATTATTTTAGCTCTACTACCTCTACCGCCAGGAGTGATAAACTGTCTTTCATTCTTGACATTGACGTTATTGTTGTTGGAGTCATTGCGATCTTTTGGTCTGATTTTCCAGGGGAGGTATCAGTGTTTGGATCCTTGTTGTTAACTTGTGTGGGATGATCCTCTTCATCATCAGACAGTGCAAGTGTTTTTTTTTCTTTTATTCAAATTCAAAGCATACTTTGATCCTTGTATCATGACAGTGCCATTTTGATACAAGTTTAAGGTCAAAAATCTTGTTTCGTTGTTGTTTTCAGTATCTTCAAATACTAGGATTTGTCTGCCTTTACAGATGCCTCTTTTCTTGGTGAAGGGGAAATGCTGACAGAAAGCAGTGTGCCATAAAAGGCTGTGTTCAGAGTAGAAGAGCAGGTTAGTCAGGACACTGTGGTCTTGGTTAGCAAACAGTGTTTCTGGTGTTTCCTTCATCTGCTTCTGTCTGAGGAGTTGCTTGGATTTCTCCGAACTCTTTTGAGGGTAGATGAAGGGGCGGGGCCAAGATGGCCAGCATGGCTGATTTAGAATGTAAACAATCAACTGAATTAACTGCCAGTGTTTTGTTTATTTTCTCTTGGTCAGGATACAAAGTTATTGAAAAATAAGTCAAAACGTAGGAAAAAATAACTTTATACTGATGCAAAAAAAAAAAAAAAGTCCAGTTGTGTCCGAAATGTCTCTTTCTGTTGTTCCTCCAAGTAAAAGCTCACAGAGAAATAGCATTGAAATATGAATATACTATGAAATAGCACTCTTATTTAAAATGTCTTTACCTTTCTTCTTCTGTAAGGTTTTTATCTTAGTTGTTGTTTTTGTTGTTTTATGTTATCTTTTCCGACATGAATATATTCTTCTGAAGACAGTTATCCTGTGATTAGCTGTGATTTGCTTCTCCTGAACTTACCTCATTCAAGTGCAGTTTAAAAAAAAAAAAAAAAAACTGTCCAAACTTCAACAAAATATTTGTTTAGATGTTGTTTTGTGTTGAATCTACTACTTTTTGTAATTTTTAGAAGATATTTTTTAAATTATCTAAATTTTTCAGGAGCTCAGCTCATGACCTTACTGTAGAACCTCTCTCTCTGTGTCAGGTCTCTCTCTCTCTCTCTCTCTCTCTCTCTCTCTCTCTCTCTCTCTCTCTCTCTCTCTCTCTCTCTCTCTCTCTCTCTCTCTCTCTCTCTCTCTCTCTCTCTCTCTCTCTGCTCTCTTTGTCTCGTCTCGTCTGAGATCACTGTGTGACTCATGCTGCTTAGAGGACAGTGTAAATCTCTAGTGTAAAGATGCTGGAAACAAAACCATGTTTTCTCTTGAGACACACATATATACATAGTTGAGCTCATGTATAGACATGTAGACTAAATCTCAGCACTTACAACATCATAGGGGACACATTCTGGGGCTTCAACCAGGATAAAATAAAAAACCCACAACTAATCATCCTTACACATTTATATGAATATTACCATATAGTACAACTGGACATGTTACCTTGCAAAAAAAAGATTATCACATTTATATTATAATTAATTCATTTTATATATACATACACACACACACACACACACACACACACACACACACACATGTTCGTTTTTGTGAAAAGTGGGGATATCCCATAGGCGTAATGGTTTTTATACTGTACTTACTGTATGTGCTATTGCCACACCAACCCTACACCTAAACCTACCCCTTACAGGAGACTGTGCATTTCAACTTTCCCAAAAAAAAACCTCATTCTGTATGATTTATAAGCGTTTTGAAAAGTGGGGACATGGGTCAATGTCCTGAAAAGTCACCTTCACCTTGTAATATCTATGTCATACCTTTGTCATTATACAAATCTATGTCCTGACTTTTCACAAAAACGCGCACACACATATACATAAATATATTAGGGCTGGTAATTTAACGCATTAAAATTATTAACACATTTAATGCACTTGCCCCGCCCCAGACCTATGTGGGTCATCTGACATTTCATACAGTTGATTGATTGACAAATATGATGCAGGGCAACAAGTCACTGCGTGATGGAGCCTAGAGAACGTAGTTAGAATGTCCCTAAAATTCAAGATATGTTTGAGATTTTGTCTCATATTTACATCATATAGTTATGCAATATCACACGAGCAATAGCCTATCACACGAGTGCAAGTGTGATAGTGATCTTATACAACAGTTCAGTAAGTAAGTTAATATTGTGTTGTTTTAGACACAATGTTGTCTGTTTTTCTCAGTTCTGACAATGAAAATATAAAGACAAAGCAGATCTGTTCGTCTCCGAGCAACACAAAGCGGCATTTCATTTCTTAATGCATATTTTGAACGGATTGGGTGAATTATTAGGCGCGTTGAACCATTGGCTGTAGGCGCATTGGATTTGAAGCGGCGCTGCACAGCTGAAAGGACCGCGAGAGCGATTCAAAAGCATAAGGAGCCATCTGCTCTCTACAGCTCTTGCGGTACTTTGATGTCTCACACCGATCGATCTGATGGTGATCTGCTTCAAGTTGAAAAAGCCTAATGATTCAATGAACCATTCATAAAGAACCATTTACTTCTCTCCTGAATGAATCAGCCATTTGAACGAATCAAATGAATAAATGACTCGATGACTTAATGATTAAGACATTTACCACCACCTACTGGCAGTTATAGTTTATTTAGAGTATCATTTCATTAAAGAAATAATTTCATATTTCCATAGTTGTAATAATAAAATAAATTATTAAAGGTATAGTTCACCCACCCAAAAATGACAATTGTGTCATTTACTCACCCTCATGGTCCAAAAGAGTATATGTAGGCCTAATAAATTGTATTAAACTAAATATTTCTTGCCGAAGCTACTTTTTGTAATGTCTGTTTGATGATTTAAACAATGATTCTTGGGAGCCAAATTTGATGTGTGATTTAATTAATCGCCACATCATGTAATTAATTAGATTAAAAATTTTAATCACTTACCAGTCCTTATATATATATATATATATATATATATAGCCCTCTTTTGTGCAGAACTACTTCCTTCCGCCATGGATTCAAATCTAAAGTTGTCAGTTTAACAGCTGAGCCCAAGCCTCTGTTACTAATTCCAAAACATCACTTTAGAGTAACGAAGGAACGTTGAGTTGCTTCATTAAAAGTTTATTGTATTACTGTAGTAAAAGCAGTGTGTTATGTATAGTTAAAGTATTATGAGAGAAAGACTGAGCGAGTGTGTTTACATGCATCTGATACAGCTTTCATTCTTCAGATCAATCTCTTATTCTCAATAAAACATTAGTTTGTCTCGTACTAGGGTGATTTTTGATGACAGCACTGCTCAGTGCATGTGTTTGACTGCGTACAAGCTGGTGTTGAAAGTAAAAATAACTTCCTTGTTCAAAACTGCACTTTAGTATTTTTATATATACAGTGAAACCAAAAATTATTCAGACACCAGATATCATTTTTGATATTTTTTTACTAGTGGGTGCAGGACACTATAGTTCATACAATTGTGACAGTTATGTATGTACAGATATAATATGTGCAAATTTGAAATGTAAATAAGCATGTGTGTTAAGTACATAATGTATAATAGTGTTGTGTGTTCCACGTTCATGAGATAATATAATATAATAGGTATAATATGTCACAACTGTGACATATATTATGCCCAAAAATTCTTCATAGAATGGACTACCAGTAAAACTGATAAAAATTTGGGACCAAAAATTGACACTTTGACCTGACCATGTTTTGCTTAAGTGTTTTTTTTTTTTTTCATTTTCTTTAATTGCTAATACAACCTTTTTACACCACAGACTGAAGAAAATGAAGCATTGCTTGGTAATTGGTTGAGGTAAATTGTTATTATCTGATTGTATACTTAAATTTAACAACGTACAACTATTCAACCTAATTCATTACATACCTTTCTATCAAAGTTATCTGACATTATCAAGATTAATTTGTTCTGACGCAGTTTAACTCTGAGTTCGTCATATTTTAGTACCATTTTCTAAACTATGGTGAATGTGAAGGTGTCTGAATAAATTTCGGTTTAACTGTATATGTACAGGTACATTATGTACCATAATAATATTTTGTAATTTCTTAATTAACATAACATAATAACACATTTTATGTTCAGGAAATGAACCGGCTGATTAAGCAGCTAAGGAAACACTTAAGTTGTAAATAACAGAATGCCAAATACCAGCGTCTGACGTCAAACCTATTTTGAATATGTACATTTATGATAAATGGCAAATGGAATGATTACATACATAGCAAATTGTATGAAGTGAATGCGGTACTAAATCAAGGAGTTAACTGTTATTGTTTTGAAAATAGACATAACCATGTTGTGTAAACGAGATGTCGAATTGGTCACAAGACACTATCTATTGAAAGGGGAAGAAAAACAAGTTTGTGATTAATGTAAGAATGAGTCTTTTGAATATAAAACATATTTTAATAGAGTGTCCATTTTTAAATTATACTAGACAGCATTTTTTAGTTTTAAATTTGTATTTTTATTTATTTTTATTTGTACGTTGAGTTTGTTATTGTAAACATGATATTGATTGAATGGTTTTAATGATGCTGTTGAATTGTTTTTGCCATGAATATAGCCATTGCTGCTGACATGGTGTTAAATCATAAATAAATCAAAACATATATATATATATAATTTTTTTTTTTTTTTCCTCATCAGTTTCTGAACAGATGCAGCAGGTTGTTGTCATGGTAACTCAGGTTGTCTGCATGTGTTTGTGTTTTGCATCCCTTTCATAATCTCCTTCTGCAGAATAAACACAGAACAGACTGCTATTAATTCTGAAATGCTGTACAGAATAAAGAGTGTGTTTCTTTCTCTCTCAGGGAGCGTCCGCTTTGTTTGATATGATAGAGTACTATGAATCTGCCACTCATCTCAATATATCCAGCAACAAGCACATGGGCACACGCGGCTGGCAGGCCGCCGCGCACATGATGAGGAAGGTGAGGCTTGAGTTATGCTCGGTTCACACATTAATGAAGAGTCGATCTGCTCAGCTTCATTCCTCATGTGTCTGTGTGCCTCCAGACGAGTTCTCTGCAGTACCTGGACGCCCGGAACACCCCGCTGCTGGACCATTCGGCTCCGTTCGTGGCCAGAGCTCTGCGGATCAGCGGCAGTCTGACCGTCCTGCACCTGGAGAACGCCGGCATCTCAGGACGACCTCTCATGCTGCTGGGTAATGAATGGAAAAACCAATGATCGGAAACACTGTGGACGTTAACCCTATAAAACTTAATGTATCATATTTGATACACCGATTTCTAAGTGCTTTAAATGATCAACATGATAAAAAAACCTGTTTATCTACTACATGCTTTCTGTCATCGGAATTATGGTTTATGATAGTTATTTTTAGCATGTAAAATGCCTTTTACGATAACTGTACAAAGGTCCATCTTCAGCTTGTGCTTTACTGATTTGTATAAATTAAACGTAAGAATGTGTTTATATTGTTTAGATTGTTAGTAATAATTTGAACTGAACACTTACTGGACTGAATCAACATCCATCTATATATATACAGTTGTGCTCAAAATTATTCATACTCTTGGTAAATATGATCAAAGAAGGCCTTTAATTGAAGTAAAAAAAAAAGTGAAAGTGGGGGAAAATCACATTAGGTAAAATCACAAAATCACATTATCACAGATGTCACGGTTCGATATGATTTCGGTCAGAGTAAAACAAATCTACTATGCTCAGTGTCTTTTCATTCTTTTTGAACAGACAGTAGTACAAATTACTATTTTTTTTTTTTTTTTCACCTAGATGTGAAAATACTAAATATTATTACATTATATATATATATATATATATATATATATATATATATATTAGTGCTGTCAACCAATTAAAAAACAACTAATTAATCGCACATTTTTCTGAAATTAAATCGCGATTAATCTCCCCTAACATTAAAGTTTTTAAATATACTTTTATATTGCAATAATTTCACATTCAATCTTCAAATTAATGTACAAACAACATAAAGACAGTATATTTTTTAATATTTGTTTAATGGCATCTTTTTTTTATGACTGAAGGCCAGTATCACTGATACCAATACTGATTTCTCTATAAAATTGCCCCCCCACCCCAATATTTACCTATTGACTACAGCCATTCAACATTACAGTATAATTGAGAGATATCAATTTTAACATTTATTAGACTTTTAAAAAATAAAACTCTTAAACTTAAAACAATCTTCACATAAACCCATTATTATAAATGTCATATTTACCTGTGCCTTTCAGCAGAAATATACAGAAATTGAAGTTATCAAACACTAAATACTATATTAAATATTGATGAATCCTTAAAGCTATCTTTTTTCCTCCTTTTTTTATTTCTTTTTTCTTCTTTTTTGTCCTTTGATGAACAGACATCACAGCAGCTGGTTATTAGGTTATTTTGGCTGTTATTTCTTTAAGAGCTGTTGCTGCTGAACATGACGCGGATCTGACACGCATCGTATTTTCTCTCATCACCTTTTCTGACGCACTTTAGGTCTTAAAGTCTCTATTAATGAGCTGATGAGTTGAATCAGGTGTGTTAGATGAGGGAGACAGTGCTGAGCTGCTCCAGGAAAGTTTTGAAAACCATTTTAGAGACATGTTCTTAAATGTGACTCATAAAAAATATATTCGGCTACATGCACGCAGCCACGCACAATTTTAAGGCAGCTTTAATCGCCTTTTTGGTAACATCATGACTTAACTGACCACAACATTGCATGCTCGTAGTTTATTTCGCGCTTTGATATGAAATGATACAGGGCAGGCTACACCGCGCGCCGGCACCTTTGTGCGTGCAATGGAAGAGCACGCGCTGCGAGCACAGTACCGTTTCCGCACTCGTTTGACTCGCGCCTGACGCTGAAGTGAAGTGGAGTGCACGTCTGAAACATCTCCGGTTTGTAAAGACGCTCTGCGACTGAATAAATGCACTTCTTGTCAAGAGAAAAAGTGAAACGGCAGTTGTGAGAGGGGTGGCCAACCCTAGCTCTGCCCCTGCGTTAATTGCGTTAAATATTTTTAACGCGTTAAACTGAAAAAATTAATCGCCTGCGTTAACGTGCTAATTTTGACACCACTAAAAAAATTATATATATATATATATATATATATATATATATATATATATATATATATATATATATATATATATATATATATATATATATATATATAAATATATAAATAAAATATAATATAATATAAAATATAATATAATATAATATAATATAAAATCTGCAGTACATACATATAGGGAATAAATTCTTGAAATATATTTGATTTAGTTTACAGATAAACAAGGGAAAAAAGAGTGTGACACGTAACGTAGCCTATATATGCTGAGTTTCAGTTAATTTTTGTGATGCGCTTAATTTGTTCACAGAAAGGTAACTCAAATCGTAGAAAGCGACATAATAATCAGGGTATGACATCCTGTTTGTTTTCTTTATTTTACAAAAGCACAATGTTTTGTTTTCATTGTGAATGTACACAAATAAAAGCTGACCTTTATACAGTGATGCATTATTAATAAGACAATAAGTGTTTAAAGTTGATTATGCTGGTATAAGGAAACAGTTGAAGTGATAGCGCACACACACACACACACAAAACACATCAGTTCCGGCATTGTTAACTTGACAACACAGTTGGTGCTTTATCAAAATAAAATACAGTGAGCCAAACATCAGCGTGCGCGCCTCTGTCTCACCGTTGGAACGCGACTGAAGTACAAAGCCTATCATTTACATAAATAAATAATAGTTTCGCATTCAGATACGTTACATCGCAAATATGGAAATATTATGGAATATTTGGATTTGTGCCGAATGAGAGAGGTAGGATACACGAGCACAAAGCTCCATTTCCCAAACAGTTGAGTGCGCAAGCTTTTAAATTATAAGGTAGAGTGGGGGAAAACGATCCCCTTAAGGATTATGTCTTTTTTTTTTTTTTTTTTTTTCTCGGTGAAACAAAAGTTAAATATGTCTGAAAAGGTTATCATAGTTTTAGTGACAGTGGCATAAATTATAAACCAAGTATGAAAAATGTCCAGAGATTTCAAGTTACTAGATTTTTTTACAAAAATTACATTTGTACTAAAAACGCCCCCATGGGTGGGGTAAAATGCTCCTCATTCTGACAAAGCAGTTTGCTTTAAACATATACAGCAAAATTTTCCCCCACTCTGCCCTACTCCTTTGTCAGTCTATGTGAGAGACGCATTCAGAATCAGCACATGGTCACTGTCTAGTGGGCTTTGTTTTCAAGTGCGCAACTCATGGCATTCGCTGTTCTTCTGCTGGCGGTTATCAAGCAGCATTGCATTACTGCGGGCGCCCCCTTCTGGATTAGGGGTGAATTCGTTGTATTCGTTGTAAGGCCTCGTGCACCGAGCCGAGATGTCCGTACCGTGACGGTTCGGAACGAATACATGTGTGTGTGTGTGTGTGTGTGTATGTGTGTGTATATATATATATATATATATATATATATGTGTATATATATATGTGTGTGTATATATGTGTATATATATGTGTGTGTATATATGTGTATATATATGTGTGTATATATATATGTATATATATATATATATATATGTATATATATATATATATATGTATATGTATATATATATATGTGTGTATGTATGTGTATATATATGTATGTGTGTATATATATGTATGTATATATATATATATATGTATGTGTATATATATATAAATATATATATATATATATATATATATATATATATATATATATATATATATATATATATATATATATATATATATATATATATATATATATTATTAGTGCTGTCATGATTAATCACAATTTTAAAATACTAGGATTTACCTGTAAATGTGTTGAAAAAATGTTGAAAAAGAAATGCATGAAACTAGTTTAAGGAAACAGAACCTTTCACACTTCCGCCAGGTATGAGACATAATCCTTATTATTCTTTTATCATTATTCTTTTGTTTTTATTCAGCCGTTATCAGCCTTTAAACTGGCAATAAAACATTTACCAAGCCACATCGCTTCAAACTCAGTATACATTTACCCAACTATTATCAAACGTATTTCTAAATACAAAAAAACATTTCTTGCGACCTTACGTGAGGTATTATGACACAATGCATTATGAAGAATTGGACCTGTTCTGCAGCTGCATTAGAGCTAATATTAGCATCATGCTACAGAAGACAATTTATGAGATTAATAATACACTTTTACTCAGAACTCACTTCAAACCACCATCGAGTGTTTGTAATAACTTCCTTTTGCGATCACATGTGGAATTTGGTCGTTTACTGTTATTAAAATATGCTATTTATAGCCTTTTATATCACTGCACAAATTAGCATTTCAGATGAACACATTCATCTAAAAAAATCACATACAGACCATATCTATCGTAATCGTGTTTATTATCTTATATAATCTATAGTGGCTGTTGTCATGTTCATTTCTGCTGCTCTGCTGAAACTCGCGTTGTTTGTGATGCTACAACCACCTCTCCGTTCTTAAGTTGCCAGGGATACATTCAAAGTATAATAGACATTAGTAAAAGGATCTTTTTAATTTTATTTGTCTATATACACTTTGGGTGGCCGCGGTACATTATAAAAGTAGCCCAAAAAACCGCAACCCACGGCTCTGTAATTTTTTCCCGCGACTGTATTTTCAAAATAGCCCACTTGAGCCGTTACCCTGGCAACACTGGTTCGCTGTACCCTCATCACACAATGATAGATAACCTTCTGCGCTGCGATGACGGGAAGAAGTTGGGGTCAAACCTTATCAAGCGATTAACGCGTTAAAATTTTTGATTAATCGCATGCGTTAACGTTGACACCCCTAATAAATAAATAAATATATATATATATATATATATATATATATATATATATATATATATATATATATATATATATATATATATATATATATATATATATATATATATATATATATATATATATATATATATATATATATATATATTAGGGATGCACAATACAAGATTGTTGCCGATATCCAATATGCCCATATTTTCAAATCATATTGGCCGATAGCTGATGCCAATACTGATATATATTTCCTTTTTTTTTTTTTTTTTGAAAAAAAGACAAGAGTCTCTCCTGTGTGGGGTGATCAGATTTCTCATGGTGGAATACGGGACGGGTTGGCAATATGACTACGATATCAGAAATGTTATTTCACGATATCTAGCCTATATAGTTATATATAAAAAAAAAAACAAAGACGCAAATTACAAACCCTAAGACTAATACGATTGAGAGAACCTTGTTTTTTCAAATACAGTAGGTTTATTTAACATGTATACATTTATTTAACATATTTTGTTGTTTGATTAACATTAATGACAGACTTGTATTTAATGAGGCTGCTGTCCCTTTAAAACCGAATGCACAGATTGTAATTATACTCACACATCCTGTTTTCACCCACCTGTTTATGCTCACTTAAATCATAGCAGATACTGTATTTATGTGAGGTACTTCACACGATGGACATTTTGACAACTGTATGTGCATTTGACAATTCAGGCACAAGGTGAACTGATCACTGAATACTACTACTCGCTCTGATCACCCAGTCATAAAATAATTTTGAAATATGGGACAAAACATGATTTTTTTTTTTCAAAATAAGTCGGGACACTAAAAATTATTATAATTATAAACAAATTATTTTTAATTTTGGTTAGTTTTGAGCAAAAACTTTTTTGTTAGATCTAATAAACATTATTAAACTTATTTTAATGAGAGTACATTGGAAGCTTTGACAGTCACTATAATAAAATCAATCTCTGTTTTTTTTTTTTTTTCCCAGACAGTTGCAGTTAAAACCTTAAAATTTTATTTGTGAATTCAAGGCAAAATAACTGTAAAAATTCTACAAATCTTTTAGAGCTCCTTGTATTTAAATTTTCATAATCCATAACATTTTATCACTAGCACACCCTGAGCTATTCGTCTTATTGGTAATGCATATCGGCATAATTTTTATGAATCAATCGCTTAAAATGAATCAACATAACTGTTATTCAAAATGGTAAGCAAGCGCTACTTTGTTTCGTATAAAAGTTTCTCATTATCACGCCTTGATATTTTCTTGATCTCGTAACAAAAGTTGTTTTCTCGTTATCACGACTTAATTTTTTCGTGATGTCGACATAACAACTGCAACTGCACCAACAGATGGCAGTATAGATCTCGGGGGTGTTGTATACTGTATATCCACCTTACTGTACACTTTTGGCATAGAGAAAGTACCTTCTTCGTGATCACTATAATTTGTGAAGTAGTGTTCATTACTGACCTTTTAATTAACTCAATGTCAAATGCTTGAATCAATAGGCCTATGATTATTTTGTGTATCTCTGTGTATCGTTAAGTTCTTGCTAGATGCGTGAGTCATCACAGTTTCACTACCGCAGTAGCATTCGGTGTGATAAACTAACTGCTTATAAAAAAAAAACAATGTTGACGTCACTGTATAGTATTCTGTTTGCACCTCTATCTTTGAAGTAGGCCTACATTATTGTTAGTTAATAAGCGGGGATTATGTTGTGTTTATCTAGGAAGCGCTTCAATTACATATTTGTAATGTACATCGTTGACCCTATTTTTAATCTTTATTGTTAATCATTAAATTTGTATTGACAAGAAATGTGATTTATATATGTAACAATGTGTACAGGCTTAAATAACAATTTAGTGATGTTATATAGTGTTGTAATCTTTTGTATTTTCTACATTTCTTTGTAGGAAATCACACACACATTCAAACAGCATCCCAAGCTTGTAACGCACATGATATCAGTCACAGCATATCCTACATGACTAATAAAAATCACAAACAAATTTTATTTAATTTTATTTGAAACGAATGAGGAAAATAAAGTGAGTTGAATCCAAGCAGCTCTAAAAGATTTTAGAATAGTTCTCTGCATTCTTCTGAAGGCGCTCCGCCTGCGCTTTCGGTGTTGAATGATCTGATGTTAGACCATTTAAATATGTTAATTACACAAACAAAATGTTAAGAGTACGGTCTCTGGGGAAAAAATCAACAGTGATTGAGTAGCCTATATTTGTTTATTGTAGACTTTATTACTATGTGAAGCAGAAGTTGTTGAAATATCCATAACACAGAGCGCACGGTTTATCTTTCGATCAGATGAGCGTCAAATTTGCATTTGTTACTATAGCAACAGTAGACTCACGACACATTGTTTTAAAAATCAAACAATCATTGCAAAAAAAGCAACTTTTGTTATGTCGAGATCACAAGATAATTAAGTCGTGATAAGAAAACAAGAAAAATAATAATCCGTGTCCTCTTAGGACTTGCGTATTTTAAATTTTTTTTTGTTCAGAAAAAGAGTGTTTTTCTGTTGAGTATCATGTTTTATGCATCAGGCTTTTATGGCTCGTATAGTCCGATATAGTCAGAATATGGAGGAAAAAACAGCTCAGTTATTCAGAAACTCAAACTGAGTATGCAATATGCAATCTGGTGCAGATGCTGATATTTATATGATGAAATTCTTGAAATTCCGATGCTTGTAATGTAAATCAGTGAGATCTTTATAAATGTAAATATCAGTCATTGGGCCTTTTACTCGATAAAAAAGTAAAAACTAGCAATCAGATGACAGAAGGCATGTAAGTAGATCTTGTACAATATGTATTAGAGGCATTAGAAATTCAAACATCAGTAACTGCAGAGTAGGCTATGTTAACCATTTCCCATTAATGAAATGTGAATGAAGCAGTTAAAAGGCTGTTTATTTCATATGTGTGTTCAGCCACAGCACTGAAGATGAATATGAACCTCAGAGAGCTGTATTTGGCCGAAAACAAGCTGAACGGTCTGCAGGACTCGGCTCAGTTGGGGAATCTGCTGAAGTTCAACTACAACATCCAGATTCTGGACCTGAGAAACAATCACATACTGGACTCAGGTCTGACCTCAGATCTCCTCCGTGTCTTGGTTATTGCTCTCCTGCTTCAGTAATGTTTGTACTTGTCGTTCAACCCGCTGTATTTGCTTTTGCTTGTTTCCTCAGGGTTGGCGTATATATGTGAGGGTCTGAAGGAGCAGAGGAAGGGTTTGGTCACTCTGGTGCTCTGGAACAACCAGCTCACACACAATGGCATGGGATACCTGACCGCCGCTTTGGTACACACACACACACACACACACACACACAACTGTGTCACAAAAGTTTCCATGAGCAAATCCACATCTTTGGGGCTTATTCAAACCAAGAGCAACACAACAAAGCAAAGCGAATCGCCAAGCAAAGCGGTTTCGTCCCAAAACTATTCACACCAACTATTCGACACACATTTGTTTATAACGAGTGTGTAAACCTGAAAGAAATAGGGGCTACACTTTATTTTAGGTGTTGTTGTTACAGTGTAATTATGCGATTGAACTAAGTAATATTAATTAACGACGTTAGGTTTTGTTATGCATAATGAACTGTTATTACTAAGTAAATACATGCAAGATGTAACAAGGAACTTGTAAAATAATTTCCAAAATAGTTGTGTACTACATAAAATAAATATAATTAATTAAATGCTTGAAAATAAACTAAAATCGTTTAGTAAGACGAAAACAGTAGTAATGCTGTATTAACGATTAATCAATTAATTGATCAGTACATTTTAATGACAATAATCATTTGGATGATTAATCGACGACTCTGGTAAATTTGTCCAATTATTATTAAAGACTATACTAACACACAAACTATTTTTACAGAAAATATTTACATTTTTTTGTTGTTAATAATGTTGAATAATCGTTTCAGCCCTAGTTTAGTAATGATTTTGCAGCAATAGTAATATTTGTACTTTTGTAAATAGTGCTGCAAGTCAGATAAACCTATAATATCAGGTGCATGTCTCTGCATCTGTATCATAAACGTTTTTGGTGAAACAAATGCAAAAATCATCCAACTGGGCAGAAGAAAACGTAACATTTGTTTCATAATAAGCATTATTTTGACTTAAAATCTTTTATTGTGAAAATGTACACGTGTGTAGGTGTGTAAACTAGAAATAGAATTCTTTGGAACATTATAAATATGTTTACTTTCACATTTGATCAGTTTAATGCGTCCTTGTTGGATAGAAGTATTAACTGAATAAAGGTACTACTGAATAAAAGTATTAAAATATCACTGTTTCCACAAAAATATTGTGCAGCACAACAGTTTGCAACATTGATAATAATCAGAAATGTTTCTTGAGCAGCAAATCAGCATATTAGAATGATTTCTGAAGATCATGTGACACTGAAGACTGGAGTAATGATGCTGAAAATTCAGCTGCGCATCACAGAAATAAATTACATTTTAACAGATATTCACATAGAAAACAGCTATTTTATATTTAAATAATATTTCACAATATTACTGTTTTTACTGTATTTTTAAATTAAAAAATGCAGCCTTGATGAGCTTAAGATTCTTCTTCCAAAAGACCGTGGTGAACAAAAGACTAGCCTCTTATGCCTCGTTGTATAATGAGCCATAAAGAGCACATCCAGCCCAAACACATGAGATGAAGACGAGAGCTCGGCCCCATTCAGTCAGATGCTCATCGAGTAGATTGAGAGGATGCTGTGTGTGTCTGCCAGCTGCTGACCATGCAACACTCGTGTTTATGTGGGTCCTGCCGTCTTTTTTTTTAATTAAGGACAAAGCACACACACACACACACACATTCTCACAGCCTTGTGTGTAACGCACTACAGTCCCTGCTCGTCTTCAGAACAGGCTACATGATTTTAAAGCAGTGCCTGAGCCTGTATTCACACGCTTCACAGCAGAAGACAATTAGATGCCTTCGCAAAATAATCATAAACACATGCATCTTGAAAATCTCACACTGCAGAGTTAATCCACTTTCAGTTTCTTCTTCCACCTCTCTCTGCTTTTACCGATCCATCTCATTTGCTCTCTGTCGCTGTAGCCTTTCACTCAAAGTTTGGAAACACTGAACCTTGGTCATAACGCAGTGGGGAACGAAGGAGTGCACAAACTAAAAGACGGACTCATAGCAAACCGGTCCATCCTCAGACTGGGTCTGGCCTCGACCAAACTCTCCTGTGAAGGTGAGATCTGGAGCGAAATGTGAAGTTACTGTCATATAAACAATGAATTTGTTTCAGATGATGTGGAATTTTAGAGCTCGGCTTATGTTAAGCGTGTAGATGACCGTTTGTTCTTATGATAGGAGCGGTGGCTATCGCAGAATTCATCGCTGACAGTCCGAGGCTCCTCCGGCTGGACATGCGGGAGAATGAAATTAAAACCGGAGGCCTCATGGCTCTCACGCTCGCCTTTAAAGTCAACACATCGCTGCTCCGACTAGACCTGGACCGAGAGCCCAAGAAAGAGACGGTGAGTGCTTGTTAAATGGGAAGGGGAAAGGATTTCGCTTCATATAAGTTCAAACTGCATGTATTTACATTAATTTTGCTGCTGCAAGCTTAAATCGCAAAAACAACATTAGATATATTGAGGAGAGTTTAAAACTCTTATTGAACATCAGAAATGCTCATTGAAGTCTTCTTGTGGCCTTCTTCATATATTTAAATGCTTTTAAGATATGCAGTATAAAGGTAAATATTGCAGTTTGTTACGGTATGATGTTATATTGATGTAAATGTATTCAAATTAAAATTTATTATATATTAGTATATAATATTTAATGATTTTATATGAATTAATAGATTAAATTATAGTGAAAAGGCAGTGGAAATTATATACACTACCATTCAAATGTTTTGGGTCAGTAAGAATTAAAAAAATAATAATAATAAATTATGTATTAATGATCATTAATAATTAGTAATGATGCTGAAAATTCAGCTTTGATCACAGCAATAAATTAGATTTTGCTATATGTTCACATCTATTTTAACAGCTATTTTAAATTGTAATAATATTTCTGTATTTTTGATCAAATAAATGCAGCCTTGGTGAGCAGAAGATAGTTTTTTCAAAAACATTTGAAAATCTTACCAAACCCATACTATATATACCTATATGACCTTTTTATTTATTGCATAACTGCACTCACTGTATCTTTTTTTCTCACAGGTGAAGAGTTTCATTGAGACGCAGCGCGCCCTGCTGGCAGACATTCAGAACGGCTGCAAGAGGAACTTCATCCTGGCCAAAGAGAAGGAGGAGACGGAACAAAAGATGAGGCAGTCGGTTTCAATGGCCGAAATCGCCACAGAGGACCAAACTCAGGAGGATGAAGATGCATCTGTTGAGAAAATCGAGGAAGAGAACACCGCAGGTCAGGGAGACGCAACCGATGAGGGTAGTGTATCTGACGGCCAAGAGGTCAAAGATCAAAAACCGACACTACAAGACGACTCGGACTCTGACACCGAGGATGAGGACGCAGCCGAGGAGCCAGAAGCTTCTGCAAACACCACACCTCCCGTACTGATTCCTGCAATAAGCGCCTGTAAGGCCGTGGCCTCGGCACCTCCTCCAGCAGAATCTCCAGCGGGAATAACGGTGACCGAAGCCAGCGCTGTCCCCGGAGCCCCAGCATCTCCTGGCCGTTGCTTTTCGGTGTCTAGTCCCGGCAGAGGACACAAAATCTTTATGGTAACCCGTGTGGAAAGCCCTCCGGAGCAGCAACAGATGACTGCATTGGTGAAAGGTTTCAGCGAGAGGGCAGCAGAGAGCCAAACATCCACACAAACTAATATAAAAGCACCTTTAGATGCACCTTCTAACCAAACAGCATCTGAGCTCAGCACGTTAACATCCCGTGCAGAAACAACACCAGCACCTGTTCAACCGCTCTACGCCTCTTCACTTGCGGATAAGCAGGAGAAAGTAAAGGAGTCTCAAGCTTCACCCTCAGAAATCGAACAGGAACCTGCTACGCCATTTGAAAGCCAGAAGGACGCCGTCCTTGCCGATCAGACTCACTTAGAGCAGCAGTTGACTGTAAATGCAAACACAGAGACATCGCAAAATGTAAGCGAGATGGACCAGATGTTCTGTTCTCACACGGAGCACACCCAAACAGAGCCGTCAGTGTCAGGACAATCCCGAGATGAGACGCTAAAGCCAAAAGCCGAACCATGTCCAGAACAGCTGCAGGAGGTTCAGCCTGGTGCTAACGGAGAAAAACAAGAGCAACAGGCCTCTCCGCTGCAGGAGGTCACGAGAGGTCACGAACCCCTCGATGAGGAAAACTGCAGTGCTCGGGCGGGATCTCCTGACCAGATCTCCACAGAAGAAGCTGAAGGTCATCCCGCTGTGAATACAGGAGCAGCGCTGCCCAATGGGCTGAAGCCAGAATTTGCCTTTCACCTGCTTGAACCCGAGGGACCCAAACCTGCCAGCTGCATTATGGAGCATGGTGAGTTACGCTGAATTATCATTCCGCAATATTGGAGTACAATTATTTGGATTAAATTACATTTACGTTGTTCCTAAAACCTGTTCACACCAATTCTGATGTGACTATCTGAATCAGAAAGAGCTTTATTGCTAAATATGCTTGCGCATACAAGGAATTTGTTTTAGTGTCACATAGGAATGCAACGATTCACTCAACTCACGGTTCGATTCACGATTTATTAATTTTTTTTACAAAATGAGATTTAAGACAAATTATAAATTAAATGTGTCCTTTTGCTTGGACAAAATGCAGCATGTTTCTTTGTGAAATTGAAATATAACACTATAATAATATACTAATATAGCACTTGCATATTATTGCTCTTTTGTTGGTTTTGATTGCTTCTATTCTCCTCATTTGTAAATCGCTTTGGATAAAAGCCTCTGCTGAATAACATGTAAATATAATGTAAATGTAAATAACGACACTAAATTTAAATTTTAAAACAAGCTCCAAATCAAATAAATAACACGAATAAAATAAATCTCTTCATATAAACAAAATAAGGGTTTGTCTGTGCTCTTTCCATTTAAAATTAGAGGCAACCACTGCATTTTAATCATGATCCAAACAAAGATGCTGCATACATGCAACATGAGCAGTTTTTAATCTAAATTAGGTTGTATAATTTCGAAATTTGAAGCAAAAACATGCATGAAATGAAATAGAAGACGAGCTGAATGCAGATTCACTCTCTGCCAGCAGGTGGCGCTTTAAGCGTTTCCTTGGTTTCTGCTGTAAACAAAGCAGCGCTGCACTTATGAACTTTAATACGCATTATACAGAGGCAAGATGAAAAGAAAAAATACTATCTAAACCTTTCTAAAGAGAGCAAGTTCCCCTCAGACATACTTTTATATAAACTCCTACCCCTAATCGAATCGTGATTTGTTTAGCATCTCAACCAATTTGAATCGTCACATATATGAATCGATTTTCAACCGGCTCGCAGTTAATCGTTACATCCCTAGTGTCACAAGCTTCCAGTACACAGAGACAATAAAAAATAAGATGACACATGTATATAGAAATAGAAAAATAATTTGAAAAATAAAACAAATTGTATGTACAGTTGGCTATAGATGATAGAATAGAATGAGATGCAGGTTCGGTATGTGCTATGTTTTTGGGGAAAAATTACTATATTGTCAAATAAAAATAAAGAAAATAAGAACAAATAATCTAATTATAAGCAACAGCACAAATAAATACAACAGAACAAAGATACTAATAAAATAAACAGTGCTTTTCAGGTATTTTAGGTAAGCCTTACACTAGTTTTTAGGTACAGAAATTGAATAAAGTAATCAAATGTAAAATAAAATTCAATATTTGGCTTCTCAGAGCCCGACGCCCTCACCGATATGGGTTTTCAGGACCGATACCGATATTAGGGAGTAAAAAAGTCTGATATCAATATATCAGCTGATATTCTTTGTGTTTATATTATAGTAGAGCGTGTCCAAACCTTCGATTCGCGTCGATTCTACGCTGACCGCAAGCGCTGTGATTGGTCTGCTATAATAATAACATGTTTGTTCATTTGTTGATTCATCAGGCTGATTCAAACTAATAATGCCTGAATTTGTGAGTCTTTGAGTGATTCATGAACTAGCTCATTTTCTCTATGTGATTATTCAACAACAACAAAAAACAAACAACAAAATTAACAACAAAAAATCAGTATCGCAATGTTGTATATTTAACCACACGTTTCATTTTCAGACTGATATCAGGTGACGATAACATGCAGGTCATTATTTTAATCACTTTTATTCAGAAATGCTCATTTAGTTCAAACCGATAACACCTGAATTTGTGAGTCTTTGAGTAATTCATGAAAAAACGGGTCCAGTTTCTGTATATTTATATAGTGAGTCATGTTTTATTCAGAAAAGTTCAGAGTTCATTCATTTGAAGATTCATCCAACCAGTAATGCCTGAATTTTGTAAGTCTGAGTGAATCATGAATAAACACGTGGCTCATTTTCTTTATATCATGTATTATTATTATATTACGTATTATAATTTGTGAGTCTTTCAGGGTTAATAATGAAAAAATATATATACTCATAACAGTGATTTTCTTGTGAATCAGACTATGCTGGTCACGTATGTTTTTTGCGTGCAGCTTAAATAGAAAGAAGGGTTTTTTTGGGGTTTTTTTGCTATCAATGCCTGCTAATGTTAGGTGCAATAAACAATTTTAATCTCTCTGCTGAACATTTTTTGTTGGTTTGAACAGGTGTTTACTTTTTAGTATTTGTTTGTTTCATCTTATCACATGCAACTCATGCTCTAAGCTCAAACATTGGTAAAATATTGATGCTTTTGCGTCATTTACTCGTATTGGACTGAGCTGTGAACAGGACTTTATGAATATAGTGAAAGCACAAAGACACATACATGTGATATGACAGTGATTTTGAGCATGCAGAGAATTATTCGGTGTTGATGTGTGTGTGTGTGTGTGTGTGTGTGTGTGTGTCAGTGAGCGTGACAGCAGAGCTGAGCTGTGGGCAGGATTTAGAGGAGCTTCTCCTTGATGCCAGTCTGGACACCAGCAGAGATGCACCGTAATGCTGTAACCAAGGTAATGCAAGGAAATTCCCATGTTTATGAAGGAATTCCTGGAATAATAACTTAACAATGTGCTTTTAAGTAAGTCTGGTAGGTTAAGTTAACCCGTCTTTGTCTCTTCTCAGGATCCACACATGCAGAGAGAATCAGAAGGGCCGGTTTGTTCTCGTCACACGGCATCCGCTCATATTCCTTGGGTCTCTTTCAGTCTTTCTCATGTCTTTTCCACTAATTTTCCAATCGTTGCATCAGAACACAGAGGACTCATCTTCCCTCCAGTGTCCAACTTTGATTGAAATTAGGAAAATCTCTTCTGCGATTTGCCGTAAAGTTGTATGTTCGCACAGTTACCAAAGACGCATATGCAGAGAAACACACACACACACACTAACCGGCGACCTCCTTCTGTTCCTCACCGTTACGCTGTCGATTGTGGCGTCTCACCGCAGTGCTGCTCTCCGCCGCCCCCTGGTGGACTGGAGGTTGTAATGCAGTACAGAGACTGACCGGCTGGAACATGCGAAGACATTTCATTGGTTTTGGCTTTCCGATATGGTCAAGTGGGCAGATGTTGTTTCGCAAGAGCATCGTTGCGAGTCTCTGTGTGTGTTTGTCGTTATTAGTGTCTCGTTAACACAAAAAAAAAAGACTTGAGATCTGCTTTCCGTTGGTTCCTGCTGCTCAGGAATTGGTCAAAACACCCACTTTTGATCTCAGATCTCACCAGGTTCCCTTCATCAACCAGCACTTCTGAAAGCCTCTGAAACCTGCGTGAATGTGTGGAACAATTTAGCGACTCATCTGAATGATTCGGACATCTTCGTCCTCGGCGAACGAACGAGCTGTACAATTCTCACTCTCTCTTAACATCTCAAACACTCATTCTGTCTTCCATCGGTAAAACCCTGTGTCACCGTACGTACCCATCCGAAGACAGGACAAGACACGTTTGCCTTTAAACCTTTTTTCAGCTCTTTATTCTGGCTGCTTGGCTGAATCAGTTTGTATTTATTTTTAAACAACCCGAGTCTGTTGTGTGATATTTTTTTTCTTTCTTTCTCTCCCCTCTTCATGTTCCCATCTTTTTTTTTTTTTAAGCTGTTGTTGTGGGATTTTTCCCCCTTTGGTGTATATTTTCAGATTCTATAAAGAGCAAATATTAAGTTTAAAGTTTTTCTATTTTGATTGGTGGGGGTTTGGGAAAGGGAGGGCTCTGTGGATTGATATATATATATATATATATATATATATATATATATATATATATATAGATATAGGGCTGGAGCTCTGGGAGAGTATATTATGTAAATCGGGCGTGAGTTTGGGCGTGAAATAAGGCAGTCGGAGTGCCAGAGCACAAGACTTCATGAAGAAAACACTACGCTTGTGTGAAGCTACTGCCGCTGGAGACACTAGAGACTACACTTTACCTCGAGAGACGTCGCCATCGTCAGACAAACGTGTGATTCTAGGGCAAACGAGAAGCTTGTGACATTGAAGCGAGGCTTGATCTGATCAGTGTAGTACTTTCCACCATTCCAGGCTCTGTGGTTGGTGCTTTTCAGTTTCTCTCTCTCTCTTTACCGTCTGGTTGATGTCGACTCTGACGTCTATCTGCCAGGCTTCAGAGAAGCTTTGCCTCTACATCCAGATTGTCTTTGACCTTGAAATCAACACTTCTGTGCTGCCCCCCCAACCCGATGTTTGTAATGCTTTATTTTTAGTAATTTTTAAAATTACCTGTTAAATTAATCGAACTGTAATGGTAAACACAAAGAGATGTGTATGGCTTTTCCCTCTCAAATAAATGCATGTAATGACAAAAACAGCATGTGTGGTTTTTATAAAACAACTTTCCTAATTGCACTTAGGATTTACAGTTATATTTGACATTGGTTTTGTTACACCATTCAGCATGAAGTAATTATTTAAAAAGTGCCTGCCTTATTTTTTAACGTAAGAGTGGATGAAGCCATCTTTCTAGTTATTTCAGCTTTACAACAGTTCGCTAAGCTGCTTGATATTGCAAACAGGTATCTATCATATTTTAACTTATTATCGTAATCATAAACACACTAGTTTGTAGTGCACTTTGTCATTCTGATAGAAATTATGTAGCTCCGCCCCTTTTCAGCGCTGCGTTCGTTGTCTTCCGTTGTGTTTTCGTAGAATTTATGAATGAAGCGTTCATTTCTCGTTCTACTGACGTTTGTTATGAAATCCACTTTGAACATGACAATGCAAACGATAACTTTCGTAAACTCTACAATATGTAAATCCACTTTACCAGCTAATTACTCTTTAATGGCAATGCTATAGAATATATATATATATATATATATAGAGCTACCGCAAAAATCTGAATTTCAAAGACAAAATTCTAAAGATCACACAACTTTTAATCAGAAATTGATATTAAATCTCACAAAAAATGACAATAAATGGCAACACATTAACTTAAACATGAAATTTTGAAGTGGATAGCTCGGAATAGCATTTTCTTGTAAACTACGACAATAATCTTTATTTACCGTTATGCTTATTTACAGGTTTGCACATTCACGAGACATGGCTTACTTCCATGTTGACACACAAGGTGGATATTACAGCTTGTCTGAAAACAGTTGTCGTCTAAAAGTTGCATTTTGTATCACAGTTATTGTTGGGTATCAAAAGCAGGTGTATATGCAGGTGTTCATTCATTTAAATGGCCGAAATGTGAACAACAATAAGATTAAATAAAAACAAAAACATACATTAATGTAAAAAAAAAAAAAAAAATCTGATAATGGATGAAAACTAGTGCTGTCAAACCATTAATCACATCCAAAATAAAAGTTTTTGTTTACATAGTATGTGTGTGCACTGTGTACATTTATTATGTGTGTATATAAATACACTCCCATGCATGTGTATATAATACAAGAAAAATGTTACGTTTATATATTAAATATATTGATATATTACATGAATATGAATACTTATATACTGTATGTGTGTGTTCATATATACACAGTACACAGATATATTATGTAAATAAAAACATTTATTTTGGATGCGATTAATCGTTTGACAGCACTAATGAAAACTATGAAGAAAATTCCCTTTAACTCTCAGAATATTTGTTATTTTGGCAAGAATATGAGTAAATTTAGGCCTACGGTTTTAGAGGGGTTTGTGAAGAAAATAGAAAAATGAATGTCATTTCATTTGAGTTTAAAGTTAACCATTTTTAATACAATAATGTTAGTTAACGAAGGTTGGTTTGAAGAGTTGAGGATCTTTGTTGTTGGTTTTCTGGGCTTGCACAGGTCGAAGCCCCTGCATCAGGTGGTCTGGTATGTTACACACCCTCAGATGAATGCAAACACTATCAAACGACGCTGCCGCAGGAGAGCAATATGTTTGAGATTATCAGGCTTCTGTTCAAGCCCCGAGCACAGAGACTACAACAACACACCAACAACACACACTTCTGCTACATGTCTTGAGAGTTTAATTAAAATGATACTGAGCTTCTGGGACATATTTTAAATCATTATTTCTTCGTTATGTAAAAGCCATCCAGTCATGCTGTACTTTGGGATGTTCAGTGCCGTATAGAAGGGATTTTCAAGGTATTTGACTGTTGGAGCTTATTATTATAAATCTACTTTGAAGGAATTTCCGTGTAATCCTCAGTGACTCGCTCTTGCATAAGAACAGAGACCTCAGATGTGTAGACCATAGATAGATAGACTTTAGGTTTTTCTTCTGTAAAATTCACAAACACTCATTCACACTGTAAATAGTGAAAGTTGACTTAACTTAAAAAAAAAATTGAGGAAACCCGTTGCCTTAAAATTAAGTGCTTAATAATAAAAAAAAAAGTTGTGAACTTGACAATTCAATTAACATATTTTTTAAATGATCATTTACTTGAAAATTTTAAGGCAATGAGTTTCCTCAATTTTTTTTTAAGTTAAGTCAACTTTCACTATTTACATTGTAGCAATTGCAGCATTGTTGCTAATTTTTTTTTTTTTTTTTTTATAGACAGATAGATACACGCCATCAATAAAAAAATAAACATTTTCAAAGCTGTGTATAAAATAGATTATCAGAGTATGTTTTTCAAGAAAACACTATTTAAAAATTAAAAAAGGTTGCACTTTATTGTAAGGTCCAATTCTCACTATTAACTAACCATTAATTACAACTTTTGTCTCAATAAACTCCTAAATTGCTGCTTATTAATGGTTAGTAAGGTAGTTGTTAAGTTTAGAGATTAAGGGACCTAAAATATGGTCATGCAGAATAAGACAACTAATGAACAGCCACTATGCTAGTTAATAGTGAGAATTGGTCCTTAAAATAAAGTGTTAAAAAAAAAAAGGTTAAATGCAGTCACTTTGTAATTTGTGAAATTGAATCGCAATATGGAAATTTCATGTTGTTTCATTTAATTTTTTGTTTCTTCATCCACTGTCCTTTGAAAGTCAAAACATTAGACACTGAAATGTCGTCATCAACTTTTGTGGATCAAAACAGGACCGTGCAAAAATAAAGAACTTGTACATTGCCTCCTGTTAGTCATTAAGATCAGAGTATTACAGTCGTTCTCCACAATCACTGATCAACTTCACAGCTTGCCGGGTAAGTGTTAAATCTGAAGCGTGTTTTTGCGCTCAGGTAAGAGCTGCGTCCGTTGCAGTGTTTTGATTGTGGCCTGCTGTTGGTTTAGTGCTTTAAAGAGCCTCTCGCTTGTCAAACTCAATGTGACGTGTTAGTGTTCTCTGTCAGAGCTGTGTGAGGATTCCCTCAGGCACAGAGAGAGTTAAACAGAGCCCCAGCCTTTCCATGTGAATTCCCTTCGTGGACATTTTTTCTGCATATCAGTTGTAGCTGTGAACGCAGGCCGTGAGAATGTGAGGTGAGCTGCTGTGGAAGTGCTGCGCTCCTTCAGAAGATCCTCGCATGACTCTTTCATCTCACGCTGCTCTGAAGACTCTCCTGTAGCGCTCGGGACGTCCTAAACAGGTACAAGTTGCTATTCTTGATTAGTGAGTGAGAAATGTTGTGTTTTTACAATATAGCGTTATTTTAACTGCAAAAATAAGTGAAAAATATGACTTTTCCCTCAGAATTTTGACTTTTTGCCTCTGAATTCCAAGTTTACATTTTTTTATTTTTTTGACTTTACATCTTCCAATTGTCAAATTATTTTAACTGCAAATAAATAGTTATTAAGTAAGCTGTTCTTCCATTTTTATCTAACTTTAACAACCATTAAGTATAAAGATGATTATTGTAGATGAAAATGCTATAGAAAAAAAATAAATGAACCTTGATTAGATAGATATTGCAATTCAAACCTCAGTTTATTTATTATATATATTATTATAAGTAATTCTATCTAACTATCTATCTATATAGTAGTTACTTTTAAGAAATTCTAATAATCTTCACACAATATGTGACCCTGGAGCACAAAAGCAGTCATAAGTAGCAGGAGTATATTTGTAGCAATAGCCAACAATAATTATCCATTTTTCTTTTATGCCAAAAATCATTAGGATATTAAGTAAAGATCATGTTCCATTAAGATATTTTGTAAATATATCAAAACTTCATTTTTTATTAGTAATATGCATTGCACTTCATTTAAGGCGATTTTCTCAATATTTAGTTTTTTGTTGTTGTTTTTTGGGCACGCTCAGATTTGCACCCAAACTTATTTATTCAGCTTTCAGATGATGTATAAATCTCAATTTTTTTAAAAAGGGAAAAAAAGACCCTTATGACTGGTTTTGTGGACCAGGGTCACATATATTATTGAAATCAGCAAAAATTTAAGTAAGTACAAATGTGAGGGCAATTAAGCATAAAAATAATGTCACTAAAACCTTAGTCGTATATTTTTGATGTATGTGAACCTACTGATCTGTTAAGCACAGAATAAATCCAACAGTTATTAGTGGCAGTTAATATAAGTGTTAATACCGGTTTAATCCAGCGTAAAGGCTTTACTGTCTCTCCATCCGTTCCAGGCTATAAGCACATAATAATTAAAGCTATATTAGCTGTGGTGCCTTCGCTTGCTGCTTTAGTGTGTTTTTCTCCATGCAGTCCAGGCTTTTCGTTGGAGTGTCTCCAGAAAGAGCATTCGGTTGATTCGTGCAGTCTGAATGCGCTGAAGTCCTGATAGAGGTCATGGTAACCGAGCCTCATCTTTGACACTTAGTATTCAGCTCTGTTTCTCTGCAGCTTCACACCAGAGAAATAAACACATTCTTCTTTCTTAAACGATCACTGTACTGTGAGGAACGTCAGGATAGCAATGTACGCTTGATTGAACCGGTGTGATTTAACCTGATTTAGAACCGATAAATCCTTGTGTGATGGTGGAGATTACCATGTAGAACAGTTATGTTCACTGATAATATTTCATAATCATCAAGTCATGTGTGTTTAGAATCAGATTTGTGAATGAATCGCTGTCAATCTAATCGGTCAAACGCATTTGCAAAAAGCGTAGAGCCCGATTTATTACGTTGTAATAATCATATCACACAATTCTGTCTTTTATTTTTTCCTTTGAGAATTGAAAGTCTATATTTCCCCCCCTCCTCAGAATTTCAGCTTTAGTACAGGTTCTGAGTTTATTTTCTCTGAAAATTCATTTAACATCTCACAATTCTTCCTCTGAATTTTGACTTTTTTATTTATTTATTTATTATTATTTATTTTTTTTCAAATTCTGAATTTACATCTAGCAAAAAAAAAAATTTCTGAATTCTGAGATTATCTCACAATGCTGATTTTTTAATTTTTTTTTTCTGCATTTTCAGTTTAAATTTAACACTTTTTTTTTTTTTTACTCTGAATTCAGAGTTGTTCTGAATTTTGACTTTTTTTATTGGAATTCTGAGTTTACATCTTGCAGTTCTGACTTTTTTTTTTTCCTCTAGTAGTAGTAACTTTATTCATCCCTTTGGGGAAATTGTGTTTCAGTGACTTGTTTCCATATGTGGTTTCTCACAAAAGACAAAACAACATAAATTTCACAGTACTTATTAAAAAAAAAAAAAAAATGAGACCTGCTCATTTAGAGAAGGGGCAAAGAAGAAAAAAACATCTTTCTTGCCTACCTTTCATTTAAAAACTTCACTGCCTGTGATATAAAACATATTTTCCCCGTTTTAAAAAAGAATAACACCGGTATCCTAAATCTTCTACCTGAAGGCAAAAGCTCAAACTCATTATGCAGTGGGTGCCTATTATCAGATATAATTTTCATAGCTTTACCAAGACATCTAGTCTGATAAATTTGTTGTAAACCCATCACAGGGATACCAAGTAATTTACTCGCAGTACTTAAAATTTTCCTGAACAAAGTCTTTTGTTCCACCGTAACATTCCCGAACCAGCAAATAATACAACAGGTCAATACACTTTCAATAAAAGAGTTATACAACACCTTTAACAATGGAGGGCTTACACTAAATGACACCATCTTCCAAAGGTAATATAGTCTTTGCTGACCCTTTTTGCTCACAGCGTCAGTCCATTTATCTCACCTCAATTTGTGATCTAAAACAACTCCAAGGTATTTATACTCTTCTACCCTCTGAATCTGCTCCCCTTTAATAATGGTCGCACTCATTGAGGACTCTTTCCTAAAATCTATATACATTTCTTTAGTTTTTGAAACATTTAACTTAAGATTTGATACAGCACACCAAGAAACAAGTTTGGAATCTAAATTCCAAAATTACAATTTTGACTTTTTTTATTGGAATTCTGAGTTTACTTCTTGTAATTTTGACTTTTTTCCTTTACAAATCAAGTTTACAAGTTTACATGTCATGATTTTTAGTTTCTCACATTTTTTTTTGTATTTTTATTTATTTATTTTTTAAGTTTTCATTTTGCAATTCTGACTTTATTTCTTTGGAATTTTTACTTTTTTTTTTTAAGAATTCTGAGTTTACGTCTGGCAATTTTAACTTTTTTTTGGAGTTTAATTATTGCAATTATGACATTTTCTTGGAATTCTGAGTTTACATTTTGTTATCTTCTCAAAATTCGATGTCAAAAAAGAGTGCACCAGTAAAGAAAGTTTACAAACACTCCTGGATTTAACGGTGACTTTAAAATATATCATTGCTTGTTATGCAGGTGCGATGGCGATGACATCCGGCTCTTCTCAAATGTGCGTGCTGGTCTTGACCTTGGGCTTCCTGGTCTTTGAGATTGTTGTCGGCCAAATTTGCAGATCTCTCCTCGTTACGGTGGACAGCTTCCATACGCTCAACGTTTTCATAAATCTGGCTCTATCTGCAATAAAGCATCATTCTAATTCTCCCTGCTCACCTGATACCTCCACGACTGCTGGTCCATCCCATCTAAACCTCTCTTCTACAGGAGGTCCGAGTCCTCTGTATGCTGAGGACTACAGAAGGATGCGTCTCAAACCCTTCGGCATCCTGATCTCAGCTCTGCTCATGGCATCTCAGTGTGTCTCCGTTAGTCTGGAGATTCTCACACATCTTGTCCAGCCAGAACCCATTCAACACCCACTCCTGTCCATTGTGGTTGGAGGAACTAGTCTGATATTCAATATACTTGTATTGTCCTGGAGAAGAAGCAGCAGCAGAGGAATTGATGAAGCTGCTGATGGGATCAGCAAGAGTCTGATGCGAAATGACCCTCATTCTACATCAGAACGCAAAGGTGTGTTTGAATAGAACCATCTATTATGTGTGGAATACTTGTTTCTGATTGGTCAGTCATGCCATTCAGCTTGATGGTATGTGCTTTGCTGAAGCCATCTGTTTGCATTATTTCAACTTATTTTTAAAATAATCATGTTCAGCAAAGGACTTCCAGGTGAAAAACTACATTACCCATGATGCTGCACAGAAATCATCAACAGTCAGAGGACTGTAACTAGTTAATTCTCCAAACTATTTAAATAATTGTCTCTATGCATATTTTGCAATACACATAACATGCCTCTAATCAACATATTTAAATCAATAGTTTTATATTTCTCAATTGTTTTTAATCTGATTATGTTGTTCACAGTGCCTCTTGGGACTGTAGTCCGTTCTCTCACAAAATTCCTATGGGAAAAAATGAATGCAAAAAAATACTTCTGGAACCAACACTTGTTTTTTTTTATTATTTGATGGAAATGAGCAAATAACCATTTCCATTAGGTAATGATAATATCCTTCAATGTCCACTTTCCTCTTCAGTGTGATGAAGTTGAGATGCAAAGTAAACTAGAAGACAAGAAGAAAGCTGGTTTGATCTGAAATCTAAAAATGAAAACATTTAGTGGAAGAAGTGATTGGTTTGGTTGTGCAGTGATGAGAATGTGTCTGTAATGAATATTTCTTTGTCACATGAGTTACTCTCACTTTCAACTGGCTATGAGCTGCTTCTATAATCCCAAAGACAGTTTTGCATTCCTTTAGTGATACAGTGAATACAGAATATCAAGTACAGTGCAGTCAGTTCCATATTCTGTGGCCTAAAAATTTCTGTGGCCTCTGTATTTTACTATGAACAGTAATGTTAAAGGATAAGTTCCTTTGATACTTCACTCGTACTGTGTCTTACTAGACGCATATGGGAAAACTCCTTTTTCTCCGATAACTGAAGCCTTTTTTTAATAATGCAGTGTTACTGTACGGCCATTGGTTCGTGCAGTGCTTTAAAGACGAACCAATGGCTCGACAGAGGATGCAAGCGCGCCGAGATGAGTGAGCTTACGCCGGCTCAGACCCCGCGTACTTCACTCTCTCCCACGAGAGAGGTTCTGCCTACCAGCGTCCCTCTGCGGCTGCGAGCAACCTGGTCTCGTTTGGGGGAAGTGAAGGCGAGGTCCTGGATGACAGCGTGTCACTGGCTGCATCAGACGCTGAGGAGATGTCGGACTCGGTTGGTGACCCTGCCCTCCTTCAGTCTGTGGAGCCCAAGCCGAACACGGACGCCGAACTGCTCCGCGTCCTGTCTAAGGCTGTAGATGAGCTGGGTTTGCTAGTCGCCTGGATGAGTGGTTCCTGCCGGGGCGCCGTCAGACCCCTCGTCAGCGAGCCTCACCGTTCTTCCCAGAAGTCCATGACAAACTGACTAGGTCGTGGCGTGGCCCCTACTCGGCCCGCCTGCATGCTGCTGCATCATCCGCCCTCACCTCCGTTGACGGTGCTGAAGAAAAAGGGTACGAGAGGATGCCTCCTCTTGAGGAGTTGGTGGCCGTGCATCTTTGACCGCCCACAGCCATCGGTTGGATGGCAAAGGCTGCCCACCCGTCCAAGCCCTGTAAGACGACTTCAGTGCTCACTGGATGTGCTTACTCATCGGCTAGACAGGCGGCCTCGGCGCTTCATTCCATGGCTTTCCTCCAGGTGTTTCAGGCCAAACTCCTCCGCTACATGGACGAGACTGGCCCAGCCCCCACAGCATTCAGGGAGCTGCGCAGTGCGACCGACCTGGCTTTACGCGCCACCAAAACCACGACCCAGGCGATAGGCGGGTCCATGGCCAGCTTAGTGTTGCTTGAGCGCCACCTGTGGTTGATGCTGATGGACATAAAGGATGCAGACAAGGTCCCCTTCCTGGACTCACCAGTCTCCCCCACCGGCCTGTTTGGACCCACTGTGGAAGGGTTCGCAGAGCGCGAGAGAGTTGCCCCAGATCGGCGCCGACTCCCCAGCTCTCGAAGACTGCGCCACCGGCTCCCCAGCCGGAGCCCAAGCCCAAGCCACGTTCAGCTAGATGCCACCCGCCTCCTAAGCACCAGGGACCCCAGCCCAAGATTGTGCTGGATCAGGCGCCCAAGGCGTCATCCTGATCTGTGGGACAGGAAGAGGAAGGGGCTAAGTCCGTTCAGGATGATTACATTGAAACAGATCCTCTCGCAAATACGCCCAGAGGACTGGTTCATTTCTCTGGACCTGAAAGACGCTTACTTTCACATCCAGATAGCCCCCCATCACAGGCCATTCTTGAGATTCGCCTTCGAGGGTGTGGCTTATCAATACACTGTCCTGCCCTTTGGGCTGTCCCTGGCTCACCGCACGTTTACATGGACGCGGCTCTTTCCCCTCTGAGACAGATGGGAATCCTCATTCTCAACTACCTCCACGACTGGCTCGTTCTCGCCCAGTCAGAGGTGGAACTGCTGTCGCACAGGTCCCTCCTTCTCAGCCACTTGGAGCGCCTGGGACTCAGGGTCAACTTTGACAAGAGCGCACTGTCCCAGAGTTTTCGACTCAGCCCTAACGAGGGTGGCAGTCATGCCAGAGCGCGCTCTGGCCATACAGCGTCTCGCAGCCTCCTTCGCGACAGGAGACTCTCGACAGATGCATCCAACATGGGTTGGGGAGCTCTGTGCGAGGGCCGACTGGCCTTCGGCCTGTGCGAGGCGGAGGAAGGAAGTCTCCACATCAACTGCCTGGAAATGCTGGCAGTGTGTCGAGCCCTTCATACTTTCTTACTAGACCTAAAGGGGCACCACATTCTGGTCCGTTCAGACAGCATGACCGTGGTAGCCTACATAAATCACCAAGGCGCCTCTCCTCGAGGTGCCTCCTCCTTCTAGTGGAGCGCCTCTTGGTATGGTCTGAGCACAACCTGCGTTCGCTGAGAGCAATGCATGTGCCAGGCAGACTGAACCAGGGTGCAGACATGCTGTCACGGAGCAACGTCCCATCAGAGGAGTGGACGCTCCATCCGCAAGAGGTTCAGGAGATCTCGGTCATCTTTGGCAAGGCAGAGGTCGACCTCTTCGCCTCAAAAGACAACTCTCATCGCCTGACCTATTATTCGAAGGACATGGAAGCATTGGCCCACGACTGGCCCAACCTCCTGCTTTATGGTTTTCCCCCGATCACTCTGATCCTGCAGGTCATCAGACGAATCAGGGAACACAAACACAAAGTTATTTTAGTGGCCCCCGCTTTGGAGAAATCAGCATTGGTTCTCAGAGCTGTCTCAGCTGCTCACCGCAGCCCCTTGGCCCATTCCCCTGAGACCTTTGGCCTCTTGATGGGAGCTCACGGACCTCCCCGAGAGTGTTCAAAACACAATCACTTAGGCTAGAGCCCCGTCTACGAGACGTCTCTACACCCTTAATTGGTCTGTATTTTCCGCCTGGTGCTCAACCCGTGGCGCAGACCCATTTTCCTGTGACATAGCTGCTGGACAAGGGGCGCTGCCCGTCCACGCTCAAGGTCTATGTAGCAGCTATAGCAGCCTCGCACGCTCCTATAGCAGGCCAATCGGTGAGCAGGAACAACTTAGTTGTTCACTTTCTGAAGGGGTCCAGGAGGCTGAACCCTCATCACCCCTTCACAGTCCCTACTTGGGATCTGCCTACTATTCTAAGGGCCCTGATGGGCCCTCCCTTTGAGCCGCCACAGTCTGTCGACCTCCGACCCTTGGCCTGCATTGCCCCATTGGAGTACGACCACACTCCACAAGAGGTGTTGCGTATTCGTAAGCGTGGTCTAGCGGAGTGTCCGTCGCAGAAATATGTGCGATGGCTGGCTGGGCCTCGCCGTCCACATTTGCTAGGTTTTATAACCTGGAAGTCCCTGCCTTACAGGCACGGGTCCTTTCTGCTTGAATGGACGTGAACCTTAAAAGGTTCCGCTGCCGAGCCATTGGTTCGTCTTTAAAGCACTGCACAAACCAATGGCCGTGCAGTAACACTGCGTTATTTAAAAAAGCTTCAGTTATCGGAGAAAAAGGAGTTTTCCCATATGCGTCTAGTAAGATGCAGTACTCGTTCCTATATCTCAGGGAACCGAGGTTACAATAGTAACAGAGTACGTTCACTTTCAGAATAAAAATTTCATGATAATGTACTCACGACCCCCATGTCATCCAAGATGTTCATGTCTTTCTTTCTTCAGTCGCAAAGAAATCATTTTTCTGAGGAAAACATTCCAGGACTTTTCTCCATGTAGTGGACTTCAGTGGTGGCCAATGATTTTAACGTCAGAATGCAGTTTCAGTGCAGTTTCAAAGAGCTCTACATGATCCCAGCCGAAGAATAAGGGCCTCATCTAGAGAAACGATCGATCATTTTCTGAAAACAATTAATATTTATACACTTTTTAACCACAAATGCTCGGCTTGCTCTAGCTCTGCGATGTGCGTCTTCACTCAAAATGTAATCCTGTTGGAAAGGTCATGCGCGGTTAGTTCTTAGTCTTTGTACTTCAGTTAAAAACTCCATCTCGTTTTCTCATCCAACTTTAAAATCATCCGACATCGTTGTTTTACCTTTTTTGTAAAGGGCAATTTACTTTTTTTGCATGTTCGCTTTGTAAACACTGGGTCGGTGCTTTGGCCTGCGTCATGCATGACCTTTCCAACATCAGCTAATAAAGACGCGCATCGCAGAGCTAGAGCAAGCCGAGCATTTGTGGTTAAAAAGTGTATAAATATTATTTGTTTTCAGAAAGTGATCGATCGTTTCGCTAGATAAGGCCCTTATTCTTCGGCTGGGATTGTGTAGAGCTCTTTGAAACTGCACTGAAACTGCATTCTGACGTTAAAATCATTGGCCACCACTGAAGTCCACTACATGGAGAAAAGTCCTGGAATGTTTTCCTCAAAAAAATGATTTATTTGCGACTGAAGAAAGAAAGACATGAACATCTTGGATGACATGGGGGTGAGTAAATTGTCAGGAATTTTTTTTATTCTGGAAGTGGACTTATCCTTTAAGCATCTGCTGCAGAATGGCTTTGAGGATCTTGATGATCATTGTGTTGTAGGAGGTGCTCTTCAAGATGACACACTGATGTTCTGCAACCCTGAAGCATTGAGTGTTCTGGATGCAGATCAAGGCTGTCAGGACGGCTCTGCTGAGTTACCAAATCCCAGCATCTCTGATCCAGTTCAGTCCAGTCATGCTCAAATGTCCATTTCCAGTATCGGTGGAAGTTCTCAGGAAATCATTCAGCATTCAGTGCAACTTCCAGAAGAACCATGTCACTCCACCTGCACTGAACCCACCGGTGAGAGCATGTTCATTTAAGATGATACAAAAATACAGTAAAAACAGTAATATTATGAAATATTATTAAAATGTAAAATAGCTGTTCTCTATGTGAGTATATGTTAAAATTTAATTTATTGTTGTGATGTAAATCTGAATTTTCAGTATCATTGCTCCAGTCTTCAATGTCACGCGATCCTTCAGAAATCATTGTAATATACCGATTTAAGAAACATTTCTGATCATTATCAGTGTTGAAAACAGTTATGCTGTTATTTTCGTGGAAACTGTGATTGTTTTTTTCAGGATTTTATTTTTTTTTTCCAGAAAAAACAGAATTGATCTGAAATAGAAATCTTTTGTAGCATTATAAATGTCTTTACTGTCACTTTTGATCAATTTAGTGCATCATTTCTGAATAAAATGAAAATATGAAGCAGCACGACTGTTTTCAACATTGATAATAATCAGAAATGTTTCTTGAAGAGCAAATCAGCGTATTAGAGAATGATTTCTGAAGGATCATGTGACACTGAAGAGTAATGATGATGAAAATTCAGCTTTGATCACAGAAATAAATGATATTTTATAAAAGAAAACAGCTATTTTAAATTGTAATAATATTTCACAGTATTACTATTTTTAACAGTATTTTTTTATTTTAAAATGCAGCATTGATGAGCAGAAGAAACTTCTATCAAAAGCATTAAAAAATATCATTATTTCAAACTTTTGACCAGTAGTATATCTATAGAGATGTCCATAATGACTCCTAAATTTCAACATGCAACAATATTTATATATAATTTGTTCATTTTTAACCCGACAGTTTCTCAGTGTGCTCCTGGAAGATCCGGGTTCAGACGACAGCTCGGCTCCATCAGTGTGATCCAGGATCTTCTGGGTTCAGTCCTGATTTTGACTAATGGTCTGGTTCTCCTGCTGTCTGCAGCGCACTGCCATCGGTCTCACTCAGACTGTCACCTCCTGGTTTATCTGGACGCAGGTTTTTCCGCAGTCTGTGTGCTGGTTTTGTTCTCCATGTCCCTGCCGAGGCTGCGGCGCTACGGTCTGCTGGTGCTGCAGGCGACGCCGCTGCATCTCTCCGTCGCTCAGGTGCGGCTGAGGCTCGCTGAAGTCCCAGGTGTGCTGTCGGTTCACGAGCTGCATGTGTGGCAGTTGTCGGAGGCGCTGGTGGTAGCCTCGCTGCACGTTCACTGTCCGGCCGGGCTGAACGCAGCACAGTGTGCAGATCTGATGGGGAGGATCACAGCAGTGCTGAACGCTTTTGGCATCAAACACTGCACTGTGCAGCCGGAGTTCATCCGGAGCGAAGCCGTGGCCCGTGGCGGCTCGGCCTGTAGTTTGCGCTGTGGGCAGGAGTGTGTGGAGAAGCTCTGCTGCTCCCCTCAGGTGGAAGAAACCAGCTGTCCCAAGACAGAGAGTCCTGTTTGTGTCCAGGAGGAGGAATCCTGCTCTCCAGCGCCGCACAGTGTTGATCAGATTAGAGATGTGGTTATTGAGAACACGTACCTGTGATGATTAAAGGGGTCACCGGATGCCCATTTTCCACAAGTTGATATGATTCTTTAGGGTCTTGAAGGGAGACACTGCAGGCAAAAACACTGTGTTTTCATGCACCTGTCAAGTTTGAGATTTTGGGCTTTTTAGTTTTTCATAGTGTTTTTTTTGTTGTTGTTGTTGTTTTTAGACTAGTGGAAAGAAAACATCCAAAAGACACTGTTAAGTGTTTTTTTTTTCTTGTTTTTTTTTTTATAACACTATCTATTTGTGTCAATAGATTTCAGTTACAATACATATTTTTAAAGGCCGTTTTCTCAAAATGAGTCTTTTCTCCTACACTGAGCCATAAATATCTACTTCAGTTGCACTTACACACACCAAACTTTACATTTTTATTCCTGTCTGTATCCTGAAGGTTTTTACAGAGAGATTTGTTCATATATAATTTGCTTGATTACATACATTTCATTCCCCCCAAAATTGTGAAAATATATTGTTTTCTGTCTGTATTTTCTGAATTATTGAGTGACAAAAATGAGATACTCAAAATTCCCTCTGTAAAAACATTTTTTTAAAAATTAAAAAAATAAACAAGAATTTTGAAACTGCCTTCATCCAGTGTTTAGATTTTTGTACTAGAAATGTATGCAAATTAGTGCATATTTCATGCCTCATTTGCATATTTAAACCTCAAAAATGAAAAAAAGGAGGATATTGCGCTTGGTTCCATTCACATGTAACACGATTTTCAAGTCAATAATATAATCCATCATCCAAATAGAACCCAAATAAATGTTATTTTCGCTGTGTTCAATACATACAATACGTATTAAATGGTTATTTATATACGTAAATATACATGACTGTACTGGCAGGAGAAAGTAATGTAGATGTTGTGAGAAAAACGAACAGTATACTGCTGTGTTTTCTCTCCTCCACCATATTTAAAGTTTATGGCTCGCCCAACTCGAAAACTGGGGTATCAATTAATATAATATAATATAATATAATATAATATATAATATATAATATATAATATAATATAATATAATATAATATAATATAATATAATATAATATAATATTATATAATATTATATAATATAATATACTCTGGTATCAATATAATATACTCTGGTATATTATCTCAGAGTTTCAGTTGTAAATCGACTTATTTGACAAAGTAACTCAAATATTTCCTAGTAAAAAAAAAAAAAGTTATGTTACTTTACTAGTAAAAGTAATCTGATTACGTAACTCACGTTACTTGTAATGCGTTACTCTCAACACTGCAAGTACTGTACATTACAGAGATTCCAGCAATACATGCGTTTATAAATGCAAAAAACAAGGGGAGAACACTGATTTATTCAGAGCAGAAGCACACTATCTACTGCATGCCTTCTGTCATATAATTCATAGTTTTTAGCAGTTAAATGGAGTTTAATTGTACAAGCGTCCACCTTCATCTAGTGCTTTATGTGTCTTTTTTTTCTGTCAAATCTTTACTGATTTTTTAAATATTTTTAGATTAACACTTATTGGACTGAAGCAGATGAGGTTTACTTGATTATCCGTTTTTTTTTTTAAGCAAAATCATGTTCAAATGTGAGTAACAAGGAGTGTTTATTTGTTCATCTCTCAATCATCACTGTGTTGCATTGCATTATGTTTTGAGAGTAACGACTAATATTTATATAATTTTACGTAAGCATATTCTACTGTTATAAAAATCTCATTGGTTTACATAACAAGCATCAGAATTTCATCTCTTTTTGTCCAATTAAATATCAGCATCTGCACCAAATTGCATATTTTTGCTTAGTTTGGGCAGTTTTATTATTATTTTTTTAATTGTCTAAACTCTAAAGGTTTAATAAACTGTTAATTTTTTTTTTTTTTTTGTGACTATTACTGGACATGTTAGGCGTTTCAGAGTTAAAATGTAGGGACAAAATGTTCCTGAGATGATTTTTAAAATTTTTTTTTATTAATATTAATTTTATAATACATGTTTAAATATATTCTATTTCATCAAGTTTTGCACATGTTTGTATTGTTTCATTGTTTTTATATAAGAAATGCCTTCATGAACATAAAATGTGCCTTTAAAATGAATTCCAGGAGGAAAGTATTGAAAAATTGCACCATTTACTCTGTTGTGAAGTTTGAAACACTGAGCAAACAAAATGCAATAAACCTCAGAGGCCTTCTGATACTAATAAATTGTATTTAAAACACTTGCATTATCTTCTTCCCTGAGAACTTTAGCTATGAAAACATTAGGGGGGAAAACAGGAATGTGATCACAGCTGTTAAGAGACATCAGACCGTCCTGCAGCTGTATGTGATGAGGGACGGATTTCCTTTAGTTCATAACACAAACAGGTTTTTGACAGGTCAAGCTTGCAAAAGTCACCTTAGAAAGTGAGGGCCATTTCTGAGGCATCAGCTGCAAACCAACTCATGTGAGGTCATTCCTAAAGCTGATCAGTTATTTTTCGTCTTTGTTAGTTAGTATTGAGTGATAATGTTTGCTGTTGAACCTTTTCTAATTAAAGGTGAGAAATATGCATGCTTACGTGAACAGTCCTCTAGGGCGCATTACTAATGTTGCATGACAAGAATAGGCACGACTAAAATTATTTAAATGATTTTGGATGAAGTTTCTGATTGCAATGTTATTGTTTGTATTTTTATTTATTTTTTTCTTGTACATTGATGCTCTGACCTCGAAGTATGCAAATAATCAACTACTAATCCGCTCATTTGAAGATGTTTCTATAAGAATAAGCTCTTTCTAAAATCACGAACTAGGCATTAACCCTTTCCACCTCATGGAAATGCATAAAAACACACGTCTTCCTTGTAACATACTAAAGCTGAGGAGGACAAGAGCGTGAGGCTTATTTTATTTATTTATTTATTTTTTTTAGACTTTTATGAGGTTGTTTACGGACTTTTATTTTGAACGTCAGCGCGTCTCAACTTCCGCACGAAATATTATGTGACAACATCCGCTCCTCCGCTGTTTCCTCACTACCGCTAGTAAAATTAAACAGCTTTTTATTATGAAGTTAATATTAATACCTACTTAAAAAGACGATAAACTATGAACGTTTTGCCTTAAAAGCGAAAATCATGGCGAGGATCGGCGAAATCATTCATCTTAACGTCGGGGGCAAAAGGTTTTGTATTAAACCAACTGCACATCCTGCTCGAAACAAGCCACACACTTTATTAACATCCTCATTTGTTTCTTTAGAAATGTTACTTTACACGTTAGAAACTGTAGTCTTCATAACAACTAGTTTACAGTAGTTTTTTAGTAATGTTTTTTATTTATCCGACTTGTCTTACTGTAAGTCCAGCAGACAGTAATAAACATCTGCATACCTATACAAGCATCTGATCGGGTTATAAATGCATTCGTGTTCTGTTATTTATTAATTTTGGCTAAAAGTGTTTTTATTTTTATGTTTGAATGTATAAATCCAGGTTCAGTACCTCCAGACAGACTCTGACATGGGTTCCTGACTCGTTTTTCTCAAGGTTTGTGCGTTTTAGATCAGATAAAGCTAAACTAGAACAAATCCCCTGCATGTTTCATGTAAATTAACAATTTAAGTGCTTAAGACATAAATTAGGTTTAATAATAATAACTGACCATACTGGTATATGGGTTGCTTGTTTGGTTTTTGGCTTAGGTGTTATTAGAACAGAAATAATGATTTAATAATATGGTATATAATGTGTGTACGTGTGTTTTTTAATACTTCTAGTTTACTAAGTGGACGGATATCAACACTTAAAGATGAGACTGGAGCGGTAAAGTTTATTCTGTTATACGTGCTAATAATAATAATACACGATGCAGCAAAATCTGTCTTTACAAAGATGTTACTATGTGTTTTAATGTAGCCCAATATTTGTCTTTTTTTAGATATTCATTGACAGAGATCCGTCTCTGTTTGCTCCTATTCTCAACTTTCTGCGCACTAAAGAGCTTCACCCCAGGTAAGTCTATATTTTTGTGAAATAGATCATTTAACACTGTGAAATTAAGCGTCTTATTTAGGTTTTAAATGGCATAACTCTGTTTTTATGACAGGTCCATAGATGTGCACTTATTAATGCACGAGGCAGAGTTCTATGGGATCACGCCGCTGGGTGAGATCAGGCTGTGCTGGGATTATTCTGATGCTTTTGAGCCACATATTAAATTGCATGTTGATTAAATGGTGGTTTCCACTGCTGTGCCTCATCTAATCATGTCTTTACCTCCGCAGTGCGAAAGCTGCAGCTGTGTGATGAGTTGGATCGCTCCTCCTGCGGGAACGTGTTGTTCAATGGCTACCTGCCTCCGCCAGGTACACAACAAACCCTGAGCACAGAGACAAAGTTCAGCATGTTTCAGAGAGACTCATTGTGTGTGTGGCTGCAACCAGCCCTCGATTCTATTCGGGTATTCGATTTAAAAAATAAAATCCTCAATTGCATTTTGCCCGTGTCGAGTAATTCGCAAAATACCAGAAGCATTCCACATATTAAACCCCTTTCAATATCGTAATAAAGCATAATGCTGTTAAGAATTCACAAATGCTATGATTTAATTAAATAAATATATGCAATGCAGGTTTAATATGCGCTTTAATTATTTACATGCGTGTAGGTTATATACAGTACATGTGTGTCAGAACGGCTCCAAACTCCATCTCTGCATGTCGTTGTGAGTTTGGGTTTATTATAACGTTCATCTGGGAACGCAACGTGCTCTACTTCATCAGATTTCCTACACAAACACAGGAGAATGCATCAATGTCTTTCTAAATATAACTGTTCATCACAATTTCAAAATAAAAGCATGGACCCTCGATCTGAGTTTACACGGTTTGATATCCACATATTGAAGAAATTACAGTGGCTTTTCTATTATAAAGAAATGGCCAAATATTAAAGATTAAGTGGACATTTAAATTAAATGTCAATATCAAGCTAGGATTAATCGCACAGCGTCAGGCTGTTGGCGCCCTCTGCTGGCATTTGTTATAATGCGTAATGTACATCAGCTCTATTGTTTATAATACATTGTGTTTTAACAGTTTTGTTGAATAAAACCTCATGATTACTTGCTTTTGATGCTTTATTTGAACTAATTATTATTGCCTCATTGCTATTATATATGTATTTTAAGTCATATTAAAGGCTATTGTACACTTAGGTCTATTTTTATTACTACAAGAAAAAAAAATTACAATTACTTGATTACTCATCAGAATAATCGACATATTACTCAATTACCAAAATAATCGTTAGTGACAGCCCTAATTGTGTTTGTCACAGTGTATCCGGTGAAGCGCAGAAACAGGCACAGTGTGGCAGGACCCCAGTTCATGGGTGGCCGTGCGGGGCCGGTGGAAAGGGCCCCTGTGAGGAGGAGTAACACAATGCCGCCTAACCTGGGCAACGCTGGCATACTGGGCAAAGCTGCCATGGAGGAGAGAATGACAGGTCTGCCTTTGTCTATAGTTCCTTTTAGTATTCTATTCTACTCTAATTTACTTTTTCCTCTGCAATTCTGTTCCACTCCGATTTTCTCTGCTATTCTACTTTACGTAATTCTGTTCTATTATATTCTACTCACATTTACTTTTTTATTCTTTCTATCATGATAATTTACTTTGGTATGTTAAATTCTATTCTATTTTGTTATTTTCTATTATGTTGCACTCTTATTTACTCTGATTTATTCTATTTATATTTCTTTTATTATTCTACTCGGTTCTGCTCTATTCTATTCTATTGTACTTGGTTCAGCTCATTTCTACTGATTTATTCTATTCTTTTGAATTATGTTGCTCAGTTCTTATATGCTTACTTCTGTTCTATTTTATTCATTTCCTATTAATTTCTACTCTGATTTGATTCTATTCTATTTTACTCAGTTGCACTATAGTGTATTCTATTCTGCTCCATTTTAGTCTGATTCATTCAGTTTTATTCTGTTTTACTCTAAGTTGTACTCCTCTCGTCTGATTTGATCCATTCTATTCAATTTTGTTCTACTCTTGTTTTATTGTTCTCAGACTGCATTATATTCAGTTCTACTCATCTCAACTTTTATTCTGTTTTATGTTGTTCTATTTTATTTTACTCGCTTCAACTCTAGACTATTTTATTCTGTTTAACACTAATCATTGCTACTCTAATTTATTCTATTGTACTCAACTAATTTCTACTCAGATTTGTTTTATTCTATTTTATTTCACTCAGTGGTACTCTACTTGATTACTAATTTCTTCTGTTCTGTCTTACTATATTTTTCAGTTCTGCTCTACTCAGTTCAATTCTGTTTTATTTCAGTTCAATTCATTTCAGCTCTGGTTTGTTCTATTCTGTTCTGTTTTCTCAGATAATTTTTACCCTGATTAATTCTATTTTACTTTGTTCTACTCTACTCATTTCTACTCTGATTTTTCTATTGTACTGTGGTTTATTCCATTCTATTTTCTTCGGTTTTACTCAGTTCAACTTGTTTCTATTCCTGTTCATTTTGTTCTGTTCTATTTTAATCAATTCTACTAATTTCTTGTCTGGTTTATTCTTTTTCTGTTTTATTTTACGTGGTTTTACTCTAATTCTCTTGGGTGCATCCTTAGTTCACTCCTTCTGTTTTCAGTTTAAAATGGTAATTATTAATAGTTTCGTGAATCACGTGATCTGTGTTGTTTAGGTCTGATCTCTGATCCAGGCATGGTCAGAATCATATGTGGTCATCATAACTGGATTGCTGTGGCTTATGCCCAGTTTGTGGTCTGTTACAGGTAGGGTTCCTCTTTGAATGACACGCATAGTAATGATTGGGATGTGTGATAATTTTTTTTTTTTTTTTTTATATAAACGTGGCGCCTGTTTCTGTGCTCAGGGTTAAAGAGTCGACTGGATGGCAGCAGGTGTTCACCAGCCCTCGGCTGGACTGGGTGATTGACAGGGTGGCTCTCAATGCCAAAGTCATGGGCGGTTCTCTAGGCGACAACGATAAGATGGTTGCCGTTGCATCGGGCACAGAAATCATACTGTGGGCAATCTGTCCCGATGGAAATGGCAATGAAATTGGTAAGCTCTCGTTTCATATAATGCTTTTAGATCTTTCACAAATATTTGGAAACCGAAGTTCTTGTTTGTTCTGACCCGCAGGTGTGTTCAGTTTGAATGTGCCGGTGGAGGCTTTGTTCTTCGTTGGAAATCAGCTCATCGCCACCAGCCACACGGGCAAAGTGGGAGTATGGAACGCTGTCACTAAACACTGGCAGGTAACGAGAGCTGACAGATGCATGACCGTTTGTGATTCATTTCTGCATTTGTTCCGGTGTCACATTTTAAATGTAATCAATTTCTTAATATCACAACTTCACCTCTCTTTATGTAGAACCAGGATGTGGTTCCTATCAACAGTTATGACACCGCCGGATCGTTCCTCATTTTGGGATGCAATAATGGATCTATTTACTATATTGGTAAAATGTTTTCCAGTCAATGATTATCTAATATATTATGTTTTGATTTTGGTCTATAAAGTTGCAAATAAAAAAGTAGGTTTAGTTTTAAAGTATTTAATTCATGGATCACGGTGTTGCCATACAGTTCTAAAAATATATAAACCATTTATTGTTGAATTTCCAGCTAAAATAAAATAATATTTGCTGTTAATGTTATTTCTAATTGCTTGAGCTGATATAAAACATTTGTTTGGATACATAAATTCTTCGTGGTCATTCAGATGGTTGATCAAGCTGATACACTGTGCATTTCTGTGTCTTTCAGATGTCCAGAAGTTTCCGTTGCGGATGAAAGATAATGATCTGTTGGTGACTGAGCTGTATCGAGATCCCAGTGAAGATGCTATTACTGCGCTAAGTGTCTACCTGACACCCAAAACAAGTAACGCAGGCCTATCATCAGCACTAAACCATATTCAACTAATACTAAACTATTAGCACTCCAGTTGATCACACAATTATGAAACACCCATTGAGAAAGACATACACTTCAGCATACTTTTAAAAAGAGAACTTATTACTGAAGTAATATACTTTGAAAGAATAACTGAATGTGTGAACTGGATGTAATGTTTTTAAATTAAACAACTACTGCAGAATGTACTGACAAGCATTTGAAATGCACTTTAATGTGATTTCTATTAAACCTTGTACGTGTGTGCTCTTGTGCTTGTTCAGGTGACAGTGGGAACTGGATCGAGATTGCGTATGGCACTAGTTCAGGCACGGTGCGTGTCATAGTGCAGCATCCAGAGACGGTGGGATCCGGTCCACAGCTCTTCCAGACCTTCTCCGTCCACCGCAGCCCTGTTACCAAGATCATGCTGTCCGAGAAACATCTCATCTCTGGTAAAGAGGCTTTGTTTCTTATACCCATTGCTTATTTATGTACAGAATATCGTAAGGAACTGAGATCAATAGTACAAATATTTTGCTAAAAAAAAGAAAATCTGTAAAATGTATTAATTATAAATTGAATAACAAAAACAGAGACTTTCACAAAATTGCAAAAACATTAAATTTTTTACTGTTTAATCAGTGATCAGTGAAATATTTGTTCTTCATAAGCTGTTGTGCTCATTTATGTGCAGTATATAATAGGAATCAAAAGTATGAAAGCGCTAATGAAGAAAATAAGAAAAAAAATCTGTATAATTTATTCACATTGGATTAGAAAACAAGAATGTCAGTATTTTTTAAAATTGCAAAAAAACATTTTTCATACAAACTCATTGAAAAATCACTATAATGTATTTATATTGAATAGAAAAACAAGAACTTCAGTATTTTTTAAAATTGCAAAAAACATTTTTCATACAAACTCATTAAAAAATCACTATAATGTATTTATATTGAATAGAAAAACAAGAACTTCAGTATTTTTTTTTTTAAATTGCAAAACAAATTAATAAATTCATACACACTCATGCTCATTTATGAGGAATATAGTGGAGATTAGAAAACAAGAACATCAGTATTTTTTAAAATTGCAAAAAAAAACATTTTTCATACAAACTCATAAAAAAATCACTAATTTATTTATACTGAATAGAAAAACAAGAACTTCAGTATTTTTTAAAATTGAAAAAAACAAACAAACAAAAAATTTTTCATGCTCATTTATGTGAGTGGAGATCAAAAGTCTGAAATCACTAGTAAAAATGTTTTGCTTTTTTCTAAAAAAAAATAAAATAAATAAAAAAACAGTACAATTTATTAATATTGAATTAAAAACAAAAACAGATTTTCTAAAAATTGCTAAATCATTTTACATTTAGTTCTTATAACATTTAATGAGGATCAAAAGGATGAAATGACTTGTGTAATTTTAATAGGTAATATTTTTTTTTTTTTTTTTAATTCAGCGTAAATCATTAATGCTAAATTGCATAAAAACAGTAACTCCAGAATTTCTTAAAACTGCGAAAACTATTGTTCTTCAAATAGTTGTTCTTCAACTACTTCTTTTTTTTTTTTCTTCAAAGTGCTTTATTTCCATATGCAAATGAAAAAAGTAATTAATCAGAAATCTTCCTTGCTACAGTGTGTGCAGACAACAATCATGTCCGTACCTGGACGGTGACGCGTTTCCGAGGCATGATCTCCACTCAGCCTGGCTCCACCCCCCTTACTTCCTTTAAGATCCTCTCATTGGATGATATTGACGGCCATGGAGGCTGTGCTGCTGGCACTGAAATAGGTAAGATGTAGTGAGCAGCATCAAAAACGGCTTAAAATGACAGTATTCCTTTAAAATCACACTTATATTAATTTTCCTGGTTCATGGGCCATAATGTGTTGACTAATGGTCGTGTGCGCAGGTCCGTATGGGGAACGCGACGAGCAGCAGGTGTTTATCCAGCGTGTGGTTCCTGACACTGATAAACTCTACGTAAGGCTCTCCTCCAATGGAAAGAGGTCCGTTTCAAATACAAACAAGACAAACCAGCATACTGTAGGGCACCCGGCTAGTTAAATTAACTGATGAAAACACCCTTGAACAACAAACTGATCAACACAAATCTAGGTACTGCACTCTGAGAGAGTGCTAAACATGATCTGTGTCTCATCTGAAGGGTGTGTGAGGTGCGTTCGGTGGACGGGACCGCCATCACGGCGTTTGTGGTGCATGAGTGTGAGGGATCCAGCCGCATTGGGTCCAGGCCCCGCCGGTACCTCTTCAGTGGACACAGCAACGGCAGCATCCAGATGTGGGACCTGACGACGGCGATGGAGATCGCAGGGAAAGTGGATATCAAAGGTGAGAGTGGAGGAATAAATGCACAATAAAGCGATGATCACCTGCAGAACGTAGTGTGTGTTTTAAGGAAACACAGTACAGTGTTTTGTATTTGTGTGTTCAAGCTCTCGGCGGTCCCACTGAAGAGGAGTTACTGGAGCTTTTGGACCAGTGTGATCTGGCGCTGACCCGAACACCAGACATGAGTCCTGCCGCGTCTCTCACACACTCCTCACGCAACTCCATGTGCAGGTACACACACCTCCAGCCCTACACCCTCAAACTAGTCCCTACAAAATCACACATACAGTAAAGATCTTGCAGTCATATAGTCTCAAAACTTAAACACTATACATGTTAACATAGGTTTGCTTGATAACATATTGTGATCACTTGAATATTAGCCTACTGCATTTTACAGAAATGTGGTCTGTTTTTTAATCTTCTGAAATGTGCTGCAATTTATATTCTAAAGAACTTTTTATAATGCATTTAACATCAAGCACACAAAGCGTGCATGAATTTGCACGCATGCATTTATTATGAACTTGACATTGCAATCTATTCATCATCAAACTAAATGCAGTCAATCAAACATAAAATTGGTGAATATAGGTCAACACAACAAGTTAGTTGTTGGCGAATTAGACATGACTGGTTTGTGCGCAAGTAAAAGTGTTTTTTTTTTTGGTTTAATGTGGGTTCCTCACATTCAACTTTAATTCAGTTTGTGCTTGTCAGGTGTACTTATTTGTGTAGTCCGTTTCCCACATGCCGGTAATTCAGTTTCGCTTTAAATTTGTTTATAATAAATGTTGTGCATAATGAATGGCACTATAATTTATTCTTAATTTATTTTTTAAAATGTTGTTCTCTTTCTGTATTCCATTAAATTTGAAGGATATTCGTGAAGTGAGTGGAACTAAATTTCTAAACTCATGTAAACGTTTTGCTTTATTTACCAGTATTTTACATTTACTTCTAAACGTAATGAAACGCAACGTACCTTTGTTTGTTTTTTTTCTCTTAATAATGCAACTTTTGACTCAATGCAACTTAAATTCAGTTACGATCTTTTTAAAAAAAATTTTTATGGAAATTACAGTACATGTGCCACCTAAACCAGACTGACCTAGAAAAGTGGTAGTCTCACTAATAAAATAAGTTTAAATAACTTTAAATAAAATTCTTATACTGAACTTGTTTTGTTTACACTTTATTTTAAGGTGACTTTGTTACAGTATAATATATATGAGTTTATATATATATATATATATATATATATATATATATGTGTGTGTGTATATGAGTTTATTTACAAAAACAGATAACTCCATTTTTTTTTAATTGTTAAAAATCATGTTTTTTTATGTTATCATGTTTTATTGCGTTTTATTGTGTTAGTTAGCTGTTTTTTAAGTAATTTTTTTAACCCAGTCAAAATAACCCAACTGCAGTTTGATTGAGATTAATTGGAATGCACAAGGAAAGAACATGATTTCTGAGAATTGTTAAAAATTGAGTTATATATGGAGTATTTATATATACACAGTCATGGCCAAAAATATTGGCACCCTTGCAATTCTGTCAGAAAATTGCGACTGTTTTGGTGTTCACGTGCTTATTGTTTTTGTTTGCACTGCAACTACACAAAAAACTGAGAAGAAAAGTCAAACTTGATAAAATTTCACACAGAACTCAAAAATGGACTGGACAAAATTATTGGCACCTTGTCAAAATTATAAGAAATATTTGCTTTTCAAGCATGTGATGCTCCTGTAATTTGTATTTAGACACACCTGTGGCAAGTAACAGGTGTGGGCAATAAAGTAATCACACTTGCAACCAGTTAAAATGGAGAAAAGTTGACTCAACCTTTGTGTTGTGTGTCACACCGAGCATGGAGAAAAGAAAGAAGTGTAAAGAGTTGTCGGTGGATTTGAGAGAAAAAAATGTGGAAAAACATGGCCAGTCTCAAGGCTACAAGTCCATCTCCAGAGATCTTAATGTTCCTGTGTCCACTGTGCGCAATATCATCAAGAGGTTTACAGCCCATGGCACTGTAGCTAACCTCCCTGGACGTGGACGGAAGAGCAAAATTAATGAAAAATTACAACGAAGGATTGTTCGAATGGTGCATAAAGAACCCTGATTAACTTCCAAACAAATTCAAGCTGATCTGCAGACACAGTGTACAACAGTGTCAGCTCGCACTATACGTCGCCATCTGAATGAAAAGGGACGCTATGGTAGGAGACCCAGGAGGACACCGCTGCTGACACAAAGGCATACAAAAGCAAGACTGGACAAAACCACAATCCTTCTGGGAGAACGTACTGTGGACAGATGAGACAAAAGTAGAGCTTTGCTGCTTCTGGCACTGGATGCCTTGACTGTGTGAACGGTATGAAATCTGATGATTACAAAATAATTTTGGGGCACAATGTAGTGGCCAGTGTCAGAAAGCTGTGTCTCCACCAGAGGTCATGGGTCTTCCAGCAGGACAATGACCCGAAACACACTTCAAAAAGCACTCAGAAATGGTTACAAACAAAGTGCTGGAGAGTTCTGACCAGCAATGAGTCCAGATCTGAATCTCATTGAACACCTGTGGAGAGATCTCAAAACAGCAGCTGGCAGAAGGCATCCATCAAATCTGAATGACCTGGAGCAGTTTGCAAAAGAAGAGTGGTCAGAAATTCCAGGACAGAGGTGTAAGAAACTCCTTCATGGTTACAGGAAGCCATTGATTTCAGTTATTTTTTTCCAAAGGGGGGTGCTATCAAATATTAAGTTAAGGGTGCCAATAATTTTGTCCAGTGCATTTTTTGGGTTCTATGTGGAATTGTATCAGATTTGACGTTTCTTCTCTGTTTTTTTTGTGTTGTTCCAATGCAAAAAAAATAAATAAACGTGTAAGTACCAAAACATTTGCAACTGCAACAATTTTCTGAGAGAAGGGTTGCATTTTCTGACAGAATTGCAAGGGTGCCGATATTTTTGGCCATGACAGTATTTCTATCTTTTGCTGTAGTGTGTCAGGAGGAAATATCGGTTTACATTTCCAAACATTTATTTTGCCATTAATTGGAAATGTCTTTGAGACATTGCCACAGTTCTTCTGGATTTAGTCTGTCTCAGTTTGTTCTGATTCTTCATGTCATTCCAGCAGACTGATGATGATCAGATCAGATCTCTGTGTGGAGCACTGGCTGCTGTCAGACAAAATCTCACTGCATTATTACAATTAATGGCAAAATGAATGTTTGGAAATGTAAACTGATATTTCCTACTGACGCACTACACTACTTATAAATCAGGATTTTTGTGCAGATTAATATCTTGGAAGGTAGAGCTGGTTATGTAGTCACTATTTCATATTCATTCCGTTGTCTGACAACAGAAACAGTAAAACATATAAATGGAAACAGTTTTTTTTAAGAATTTGGCTGCTTCAAAATACAGTATGTGGGAACAGCGAGGCAGACAAATGTAATAATAAATGTACGTTTTGCATGTTCAGAAGAAGTGAACTGCCCTGTCCTGTGAACATGTAAACAGGTTAGTGTAAGTAAATTGCTCAGTGCAAAGAAAGAGAAGTAATGGGAACCTGGTATTTCTTTTTTCATGTGTCTAATAGACATGAACAAGTTCTTTATAACTTACTATAGGATTAGGGTTTGGTTTAGGGTTAGTTGCATGTAATTATGCCTAATTTACTGTTATTTTTACAGTCGATACAGGTGTAACAAAGACACTGTAAAATAAAGTGTTACCCTTGTTTTCTCTCCATGTCCTGTAGATGGCGCTATTGCTCATTTATATTGTCTCTCATGTTTTTCCCACAGTCTTCAGTCTCAGTTCAGTGAAATGGGTCGAGCTGCCGGTGTTTTTCGGGGTCCGGTTCCTCTGACCGGTAGTCTGCCCCGTCAGGCCCCGCTGGTTCCCCTCAGCAAACCCCGCGAGCCGCTGCACCTCGGCCTCAGCCAGTCGTCTCTGGCCAGCAGCGACGGCCTCGGCTCCATCCGCAGGGGCAGCTTTGTGGAGCGCTGTCAGGAGAGAGCCAAGAGCTCGGACACGGCCGGCCTGGACGGGGGCAGACGCAGTTTAGCTGTGTGCAACGAGCTCGAAGCGCGACTCGGCCTCAGAATGCAATCGTCATTCTCCACACCTTCATCATCATCGTCCCCGTCAGCATCAGCAGCAGCAGCGTCCATGAGAAGACCAGCTTCGGCAGCACCAAGTCCTGCTCCTTCACCGCTCAGTCCAGCCAGATCACAAACGCCCGTGTCTCCAAGACGACCCCTGACCTCTCCGACCAGTGAGAGCCCGTCCAATGAGAATGTACCTGGACAAGAAAGCCCCGCCTCTTCATCTTCCACCAGCCCCAAACCTCATATGAATGAAACCAGCTTCTGAGAGGAAGGTCAACACAGTGGACACAGGAAAAAGAAAAAAAATGGATTAGATTGAATGTTCTACCCAGCAACAGAAATACAGAATTAGTCATTGAAAAGTGTTTGTGTATAAATACACACAGATAATTATATGTATACTTCTTTTAGAGCAGTATTCTTAATATCAGAGAATACACACACACACACACACACACACACACACACACACATATATATATATATATATATATATACACATAATTATTATTATTATTATTTTTTTTCAGAATTTTAAATGATTCATTTTTTAGATTAAAATTGTATCTATATTGAATATCATTTATATATGATATTCACAAAAACTGAAGTAATTTAAAATTCTGAAGTATAACATATTATAGCATTTACAAAATATATTTCTTTTGGAACAGTATTCTCAGTATCACAGGGTGCCTTATAATATAGAATGTGGAGTTATTATGAGAATATGGAATGTCACATGTAAATGTTGAAAAAAATGCCCGTTCCACAAGAAAACAAACAAACATAGCAATTTTTTTTATTTTTTTGGCATGTTAACATACTTCCCAAACGTATGGAACTAAAGACAGCTGAACATCACTGGAAAGTCGAAACACTGTGTCTCTGGTGCTGTTAAAACATTGATCGACCAATCGAGTGAGATTGGGGCGGGGCTGTGTGTTTAGCCAGCCAATGACAGGATAGGGGCGTGTCTAAGCAGCCTATTTGAAAAGGGTCGTTATTTGATCAGTTTCATTAAGTAATGCTGCTGGTGCAGGAGTCGCACGTCATCATCTCGAGGCTGTGTCACACTGGCTAATATTACTGCATGATCTCAAACTGTGTGAATGCTGTTCAGACTGACAGGGTTATGTAATTACTACTCGACTGCTCATTTATTAATGCTCCATGCTGCTTCTGACATCTGTCGAGCAGGATGGGCTAATGTATATATATTACAGTGTAATGGTAGCAAATAAGATGCACACAACAGATGAATTTAAACCAATGCTTATTTTCCATTGTACTAAAAATTCACTTTTAATATCTGAAAACAGAAAATGTGCATTATAAATTAAGAGTATTAGTTATATTGTCTGATGACAGTAATAATAATACAAATAAATATCAGACAATTATCTGATATCGCTGTAAAGAAAACTCATGGTTGATGTCTGCAATAAGCAGTTTACAGGTGGTTCTTCTAAAACCAAAATAAATTAACATGTAAAAAATTTAAATTAAATTGTATATGTTAATAACTAACAAAATCATGTGTAATGCATTGCATAATAGAGCGAGAGATGAATAGTGTATGTAGTGCTTGCAGCTCTGTTACAGGCAACACAATGTATATATAATCAGCACTTTCCGTTACGCCTCAGAGGACCGCTGTGTGTCTTCACTGCTGTCGGAGGATCAGTGTGCGTTCGAGACGGTAAACCGTGGCTGTTACTATAGTAGAAACATGTATCACATCTTAAAGTCCGCTAGAATTTGATTGTTGGAATATGAAGTCTGAATGTTCACTGTATTCATATCATCTCCTTTTTTGTTCAAATATAACTGAGTATTTTACCCTGTTTATGACAAGCTTGAAAATGTGGCATCTCTGCCAGATATTGTTATGGTATATTGGTTTTTACATTACCAGTATCATTCCTAAATAAATCTGAAAAAGTTGTGAATGCAAAGAACCTTATTGTGTTTAACATGAACCATTTGATAAGTTATAATTGTTTTTTTGTTGTTGTTGTTTTACTGCATTCCTTCTAGAACACTGAATATAGCTTTTTGAAATTATTTAGTTTGTAAATGCACTTATTCAAATATCAATATCACTTTTGAAAATACCAGAAAATTATTCATTTTCATGTAAATAAATTAGAATAATAAAAAGTAAGGCTATAGATGGACAAATGATCAAATCTAGATTGACAAACATTGACAGAATAAAAATGAAATTAATGTAATATAACCCTTTTAATTAATTTTATTAAGGATTATCAGTAAAATAAATCATTATTATAATTTAAAAGGATATATTAATAATTAATATAATATTTATTTATTATTAATAATTAGTTTTGTATAATATATTTCGTCTTATATATACAATTTAACTGTAATGCAATACACATTTTTAATTACTTTAGTGTTACTGGTTGTCAGTAAAATAAATCATTATCATAATTTAAGAGGTAATTCAAATGAATATATTAATAAATAATATAATATTTAATTATTCTTTATTAATAATGTATTTTATGTTACAGTGTTACTGATTATCAGCAAAAAAAAAAAAAAAAAAATCATCATTACAATAATTTGAGATATATTAAAATATCTGATATAATATTATAATACATTTCTATTATATAGTAGTTAACATTTGAAGTGGATCAAAAAAGTTCATCAAAGCTGTCCTAAGACAAGACGGGTAACTTTGATGAAAGGTTTTGATCCACTTCAAATGTTGACTACTATATCTATATATATATATATATATATATTCTTCCTAGAACACTGAATTAACCTTTTTAAAGTTGTTGTGTTTGTAAATGCACTCATTTATCTGAAAAAAAAGCACTCTGGAAAATTCCAAAAAATAATTTATTTTCATATAAATAACAGCAGATAGGTGGCATTTGTAATAAATTAGACAATAAATAGAAAGGCATATTGCTCAGTAGCTTGACAATGTACTGCAGACTATGTGTGTTGCTGTCTATGATGCTGATTGCTGGAACTGTTCTGTGTCTTCAATAGTAACCGGATTCCCAAATCTAGACTGACAAACCTCTACAGAATAAAAAATGAAAAACATTGATATATCATGTAAAACTAAAAAATTGCTTCTAAACTATTGCTGACACCATATCAAATGGTAATCTCCATATAAATCAAATACACAGTAAAAGATTGTGCTTGAGTGAGACGGAGAGCGATATGAACCTCTCGTCATCAAGTGCAGTTTAGCTGCCAGACTGGTTTAGCTGCGTGACGTGATTACCCTGATCTCCATGTGGAGCTTGAGCTGCTCTCTTAAAACCCCTGAAGTGGCACCGGCCCACCTGTAGGCCGCTTGGCGCTCTTTTTTTTGTTGTCTTTTTTCTCTTATCGCATACTTAAGTAATCTCAAAATTCATCCTGTGAAAACCATTTTCAAAATGGACATTGCTTTTCCATGGAAATTGTACTTTAATATATTTTAGTGGACTCCTCCCCCTAAGTGGGCGGGGTCAAGTGTCATATTACAAAACATATTATGCTCTTTTAGAATCAAAACTTTTTATAAACTTGACAAAATACATATCGTCCGAAAGGTCTGTGTCTCTAGATTCCATATTTGGTGGCTATTTTGTGATAGAAGTAAAAGAATAGTAATAGCAGATTAATTAATAGTATTAATTAGTTATTAGCTAATTATTTAGTTAATAATTAGCTAATACTATTAGTTAATAGTATTAATTAGTTTTTAATAGTAATTATAAAGTAATAGCAGAGAAATGTAGACATTTGTGACAGAAAAATGCATAAAAAAAAGTTTGGATGGCACCTGGTGGCTGTTTGTGGTATAACACCCTAAATAACTTCTCACAGGAACCTCGGTTTTTTTATATCAACTTCAAATTTGGAACATACCTTATTTAGACATAAGGCTTTAATTTTGTATCAATTTTGGATTCAAAAATATTTTGTAAAATATTTATTCTATATAAAATAAAATAAAATGTGGTACAGTGCATTCTCTTTACAGTAATTTAAACATCTATAACTTTTTGAAATGATTCCACTTTTGCAATAATCTGCAGATTGTCTTCAACCTTAGGTCTGTATTCCAAAGCGTTTGGATAGTGCACTTTCACGTCTATGTTCAAAAATGGGGGTGACACTCAAGGGGTTAAAACACCTCTGTCCTGCTCTAGATCTTGGCGTCCAGCATCTCCAGGAAGAGTTTGTGCATGGGCACGCGTCCGTCCGTGTGCAGCCGGCTGAAGCAGCGCACGGCTCTGAGCGCCGTCTGCCGCAGCAGCGGGAGCGTCATGAGCAGGCGTCCCGCACGGTGAGGTTCGGACGGCCGCTGGCTGCTCTCGTAGTCCTGCAGGGCCTCGTGGAGCCCGTCCTGGAAGCGCTGCACGGCCTCGGCGCCCTCCACGTTCTCTGCGTCTGAAAGAAAGGGTCGCGGAGGTCACTAGAGGCCCTCGGCTGCTGGAGCGCAGTGTTAAACGCTCTAAAACACTTAATGTGGCTTAATGCATTAAAATGGGGTTTTAAAAAGACCAAACTCAATAAGCATAACTAATAAATCATTCTATGTACAGACAAGCAGATATGAGCCCATAATACGAATGCAATGCTTCGTATTATTTTACATTTAGTCATTTAGCAGACGCTTTTATCCAAAGCAACTTACAGATGTGACCCTGGACCACAAAAGGTCACTTTTTCTTTTAAATTGAGATGTGTACATAATTTAAATAAGCTTTCCATTGATGTATGGTTTGTTATGATAGGACAATATTTGGCTGAGATACAACTATTTGAAAATCTGGAATCTGAGGGTGCAAAAAAATCTAAATATTGAGAAAATTGCCTTTAAAGTTGTTCAAATGAAGTTCTTAGCAATGCATATTACTAATCAAAAATTTAATTTTGATATATTTACGGTAGGAATCTTAATGATTTTTAGCATCAAAGAAAAATCAGTAATTTTGTTTATTTATAATTTATATATATATATAATGTTTATTAAGTTTGATATTTTTAAAACACTGTTTTAATGCATTAAGCCACTTTACGTGTTTTCCTTATAACGGTTTTCTACGGGAGGAAAACACTTAACGTGTAATTAAACGCACTGCCTTCACATTCTGGGCTCATCTGCTTGTCTGTGAATAGTTTACTTTATTAATAATGTGTTTACTGAGTTTGGTCTTTTTATAACACCATTTTAATGCATTAAGCCACGTTAAGTGTTTTTCACGTTAAGTGTTTTAGAGCGTCCCTTGTTGGTGCTTAATGGGCTAGCCGAGGTCCATCTGGTTACGCTCTTTAGGTTTTTCCGTGTCAAGTGTAAAAACAATAGTTTTCTCGTGTCTGACTGTAAACGCCCTGCGGTCGGATGCGAGACGGATGTATTGATCTGTGCTCTGAACTGCTCTGTTCATATTGATTGGTTTTTCTTGGACAGTGAGTCTGAGACTGAAAATGGGAACTAAAACAAAGCAGAATGAACTACAAACCAGATACAGACAGAGTTTAGGAAATCCCTCAACACTACTTAAGAAGCATCAATGCAAGCATATGGATCAGGAGAGCAAAACAATCAACACATAATTAATTAACGCATAACCTCTTCATACATACACTGCAGTAAACAGTTTTGACATGATAACCTCAAAAATCTTTTGATCCAAAGACTTTGCTTAAATGCTTGAGATTAATTTTGTATAATAATATAATGTTTTTGTAATGATTTTCAATGCAAAAAAATCTCTCTCTCTGTTCATATATATGAATGTAATAAATATTATTTTATTATTCAATATTTATAATTAGTTTTCTGTAATAATACAATATTTTAGTTTATATAGTTTATATATATATATATATATATACGTACACACATATATATATATACATACATACATACACACACATATATATATATATATATATATATGAATATAGAAATGTTACATATTTTTACTATATCAATATTTTACATATTTTTACTATTTAGTAGTAATTCGGTTTCTGTAGTAATATATTTTACTAATGATAATTTAAGAGGGTATATTAATAAATAATATTTTATTAAATATTAATAATAAATGCAATAATACAAGTGTGTGTGTGTGTGTGTTAAAAGTTACATATAGACAATATATATATATATATATATATATATATATATATATATATACACCATTATTATTATTATTTTTAATCAAGCTTACACTTGAATTTGAAGATGTAATGTAAGAGGTTTATACACATATATACCTGAGTTGGCCAGAGCCATGGCTTTGAGAGTGAGCACCTCCTCCTGGTTGAGGCCCATCTGCTGGTATTTGGAGGACAGGTGTCTCAGAGCCGTGTACAGATCATGCAGTCCTGCGGCTCGACACTGGCTCTCGCTCAGTCGCAGGTTCTCCGCAAACTGAAGCTCGTCCGCCGAACCCTGAGATCGCCAAACCACGTTCAGCACCAGCGTCTCCATCCAGCCGCTCTGGAGCAGCGCCATCTGATCCACCAGCGAGAGGCCGGTGAAACCTAACAAACACGGCCAGCAGTTATCTTCAAGCAGCACATCTGGATGAGGATTCGTATAAAAGCATCAGATCAGCACTGGCTGTGTACCTGGTATGTGTTTGGCCCAGCCGATCATAACCAGCAGCTCCCTGTTTAAAAGGTCACATAAGGTCAGCAGCGTTTTAAGGTCACTGTCAGGGGTCGCGGGCTCAGGGGCGGCTCTCAGAGGAGCCGGTTCAGATACGAGGAGCTGAGAGATCACTTTGTTTCCTGGAAAGGAAAAGATGAGGATGTTTTATTGTTAAACCGTTAATCAGGTTAAATCCTCAACCGCTCATAATCCACTGACTACAGTTTCCAATGCTGGCCTTCATGCTCAGGTCCGCAGGTCTTTTGTTAATATTTGATAATATTCTGAAAGTTGAATGAAGGCTGTTTTCAGGAATGTTAGTATGTGTGTGGTGAGACTCACGGATCGGTTTGCTGGGATGAGCGTAAGGTGTTTTGGTGAAGAGAGAGAGCGCTGAATCCACTCTGCGCTTGTACTTCTGTCGGCCTCCTCTCACGCGGTCCATACGCACACCTGCACACACACACGGAAAATAATGTGTCATTATAACATAAATAAACATGACTAGTTCTTACTGCTAAAGTATACTTGTGTTCACTGTTATTGTCATAACAGCTTCACTAAACAATAGAAAGATAGACACTGTCTCCAAATGTATGGAAGCCCATTTCTGCAATATCCGAAAAAAAATCTATGTTGAAATTATGACATAAAAACTCATAATTACAAGATAAAGTCAAAATTATAACAAAAATATAATTATTTACATTTAGTCAGTTAGCAGACGCTTTTATCCAAAGAGACTTACAAATGAGGACAATGGAAGCAATCAAAATCAACAAAAGAGCAATATGATCAATTATGAGATAAAAAGTAGAAATTCTGACTATAAAAGTCATAAATGAAACACTTTAAAATTTGAAACTGACATACAGAGCTGAGATTATGACAATAAATCATGATTCTGAAATAAAAATCCAAAAATATGACACTAAGCCATAATTATGAAATTTAAAAATGCATTTTTTAAATTTTCTCTCATAATTTTGACCTTTTATGTCATCATTTCTTATCTCATAATTATGATTTCTTGTCATCATTTTAACTTTATCTCATAATTATGACTTAGTACATCGTAATTTTGACAGAGTAAGTCTATTTCAACCTTTAAGTCATAACTATGACTTTTTAAGCCATCATTTTGATTTAGTATGATAGAATTTTGACTTTTGTCATAATTTCAATTCGTCAATTTTATTTTTAAAGCCATGCGATATCATAATTACAACATTTAAAGTCATAATGTCAACTTTTCATATATGACTTTTAAAGTTGAGACTTAAAAATGAATAAATAAATACTGTAACAAATGTATTGCTCATAGTTAGTAACTGATGTTGCCGTAGAATACAGTACATCTTTTTTGTTTTAACCATACATTTACTTCTTAAAGAAAGTATATTTTCAATATTCACTCAAACGATTACGCTGCAAATATCTTTGGATTTGTTTTGATTGTTTTCAGTACTAAAAAATACTAAATATAAGTGGTCTCAGTCTTTTTGGATTCCGCTGTAGGCATATATGGACATAAGTTATTTTAGCCACGGAAAGCAAACATCTAAAGATAAAATAAAGGTCAAATAATAGTGTGAGTTTAGTGTCAGGTTTCAGAGGAGCTCACCCTCTCTCATCATGCCGGCACGCAGGCACTTCTGGAAACGACATGCTTGGCATGATTTCCTCCGTCTCTTAGTGATCTCACAGTCGTTCACCACCGGACAGCTGTACTCGATGTTTCCTGAAACACCAACACGTCACACCAGATTTACAACAGACATACAGCACAGCACAAACTTATCTCTCGTTTTATAAAAATAGGGAGGAAACATTGCAAGCTGGATTCGAACCCACGTTTCCTGTGTGAGCAGCACAACTCAATATGTAAGCACACATGCTTTACTGTAGTTAGTAAATGCAATTAATTATTATTATTATTTTTTTAATTAAAAAGCCATAAAGATAGACGCTCAGTTGTATGTACTGAGAACTGTATCTCTACTAAGTGCGATATATCTGTCATATGTTCAATCAAACATAAAGTCCATTTGTCCCATGCTTCACAAGCTGAGCTTTCACACAGAAATCCATAGGAGTCCAGACAGAGTTCAACTATTGATTTGCACTGCCTCATAATTTAATAATCATGGCAAGAGGTAGAAAGTTGGTGCTTTCCCAGAGGCGAGTGTATTGACGAATGTTCAACACTCATTAATGCCCAGAGAAGCAAATCCTGGAATTTCCACGGTTAACGTTGATCAATAGATTTGTCTAAAACACGACGCTGAACAAGACTCTGTGGGATGAGAGCATCCATTATGTGATTGAACACTTCATCAATATATTGACGTGTTAACACACACTTGTGCTCTGTCTGCCCAAGGCCAAAGCCAATAAAAACACTCCGTCTGCATGCATCAGAAACCTTTACAAAACTCGCACATGTATATATATATATATACCCATGCACAAAATATATCTTACAATAGAAACCTTAGAAAAATGTAATAGAAATTCCAGCGGCTAATTATTAACAGTTTTATCTCAGCTCTACAGTTCATCAAGTAATAATAATAATAATAATAATAATAAAACTGGTATTGTATAAACACCATTCCAAATAATCAAAATCAAGACAATTGTATTGACAGTGTGCTTTGATTAAAACAGCAGCACACTGAGTCTTCACACACAAATCAATGTCAGACAGATAGTTAACTCATGTCATATTGATCATTGCATTCATTAACATCACTACTGCTTTAAACATACACCCACATACTTGAACACAAATTTTCATTTCTAAGTCATCAACTAATATTATACATGCTGTGCAAATCAGTAATCTGTTTAAAAATGAAAATGCACACATCTAAGTTTCACATCATTTTTATGAGCGAATTCTGTTGTCCAATGACTTCACAATTCATATTTATAATTAAAAAGTAAATATTTATAAGTAAAAAGATTTAAACATTATTGCACTATATGGTGAAAAATAAATATACTTAAAAGTATTTGAAATACAAAATTATTTAATGCGAAGTATACTACAAATGCATTTTCATATTTATGTACTTACACTTAAAATACACTGCAATTGTACTTTTAGATATTCTGAAGTCTGCTAAATTGGAACAACTAATTTTGCACTTAATGCATTTGAATTGTGCGGAAGTAGTCCAATTAAAGATATACTTAGTATATTTCATTGTGCTAAAGTGGAACTATTGCATACTTTTATGTATTTTGCATTTAAAGACCATATTATTCAAAGATCAAACAATCCTCATCAAAGTGACATTAAAACACATTTTAGAGTTAATATTAAGAAAAATGCATTGTGCACAAGTAGTATGCCATATAAAGTTTAATTATAATTTTTATATCAGCAAGTCTTGAGTTATCTGTCAGTAAATATGTTAATAGATTTGAACTATACCTAGTATGAAATAAATGTATTACTCTTTTACTATATATATATATATATATATATATATATATATATATATATATAGGCTATATTACTTTTAATTCGATTTGTTTAAGTTCATACTAACTTCCATTAATAAGTCTTACCTTGAATGGTTCTTTTGAAGAAGGCCTTGCACGCCTCACACGACGCGACGCCGTAGTGATAGCCGGACGCGAAGTCTCCGCACACCAGGCACAGGCGCTTGGGTCCGGGGTTCAGGGACGCGATGTAGTCGCAGCTGATTAGGGACTCTGTGTGACCGACGGGCTGGAAGAGAGCCGCAGCGCTGCTGCTGGAGATGGAGCTGGAGCTGACGGGGGAGTCGGGGTTCAGAGACGGGTTCCCGGAGAAAACGCTGTAGCCGCTGCTGTCCGACACGCTGCCGGGGCTGAAGGGGGTCGCGCTGCTGTCCAGGCCGAGCGAGGGGCTCAGCGGGGCGGCTTTGAGCGGCGCATCGGTCGGGGACGGAGGGTCATCAGAGGAGGACGCATCCAAAAGACTGATGTGAGGTGGAGCAAGTTTCAAAAGGGTTAGTTTGTCTTTTATTTACATTTACACTCATCTATGAGAGGCAAAAGTGATTAATTATCATGTCATACGTCTTTATATATTCATCTTTTTAATGCAAACTGCTGCATGAACTACAGACCTGTTAAGCAACATATACTATTTATGAATGAGTTGGGTTATTAATTAATGACTTTTAGGTTATTTAGATTATTAGGCTATGAGGTATAGGCCTATTACAAAAAAAAAAAAAAAGGCATTTACTAACCTAGTGAAAAATTAGTATACTTAAGTGTACTATTTGAAATACATTTATGTCATGCTAAGTATAATACAAATACATTTACATGTTTATGTACTTAATAAAAATACCCTGCAGTTGTACTTTTAGTATACTAAACTTGTATACTTAAAGTCTGCTAAATTGGAACGGCTAATTTTGTGCTAATGCACTTTACTTGTGTGGAAGTAGTGTTTAAGTCCAACTAAAGATTTACTGAAATGTATTTGATTGCGCTAAAGTGGAACTATTGCAAGTATACTTCAGGTAAACTTTAAATATCTTGCATTTAAAGACTGATAGTGTTCATACAATCTTTATCAATACTGACATGAAAACACATTTTAGGTTTAATATTAAAAAATGTGCATTGTGCAAATGCAGTATAAATTTAATTACAATTTTTATGTATCAGTAAGTCTCAAGCGATATGTCAATATATTAATAGATTTGAACTTACTATACTCTTTTTTTTTTTAATAGCGTACCAATTTAGTCAGTTCAAACTCCTTAAAAGTGAAATATTGCGTATCTTAAAAACATCATGCCTGTATGCAGTTGAGATTAGAAACGGTAGTTTTAAAGATAAGCTTGAAGAACTTTCTAAGCCTTGCATAGTGCACTGCGCATTTATGATACATAATGAAAAGTAAAGCATTATTTACATATTTGCAATGACATGCAATCTTCAAACAGTCTTGTGTCATCACATTACACACCACAAACGTTTCAGTTCATTAAAACTGTAAACTGAAGCTTCGTTACTGGCATTTTTAGTCAAATCAAAGAGTTGCAAAAAAGTTGCAACCTGCACAAAAAGTTGATTTTGCTTTTTTAAAAACACTCTTTATTAATTAATGAAAACTTTGAGCTGCGACTGACATGTAACACATATGACAACACTTTCTACAGAGTGTAGGTATAAAAAGTAATATACAAAAAGGCATTTGAATTTGTAACAGTAATAGTCCTGCTTACTTGTGCTGGTTTAGAAACTGGAAGTTCTCACTCAGGCAAAACTCCTTGAGGTCCATCACTACTGTTCCCCAGGGACTGTCTGTGGTGAAGGGAACGGAGCTGCACACTGAGCAGGAGCTGCAGAGCGTCAGGTTTATGTAAGTGATGCGCGGCGGTGGGCGGGTCTAATCTAATCCAGATGCATGCTGATTAAAACCCTATTGATGAGCTCTCATAACTGACAGGTCAAATCCTCAAAAACGACAATACAAGCAGGCCAACTGCAAATCAGTTGTTTCGTAAAGCAACAAATTTAAAGAATGCATTCTTATGGGCTTCAATACACAATGAAACCTGTGGAGAGTTATTGAGATGATGCTTTTTCATCATTTTTACCCCCATTTTACTCCATTTTCCACAGTGACCGAGGCTCTTTGTTGTATGTAAATAAATATAAAGACATTCCTTATCTGCAGTTGGCTGCGAACACCAACAAACCACTCCCGCCACATCAAATCTGCTTCATTTCCTTGTTGCTGCCTCTGTTGTTGACCCTCAAAACAGACTCCAATTTGAGTTCTCTGTACTGGAACTACAGGATCTCTGCTAGTTTAAGTCCCATCGAATGTCTCTCGAATCATTATTGATTGATTTTCATTCCATGTCAGTGTACAGTTGGAGAATATATTGGAGTTAAATGCTAATTCTAATTCAGCTACTACAGTAAAAACCATTTAGTTGACTTTGTTTACATAGTAAAGTATGTTAAGTGGTTTTTGAGAGAGAAAATTAGTAACACTTTATAGTAAGGACTCATTTGTTAACATTAGTTAATGCATTAGCTAACATGAACTAACAATAAGCAGTGCATTTTCTACAGTATATTACAATTAATAAATGATTGGGTAACACTTTATTTTAAGGTGTCCTTGTTACACATGCTACACGTATTTACTATTGGAATAACAATTAATTATACATAATTACAAGAAAATGTATGTATTAAATTAATATTACTCAGCACTTAAATGTACAATTACACTGTGACACCTTAAAATAAAATGTAACTAATGACTGTATTGCAAGTTATTGATTAATTTATTTGTTAATATTAATTCATAAAATACAACTGTTAATTTACATTTACTCATTTAGCAGACGCTTTTATCCAAAGCGACTTACAAATGAGGACAATGGAAGCAATCAACAAGCAAAATCAACAAAAGAGCAATGATATGCAAGTGCTATGACAAGTCTCAGTTAGCCTAACGCAGTACACGTAGCAAGGTGTTTTTTTAAATTACACAATAAATAAAAAGAAAACAGAATAGAAAAAGAATAGAGCAAGCTAGTGTTAGAGGCTTTTTCTTTTTGCTTTTTGTTAATTGTATAATAAATAAAAAGAAAAAAATAGATAGAATACAGAAAGAATAGATAAGCTAGTGTCAGTTTTTTTTTTTTTAAAGAAAACAAGCAGTTAGTAAATGAATTGCGTGCAAGTCTGAAAGGGGCAAGTTTTTATTTTTTTCAAAGAATAGAATTAGAATAGAGAGTGCTATAGAGGGTCAAATAAAGATGGAAGAGATGTGACACAAGCTTCTAGAGGGCACATACGTCTGAAGTAATGAATTTAGGTAAAGGGGTGCAGGGCCAGTGGTGCTTTTGTAGGCAAACATTAATGCCTTGAATTTTATGCGAGCAGCTATTGGTAGCCAGTGCAAAATTGATAAACAGAGGTGTGACATGCATTCTTTTTGGCTCTTTTTGACAGAACCTAGTGATGCCATGTAGACAGAGGAAGTGGTCCAAGAACTGAGCCCTGAGGCACCCCAGTAGTTAGATGTTACGACTTGGATAGCTCACCTCTCCAAGATACCTCGAAGGACCTATCTGAGATAATTATTAATAATTCACAGTGTATTAACCAATGTCAACAGATAAAACTCTTGATTTTAAAACTGTAGTATAGCTAAATGTTGAAATTAACATTAGCAAAGATTTTTAAATACTGTAGAAGTATTCTTTATTATTAGTTCAAGTAAACCTATTTTAGTATCATTGAGATACTATTATAGTTTTTTATTAATATTTTAAATTAGTTTTTATTTTTATATTTTCTGTTTTCATTTTGCTGTGTTTTGTGGTTTTAGCTTTTTTAAATGTAGTTTAATTCATTTTTATTTCACTTTTAGTTTTAGTTATTTTAGTGCATCTAGGTAAACTAAATGAAACTGAGAAAAATTTACAACTAGATGAAATAAAATAAGTTTTATTTTATTTGTTTAATTTTTTATTTTATTAAAATCTTTATTTTATATTTTATTTTATAAAATTGTTTTATGTTTTTAGTTTTAGTTAACTATAATAATCCTAACTAATGCAGTCGAGCAATTGTAAAATTGTACTAGATAATTGCACTGGTTTAGGCTAATATGTTAAAGGTGAAAATGAATTTCATTAGTGATCCAAACGAAGGCATCAGACACAGGTTTATTTCTGGTAGTGGTCAGATTGGGAGCGCGGCTGTGGATGTTCAGTCAGTAGGTCAGGATTTGTGCAGATGCAGGATTACATGATGAAGCCATGATGCCTGAAAAAGTGCTGAGGCTCAGTATTTAGCTGCACTCTTTGTACTCCAGTGACCTACTATGAGAATCGTAAACTTGTCTGTCTCACACACTGTGATGCAATGCTTATGTCTGCATAACCTTATTACATGCTGTACTTTGTTATGAAGTGAGATACATTTTCTAAGAGTCATTACTACATGTAAATATACAAATGTTTCAGCACAAATGATTATCATCACAATTACAGTGAAAAGTTGAAAGATCCACACGTTTGTGTACAACCTGACTCTCATTTTCATGCTTCAATGAAAGAACAACATCTGAATGTCTGTCTATACAGTCACATGATCAATGTCACCAAAATTGATTAGTGACCTAGAAATAGTGCAGCATCTGAAATGTTTATTATTCATTGTAATCTTTATAGACAATGCATAATGTTTCTTTGTTTTAAATATATTAATTAAAAATTAGTCCAAATCATAAACACATTATAGTTCTAGGGCTAAATGGTAAAATTAATAAATAAAATATTGGACTCTGCTGTCCAAAAACAATATTTGGAGCCTTTTTATTCCCTTTTGATTATTAAATCTATAAATATAAATGATACATCCTGCAATACTTCATTCTGGTCAATTGCAGCATTCAGCAGTCCAATATTTCTGAAAAAATTATCACTTTACATGGCAACAATGCATAACTGATTATTCATCTGGGCTTGTTTATATTTTTGCAAGGTTATCATAATTAACTAAAACTAAAATGATAATGAAATAAAATTTAACTGAAATAATTATTTAGTTTAACTTGATGTACTAAAATGACTAAAACTGGAATAAAAATGAATACAAACTACTGATATATATAAAATAAAAAGCACAAAATTACTAAAACAACAACAGCAAAAATGCATAAAAACGATATATATATATATATATATATATATATATATATATATAAACTAATAAAAATTACAAAAGCACAAAATTAACATTAACCTTAAATAACCTAAAACACAACCTAATTTAATGCAAAATACAGGGCAAATAAAATGTAAAAAAAATCAACACAGAAAATTAATTAATATAAATACAGTACATTGTGCCCTATTTTTATGGAATATTATAGTGTGTCATTCAAAATATTAATAAAAAAACTTTCATAGTATCTCAGTTATACTCAAATAACATTGCATAGCTGTGCTAATATCCAGTATCTCTGCAATCAATATTTCATCCCTATGTATTTATTATGATTTTGCATGAAATAAGTGGGGTCACACACAGTCAGATGGTCAGTATCGCGGAGTAAACAAGACACGAGACCCGAGCAGCTGCACATCATCCATTACATAATCATTACAGTTCTTTTCAGTGTTTTCCACAAAAGTGTTTGTCCTCACTATAGGAGTGGATTTACATAACTCACAGAGTTATATTGTGGTGTGAGGAGGATTAGAGCGCTTCCTAGAAATATGGGCCACTCGGTTCGCTCGGCTGTGAGATGTTGACCCGGTTTGGGGCGTGAGGTGATGACCCTGTTTTGGAGTGTTACGGAACACTGACCCATTTCTGACCCAGCGCAGGTGAGAGGATTAGTGTCTAGGCCGGCCAGGAACACCTGTCTCATTCCCCACAGGCCTTAATCCAGGAGAGGCCTCCTCAGCAACAAATTCAGACAATTCGTGTCGGCTTCGTTCTCCGAGCACATGTGGCCCTCAGTGCTCACACTCGTGTTTCTCTAGCAGACGCTCGCATGCGGTGTGTGAGATCAGGAGCTGTGCCGGTGTGTTCTTTACTGCAGTGTCATGAGAGAGAGATGTAATCTAACAGACCGCTATCACTAACACTGGCAGGAACACACACTCAAACTCCATCAACACAGACACTCACAGAGACTCTCAAGAAATGGCAGGGTCAAATTTCACCTTGAAATCAAGAAATTATTTTATAAAACAAGACATTTTTTATAAAATAAAATCATAATCATAATTTTGTTTTGTTTCTCAAAGAAGTCTCTTATCTGCACACAGACAATTAGAGGGAAAAATGTATTTGTATGTTAAATATTATCAAAATCATATACAATATGGTTTTGATTTTGAATGAGTCTCTTGTGTTTATGATCTGCAGTTATTTTTTTTTTTTATCTTATTTTTTTTTTTTATTTGTTTTGTAAAATACACAGTGATTCAAATAAATATTAATCTAATACATATTGAATAAAAATTCCCAAAAGTCATTGTGGATATATACACTACTGTGCAAAGATTTGGGGTCAGAAAAAAAAAAAAAATGTTTTAAAGAAGTCTCTTTTGCTCACCAAGACTATATTTATTTGATCAAAAATACATAAAAAAATATTGTGAAATATTATTACATGTCAAAATAACTGTTTTCTATGTGAATAAATATTGTAAAATTTAATTTAATCCTGTGATCAAAGCTGAATTTTCAGCATCATTACTTCAGTCTTCAGTGTCACATGATCCTCCAGAAATTATTCTAAGTTGTGCTGCTGAATAATTTCGTGGAAACTGTGATATTTTTTTCAGGAAAATATGAAAATTAAAATTAAAAATTAAATGATTTTAATTGTAAAGTACAGATGTAACTATATATATCATGGTAGTATTTGTTGTACTGAATATTAATGTCAATTTTAAAAGAAAATATATATATATATGTGTCTGGAAAATATTATTTATTTATGTATTTATATTGCATTACATTAAGGAGAATTTTGTGGGGAAATTTGTCATGATAATGAAATGCCCTGCAAAAAAATGCAATGCAAAATCCAAAAACTGAAAAGAAGAAAAAAAAAAAACAATGCACGCAATGCAAAACATGAAGCTAAAAAAAATACTAAACATGACCCACACATTTCATAGTGAGATTCACTCACCCACCACAGCAACACAATTAATATTATTCTTTTCTAAAATGACCCGTAGCCGTAACCGCAGCGTGTAAATCAATGATTGTGTCACTACATGGTGACGTCAGTGGAAACTTAACTGAATCCAAGAACTTTGACCTAAAACTCCACCATAAACATTCGGCAGCCAATTCCAGTCTGGCATGGCCGTGTTTGTGTGTTTGTGAGTGAGTGAGTCATTTGTACTCATGCCAGTCCAGTTCAGGCCGTGTTTAACCTCAACACACTCGAGTACTATCAACAAAGGAGGATCAGAGGAAGTTTACAGGGAAAACTGAAATCCTCCACTACGCTGTTGGCCGGTAACACGAGCCACAATGGAGTGAAAGCTGATATTCCGCTGCTCGCTGCAATCCACCGAAGTACATTATGAGTGAAGTGAACCCGTTAATCGGCTTGGCTGAGTTATGTGGGCGGATTGGCCTATAAAAGGACTTATGAGCTGGATTCATGTAAACACTAGGCACATTAGGACCACGCAGAGATAAGCTGGTTACAAACCTTCTCAAACAAAGCACGTGAGAGAAAGAGAGACGGCCTAAGAATGACAACAACGGGATTTCAATTATATCGGCCACCTTTAGAGGAAAAATCATGAAGCGCTTGGTTTTCAGGAAGCTCATCAACAAACAAACACTTCGTGATCGGTGGTAACGTGTGCAAATATATTTCCAGACGACATAGAAGATATCAAAAACGTACACATAAAAACATGTAACAAACATCTGAGATGTCTTAAAATGTACAATAGCAGTTCACGACTGCATTTCCCCCGCAAATACAGTGCATTTTGTGTTACGTGACGCGGGGGTTTCTGACAGACCAAAGACAGAAAAGAGATTTTACAGTATCAAATAGCAACGTGGTGAAATTCTGACATATGACAAAAAGACATATATTTATATATAGTGTACATGGAATCGCCTTCATTGATATGGGTACATAAATATGAAATCGGAGTAAAAACACTTGCATTTTAAAAAAGCACTTCTAGTTTATGCAGTTTCGTAGATATTTATGACAGACATTCAAGCTCATCTGGCCTGCATTTAAACCAATGAAAAAGTACATTAATATATCATTGTTTAATAACACTTTATATATAATGCATTATAAAAGTAAGATACGTATAACATTTTTAATGCATTAATTATGTCTTGTAATGCACCTCATAATGCATCCCATGAACCAGAGTTAAAATGCATTATACTGCAGCTATTCACTGAACACACCTCTAGAAATGTATAATGCATGAAAAACAAACCGTCAAATATTAGAATGCATTTTAACTTTGGTTACAATTATTTATGTAAAGATATAATGCATTACAACATGCATTACAAATACCTTTATAATGCATTATACATAAAGGCTTTAAGTGTTACCGATTTATCTTTTTGAGTACAACAGTATTGAGCCTCGTGTGTAAAGCTTCAGTATTAGACTTTTGGATATACACACAAGTATTAAAGTCATAAAATCGACAATTTACAGCAACATGGTGGAAATAGGGAAAAATAATTAGCAAGTCTCTAAATGCAGTCCTCGATCAAGCCGGGATGCAGTGGTTGGGTCTTCGGGACATGATGAAGCCCCTGAGACACACGCACCTGTACGAGCCCTCCGTGTTCACGCAGCGAGCGTTAACGCAGTCGAGCGTGTCTTCATCGTCACACTCGTCCACATCTGCAGGAGTCAAACACACACATCTTTAGTCGCTTCCCCTAGTGGTGTGGCTGTTTGAGAATGGAGGAGCAGTGAGGAACAATCTGCGTATGAAGAGGGAGGGATACCTATGCACATCATGCTAGTGATGTCGAGCTGATAGCCGTCGTAGCAGTCGCACGTGTAACCTTCCTCCACGCGAATACAGCGCCCATTTTCACAGCCGTGCACAATGCCACACTCTTCCGAACTGAGACTCCCGTACGATTCGTATCTCCCTAAAACACACACAGGAATCACGGCTTCGTCTGTGTTCATGCACCACATACGAGTGCAGAGTTTTTCACAAAAATACCCTTGGCTTGCTGCACTGTAAAAAGTGATAAGTTGACTTAACTTAAAAAAATTGAGGAAACCCATTGCCTTAAAATTTTTAAGTAAATTGTAATTAAAAAAAAAAATAAGTTAAGTGAATTGTGAAGTTCACTTAACTTTTTTAAATTTTTTTTAATTATTATTATTTACTTAATATTTTTTTTTTAAGTTAAGTCAACTTATCACTTTTACAGTGTGGTCTTAAGATGGTGCACTTAATTATACTGAATGTGCACTTGCAGTGTATTTTCAAATCTTAAAATTATATCTTTAAAAAAAACAAAAAAACAACAACAATAAAACAGCATTAAAAACGTGTATCACTTACAGAAATAATATAATGGAACAAAAAAGTAAGTTTAAAGAAAGAAAGTACGCTTTTATTAATGTTTCTTAACACACGCAATACACTTTGCAATAGTATCAAATTTAAAAAGTTTAACATTAAAGCGCATTTGAAATGTTTTAATAATATTTTACAGAAGTAGTTATTTTGATGTGTCAACTAAATCACGTGTAAAGAAATTAGTTGTCATTTTATTTGTAGTGCATTATTTGATTTGCATTTAAAGTGAATATATTTTAAATGTTCTACATTGCAACTCAATACAAATTGTGTAATTACAGGTATATTTAAATAGATGACACACTAGTTTCAATAGAAATGACTTTAAAGTATATTTTAGTTGATCATAAATGCTTGTCAGTATTCGGCAGTAACTTTAACCATATTTCAAATCAATAAAAGTAATCATGAAATTACATTTAAAGATGTACTGAAGTCCTACTTATGTGGGTTAAAAACAGTCCTAAGTTCAACTAACTGCCTTTAATATAAAAATTATAATATTTTTATTCATACATTTAAATTAATTAAACAATTAAATATTATTAAATGAAAAATAATTGTACATAACATGCAATTAAATGTCCAAAATCATTACATTTAGCTGACACCAGTGATGGAATTTAACAGAGGCTTAAGGCAAAAAAAAAAAAAGTCCCCAAATATATACAAAAAAGCCCATCAAATTTAATATAAAGGGGCAAAAAATGCCCCTGCACAGTTAAACTAAATCTATTATTGCTGTCAAGATTAAAGTGAAATGTGAAAATGAAATGTGTTGATTGCTGTATTAAATGTAGATCTGCTCACGTTGCATCAGATTTATTTATTTATTTATTTTTGTAGCATTAAACATTATAAACCATCATACACATTTCTGTTGAGCTTATGAATGTAATGGCCAAGTTTTGTTCAGTGCATGTTTGCATCTTAAACAACATAAATAAAGTGCAAATAGAAGTAAGCAATTATTTTTGCAGTATAGACAACTTCTGCGAGTTATAATCTAAAATCAGCCAACAAACCATCTTGGACTGGTTTAGTATGTTTTTTGCATTATTCTAATAACTACCCTAGTAAAAAAAATAATAATAAAAAAAAAAAAAAAATCATAATTTATTTAAAATACATTTATTTCATACTAAGTGCACTTCAAATCCATTAACATATTTATTAACATATCACTTAAGACTTATTGATATAAAATTATAATTCAACTTTATTTAGGGGATTTCTTTATTGCACAATATACATTTCTTAATACTAAGCCTAAAATGTGTTTTAATATGACTATTAATAAGGATATTTAAAAAGTGTGCCTGAGGTACAATAGTTCCACTTTAGCACAATCAAATGTACTTGAGTATATCTTTAGTTGGACTTCAGCACAATTAAAGTGCATGAAGCACAAAATTAGTTTTTCTAATTTAGACTTTAAATATACCAGTTTAGTAGGCAGGGTATTTTTATAAAGCACATACATATGTATTTGTAGTATACTTAGCACAAAATAAATGTATTACAAATACATTTGAGTATTTTTTTCTCTAGGGTAGACTGTAATTTCAGACTCACGCTCATAGACTCGTCGTGTTCCCTCCCGCCTGTCAGTAAACATTGGGAATGGAGGCGGGGCTCTCCATGACTCCTCCCCCTCGCCCTCGCTGTACGGGGAGTTTTCCGGAAGCGGGGCCAAACTGAGCGGAGGCCCGTCTGGACGGGACGGCAGGGGTCGCGCATCAAACGTTCGCTCGCCTCGAGGATCCGGGATACCGAAGGGAGGGCCAGGCGCAGTTTCATAATCATCCTCCTCCTCATAGTAACGACTTCCACTGGAAATGAGTCGAGTACAGTTACACACAATCAGGGTATTACAGTGTGTTTTTCAACTGCTTACACACATTTTCAAAACTTTGCCTCTTTATTTGCACACACAAAATGCAAAATGCCTTGCAAAATGAAGCACTGCATTCAAAATATCACAAACACATCTCAAAAGCAAACATTTGTCTTACATTGTAAACACCTTTGCCATAATATTAGATTTTTGGATATATCATATACACATAGTTACTCAAATTTTTTGTGTGTTTTTGTGTGTTACATATAGGGGTGTGTGATATTGATCAAAAATTAATATCTCAATTTTTTTCTGGGATTGTATCGATAACAATATTTTGCTGAGTGTGTTATTGTGCTGATATCTTAAGGACTGTCGTGGACAGCTGACTCCTAACGTTTTTGATATTCTTCATATTCTGTGTGGTGGTCAGTTCACACTGGTAGAAATTAATCTTTTTCTATAAGTTTAAATTGATTTTTACCTGTTATGGGCATTTTTACCTTTACCATTTTTCTAAAAGTGTACATTATCTTTTGATTTTCAAATTCTTATATTTAATCAGTGAATTAGAATAATAAGACATTTGGGCTGTTAACAAGCAAATGAAATCAGTATCAATAAAATGAATGTTTGCAGTGCAGAGGAAACACAGAAGAAGCTGCATCTGAAGTGGCTTTTAGATGTATTTACACACTACTGCTTACTGCAGAACATGAATGCATTTAACCTGCAATTACAAATGCATAAATACTGTTTTGATATATTAAACATAAAACGTTGAATACTGTTATTTGAAATTATTTAAATAATAAAAATAAACTATAAATGTGAAATCACCAGCAGGTGGCAGCAAGTCACTGTTAATAAGTGAGTCATTGCGACTGAACCGAATCATTAAAATGGTTGATTAGATAGAATTGTGTGTTGTGTTTTGCCAAAAGTGTTTTATGAAATTGAAAACTGAGTCAAAGGCCAAGAATTAGTGTATGGCTTTGCAGATTTGGTGTGTGCTTCTGGCGTTCGAGTGTCAGGTTTCAGAAATTGTGCGACAAGTAAAGATTTTGTGTAGTAGTGTATCGTTGGAGTGACCCACTCACCCCGGGGCCGGCTGCCTGTAGGGGGCGTCTGGGAGCCCGTATGAGCTGGGCGGTCTGCCTCTCAGCCCGGATCGCCGTCCACCCGCTCCCACGGGACTGTAGTCATCGTAATCAGGGGATATGTAGTCGGGGCGTCCCGGCAGGGGTTCGGGGTACTCTGGGGGGCTGTACGGCGGGCGGTACCCACCTCTTCCAGGCAGGGTCCCCGGGCCTAAGCGCTCGTAGTAACGAGGAGAGTTAGGAGGAGGACCGAACTCGTTACACAGAGCCTCATAGGCCTCTAATCAGGAGTCAGACGGAGAGAAACCGAATGAGTGTGTGAGGGTTGGGCAAAATGTAACTTAATTTCATTGGAATGAAAATGAAACTAAAACAACTAAACAGACAAAAACAACAAAAAAGAATCTTTATTTTCACCTCTGAAAAAGAAGTACGGAAATAATACACTTAGAATATACTTAAGTGTGAACTAAATGTAATGTTACGGACACTTAACTGCATGTTATTCACAATTAAATTATATTACAGTTGAACTATCAATGCAATTTAAAGAGTGTTTTTTGACCCACTTAAGTAGGACTTCAGTATGTTTATATGTAATTTCATAATTACTTCTATTGTCTTTGAAATGGTTAAACGTACTGAATGTACTGACAACCATTTAAAATATGCATTAATGTAATTTCTATTGAAACTTGTATTTAAATATATTTGCAATTGCATATTTGGAATAAAGTTGCAATTTAGAACAATTAAATATTATATCAAATAACACGCTACAATTAAAAATATACAGTAATCCAGTGCTTTACATGTGCTTTAGTATATTAGTAAACACATTTAACATTTAAGCAGTGTACTTCTTTAAAACAAAACAAAATATTATTAAAACATAATGATTTCAAATGTACTCGAAAGTAAAACTATTAACTTGACATCATTACAAAGCGCACTTTTTAAAAGTCTTCTAAAGTGTGTTAAGAAACAGCCATGAAAGTGTCTCTCTTTAAATCACTTAAGTGGTCTTTTATTTCAATAGTATTATATTATCTGCAAGTACAGTTTTTAATTGCATACTTTTGAGATTTGAAGTACGCTACAAGTGCACATTCAGTACATTTAAGCACACTGCTTTCACAAGGTTTGTAAACCTGATTAATGTTGTTTGGCTTGATTTTAAAGACTTTATTATTCCACTGCCTGTGTAATTTATTAAATAGGTAAATTTGAAATGTGATGTCAAATCAAATTCAAATTCAAGAGTTGAACTGAATTTAAAAGGCATTAGATGCGTCCCCAAATATACTATGCACTTATACACTATGTACTCAACTGTGTAGTGTATGAATTTTGTAAGGTTATTTTGTCATTCATAATTATAGTCTGATATCTCCTCCCCCTCTGTGAAGTAATTAAAGCTGTGACTGTTGAGTGCATGAAGTGTCCAACATTCCACACTTTTCTTTTTGGGTTAATTTAGTGCATCATCCAGGTATTTAAAGTGCGCTTTTTTTGTTTTTGGAATTTTCAGTGTGAACTTGCACTATTTATGCTACAAAATGACAGAATAGTGCACAAGTACGCAAATTGGGGCACATCGTCAATCCAGTTCTGAATGGCACGCAGTCCTTTTGTGTGTGTGTGTGTGTGTGTGTGTGTGTGTGTGTGTGTGTGTGTACCTTCATCTCTGCGGGGGCAGAGGGCACACTGCAGACCCCAGGCCTCACCATACAAACAGCAGCACTCAGTGAAGGTCAGCTGAGCTCCTAACAAAGGACTCTGACACACGAGACTAGCTGTGACGTGACGCCAACAGAAATTTAAGTTCTCATCTGAGAAAAACACAGACAGACAGACAACAAATAACCTTTAAAAAGGTCTTAAAGTTGTCATTTGACACATCGCAACTTTTGTTTTTTTTTCCATTCTTAAAGGGACAGTTCACCAAAAAATTAATTCTGTCATCAATTACTCACTCTTATGTCGTTCAGAACTTATAAGAGTTCCATTTATCTTCAAAACACAAATAAATTTAAATAAATGTCACACAAGTGTTTGAGCTTCCGTTTACCATATTTGATGAGCTCTAAATGTGTGTTGGTGAATATGTGAATAAAAACGTAAATTAAATCTGTTCAAATTGCTTGATTACAGGGTCTTTACGAACTTTTTTTTAATTGTGAATTTTTGGTGAATTGGACTTTCAATGGAGGGACAGAATTATTTCATTCAAAATATCTTAATTTGTGTTTCTCTTAACATATAATTCTTTTAAAAATATACTAAAAAATAAAAATATATATACTACAAATATACAAAAAAAACATTGCAATCAAATAAAATTCTATTATCATAGGGACACAAATATTTAAAAAAACCTCTTTAAACTGAAACCTTTAACTCATAATTTATATAAAAATATATAATAAAATGTATAATAATTTTAAAACAATACACCTTTAAAATGAAACGCTTAACATATCATCTCTATAAATATATGTAATAAAACACTTCTAGTAAAATAAAATATTATTTCATTATCATAGGGACAGAAATAGTTACTGAAATAAAAATAAAACGAAAGACTTAGCATATAATTTATATAAAAATATATAAAAATCTATAGCAGTAAAATTAAATATAATTCCATTATCATAGGGACAATTAAAAAAATAAAAATAAAAATAAACTGTCCTTTTAAAAATATATAAGAAATTAAGTATAAAATAAAAAAATAAATATATTGTAGTAAAATCAAATATCATTCCATTATCATAAGAACAAAAAAAAAGTTTATAAATAAAAGTAAAAATAAAAATAGTTACATGGCCAGCATGAAATACTGGTGGATGCTAAATGTTATCAAAGCCAGTGGCAGGGAAGTCATTGTAGTCTGTGTGTATCTGTGCATCTCTCACCCTCAGCGAGGCCGCTTGCATTGACACAGTTGCGCTGTGTGTCGTCCAGCACTAGAGGGGGCTCACATGTACAGTAAAACGTTCCCAGTGTATTGACACACTGACCGCCAGAGCAGGTCTCCTCACTCTCACATTCATTATTATCTACAGGAAGACAGAGAGACACAAACATCAGTCTGCTGTGCTGGCATCTATCCCAGCTGGCACTGGTGTTTTGAAGGCTGACCGATGCACTCCAGCAGATCTGTGTCGTAGTAGAATCCGCTGGAACAGTAACAGGCGTAGCCGGGAATGTTGTTGACACACATGCCGCCTTTACACACCTCCGGGTCAAACAGCTTACACTCATCCACATCTGTCCGGAGAACAAACACACTCAGATTAGAAACAGCCAATGCTGAGAGACTTACGGGACGTTTATGTGAGAGTCTGTTTACCCTTGTAGCTGAACGCTCCTGTTTCGGTGGTGATGTACCCTCTTCCGCTGGGACACAGCGACTGGAATTCCACTGAACGGAGAGATATTGATGACGGGAAAAAGTCATCTGTGTTAAAACTTGAATTTGCACTTGAAATCTTAAGCATATTTTTAATACTGTCCTTGCAGACAATATGGTACTAATGCAATTTAAGTGCAATTAAAGAGAGACACTTTCATGACTGTTTCTTAACACACTTAAGTAGACTTTTAAAAAGTGCACTTTGTACTAATGTCAAATTAAAAGTTTTAATTTAAAGCACATTTAAAATCATTATGGTACAGTAATCTTTTGTCATGTTTTAAAGAAGCACACTTATTTTGATGTGTGTTTACTAACAAAGTTAATGCATTTTAAATTGCAGCTTAGATTTAATATGTAGATCCAATAAACTTAGAAATGTGTAATTACAAATATATTTAAATACATACATGTTTCAAAATAAATTATATTAAAGTATATTTAAATTTCAAAGACTTTTGAATTATGAAATCACATTAAAATGCACTTAAGAATGTTCTTAAAATTCGTAAATTCGGTTCATAAAACAAATGTAATAAATTAATTAATTTTAACAATTACAATTTTAATTAATACATTTAAACTATTTTAATAAACTATAAATAATTTTCATTAAATAACATGCAATTAAGTGTCCAAAAACCTTATATTTTCTTATTATATAATTATTATAGTTAGTGTTATTATATTATTATATAGTAGTCAACATTTGTATGGATCAAAATCTTTCATCAAAGTAAAACCAAAATGCGTTCTTGTCTTACTTTGATGAATTTTTTTGATCCACTTCAAATGTTGACTACTGTAGTTCACTAAATTAAACTAAACTAAATTGTTACTTTAAATAAGATAAAACTTAACTGAAATGCATTTTAATATTACAAATTATTTCAGCTAATTAACCAACATTTATCATTTTAATGTAATTTATCATGATGTATTAAAAAAACTAAAACTGAAAAAAAAACGTTTTATAAAAAACTAAATAGACATTAAAAAAACTACTAAAATATACAAACCCCCCAACAAAATTACTAACACACACACACACACAAACTCAATGAACTAAGTGAAAATAAACAAAATTAAATTAGCTGAAATTTAAATGTAAAATCTAAAAATTAAAACAGATAAAACATATTAATAAAAAGTCGTACCTCAACGATTCTAAACTAACACTGATTCATTCACACTTAAGTATATAATTTTAAAGTATATCATTTCTGTAATTACTACTTCACAGTATGCTAAAGTGTACTTATTTTTCACAAGGCCAGACTCGTTTGCCGCAGCATTTGCTCAGTGTTAGCGTGTGTTTGTTCACCTGTTCCCATCTCAGGACAGACGTCATATTGGCACATGAGACCCCAGCCCTGTCCCGCTGTACAGCAGCACTCCTGCAGCGTGGTGTTCTGGGCCAGTATCTTGCAGGAGTACGGCTGCGATACGCTGTAGTAACACTCTCTCGTTTCTCCAGGCCGAGTCTGCGGCAGAGAACCGGACGATCCAGACGAACCGCGGCCAGACGGCTCCGACCGACCTGCAGCCAATACACACTTGTAGTTTACTTCAAATCTTGAAAGTATATTTTTAAAAAACTGTACTTGCAAATAATATAAAATTACTTAAATAAAAGGCCACTTAAGTGACTTAAAGAGAGACACTTTCATGACTGTTTCTTTGCACACTTAAGTAGACTTTAAAGTTCACTTTGTAATGATGTCGGAAACATCTGTACTTTAAAGTACATTTTAAATCATGTTTAAATAATATTTTGTAATGCTTTAAAGAAGTACACTAATAAACGTAATTATGAAATTACATATAAAGATGTACTGAAGTCCTAGTAAGTGGGTCAGAAAGCACTCTTAAGTTTAACTAATTGCATTTAATATAAATGTAAACTATAATATATTTGTATTTATTTGTAAATAACATCCAGTTAAGTGTCCAAAAATTCACACTCAGTTCACACTTAAGTTTATTCTTTTAAAGTACATTATTTCCATAATAAGTACTCTTTTTAAAGGGCATTTAAAGTGTACTTATGTTTTTCCAAGAGATTAATATTCGTTTACACTTTATTTCGATAGTCCACTTTAGACATTCTACTAACTATAAGTTGCAACTACATGTCAACTAATTATCATTAATTTGCAACTACATGTCTACTAACTCTCAGTAGGGTAGGTTTAGGGTTAGTAGAATAAGTTGACATATACTTGCAAAGTTTCTCATAGTCAGTATGCTGTATGTTGTGGACCCATCAAAATAAAGTGTAAGAAGATATTAAGCAGACAGTCTACTAATACTCTAATGACTGCTAGTTGACATGTAGTTGCAAAGTTACTTACTGTTAGTAGAATGTCTAAAGTGGACTATCGAAATAAAGTGTTACCTAATATTCTTTCAATAACAAAGGTATTGCTAAATATAGTTAAATCTAACTAAAAGAAGATTATTTACCCAATATTTGCATGAAGATTGTTATTTGTACGACACAGAATTGCTGCCTATGAGTGAATCAGTCACTGGACAGGTTGCTACATTTGTAGGCAGCGGAAAGTCAAGTAGCTGACTTGTTTTTGGAACAGAGGCATTGTGTTTGTTGATATATTGTTTGTTTATGTTATATAAAGCACCTTTATTACAGCAATGTAAAGTAAACTGCTATTATTTTCATCATCATTATTATTAGCAGTAGTTGTAGTCCTACCAGTAGAGGGCAGCACTGAAACAGAGCTACAGTAGAGTGTGTGTGTGTGTGTGTGTGTGTGTTACCTGCGCTCTCTCTGCTCACACACTGGCCTGCGAGCGGGTCGAATTCCTCCTGTCCGTTCTCACACTCACACGTGAACGAGCCCTCGACGTTCCAGCAGCGCGCAGAGCCACACACACCCTGCATCGTCTCACACTCGTTTATGTCTGCGCAGAAAGAGACACAAGTGAAAAAGAAGTGTACTTCATTGTATTGAAGCTGCACTTGTAGTGTGCTTCAAAACTTAACTGTATATTTAAAAAAAAAAACTTAACTTGCAGAAAATATGATATTAATGACATATAAAGACACTTATGTGGCTTAAAGAGAGAAACTTCCATGACCGTTTATTAACACACTTAAGTAAACTTAAGTTTAACTTTAAAGTAGTATGGACAAAACAGGAATAATACCTTAGATTTATTATGTAAGTGGTCAATTTGTATTCATTCGTTCCCTTGTTTTAGTTAAATCATGAGCACATCATTCCCACATCATTGCCTTTCATTTTATTTATATAGTATAAATAAAATAAATATAATTTATATTATTTTTCCCACCCATGACACACGGAAAAAAAGACAGACTTTTTAAAAGTGGACTTTGTAATAATGTCATAATATTATTATTATTTTTTAATTTTATATTTATATAATTTAATTAAATTCAATATAGAAATTACATTAAAGTATATTATAGTTTACCGTGGATGCATGTCAGTTCATTCAGCAGTAACTTTAACCATATTTCAAAGACAAAATAAATAATTATGAAATTTCATATAAAGATGTACTGAAGTCCTACTTAAGTGGGTCAAAAAAGTGTAACTAATTGCATTTAAAATACATTTTTGAAGTATATTATTTGTGACCCAGTCATAAGTATGTAAATAATTTTTTGAAATTGAATAAATAAATAAGATTTATAATGAATAAATAAGCTTTCCATTGATGTATGGTTTGTTAGGATCGGGCAATATTTGGCTTATTTGAAAATCTGGAATCTGAGGGTTTCAGATTCCAGAAAAAAATAAAATAAAAAATATATATATATAATATTGAGAAAATCGTCTTTAAAGTTGTCCAAATGAAGTTATTAGCAATGCATATTACTAATCAAAAATTAAGTTTGAATATAATTACGGTAGGAAATTTACAAAATGTCTTCATGGAACATGATCTTTGCTTAATATCCTAATGAATTTTACCATAAAAGAAAAATGTATAATTTTGACCCATGCAATGTATTGTTGTTTATGGCTACAAATATACACATGTTACTTATGAATGCTTTTGTGCTCCAGGGTCACATTTCTGTAATAAATCCTCTTTTTTTAAAGTTGTTTTCCTGCAGTCATGCACTCACCCACACACATCTGTCCGTCGCCGGTGGACTCGTAGCCCTGGTCACACAGACACTGATACGTGCCGATCAGATTCTGGCAGAAGGCGTGATGTCCACATACCGTCTCGTTAGCGCACTCGTTAATGTCTGCGAGAGAGACCCAGCTGTCATTCTGCATGTGTGTGTGTGTGTGTGTGCATGCATGTGTGTGTGTGTGTGTGTGTGCGTGCATGAATGTGTGTGTGCGTGCATGCATGCATGTGTGTGTGTGTGTGTGTGTGTGTGCATGCATGCATGTGTGTGTGTGTGTGTGTGTGTGTGTGTGTGTGTGTGCATGCATGCATGTGTGTGTGTGTGCGTGCATGCATGTGTGTGTGTGTGTGATTTGCTGTCTGTCAGACTCACCCACACACTCTCCGGAGGCGGTGATGTGGTATCCGGGCTCGCAGGACGCCACGCAGCGGAACGAGCCGATGGTGTTCTCACAGCGCTGGGATCCACACACCAGTCCCTCTGAGTCCAGACACTCGTTCACATCTGCAGAGCAAACGCCTCAGCTGAGATCTGTCTACACACACACACTCATCCCTGCACGACGACAGCGACTGACACAGCTACACTTTACTCACCGTGTGGGAGCTTCACACTCCAAGCACAAATAAAGTGTAAAACGAAGGGAAAAGATAGAAACAATAATTCTCATTTCAAATTATATTACAATAAATTTACACTTTTTATTACGTCTCTATAATGACTTTATCCTTTTTTTTGTCCAGTGCTGAAAATTTGCCCAGACTTTAAGTTTCCACTCAATAATAATAATAAAAAAATATTTAAAAAATCAAAGAAATTCTACTGTGAACTTTCCCCTAAGAACTTCTTTATTTTATTTTATTGTATTCACATGACATGCAGAAGAAAATTGGGTAACACTTTATTTTAGGGTCTCTTAACTAGTTGCTTATTAGCATGCATATTACTAGAATATTAGCCATTTATTAGTAGTAATTAAGCACATATTAATGCCTTATTCTACATGACCTTATTCTACATCCCTAATCCTACCCAACAACTAAACTTAACAACTACATTACTAACTATTAACAAGCAGCAAATTAGGACTTTATTGAAGGAAAAGTCGTAGTTAATAGTGAATAAGTGCTCCCTATTCTAAAGTGTTACCGAAAATTGACTATATATATATAATCAATAAAACAAACAAACAAACAAAAAAAACCCTTGTTACATATACTGTGTTAAGCTAACTGAGGCTTGTTATAGCACTTGCATATTATTGCTCTGTTTGATTCTGATTGCATCTATTGTCCTCATTTGTAAGTCACTTTGGATAAAAGCGTCTGCTAAATGACTGAATGTAAATGTAATATAAAAGTAAATATATGTTTTAAGTTAAATATGTCTCTAGTTTAATTTAAAAATCATGGCCATATCTTTTTTTATTTACTTTAAATATATTTTATGGGCACATTTTAGTTTGTTTATTAATTTTTTAACACCATGTTAGGATCGGGCTATTTACATGGCAAACACAAGCTCAGCATCATAATCCATAAACTTTTACATTATTATATAAAACATTTTAACTTGACATAAAACAAAAAATCTAAAATACATTCAGGTGATACATTACAAAATTGTCCACTTAAACATCCACATTTTAGTAATTTGTTTCATTGTTTCAGTTAAATCATAATGTTGTATTAATTTGTCCCTCATTTGGCCACAATATTGTATTTTTTAACATTATGTCATGTTTAATTAATGAAAAATTAATAAAATTAAATAATATTTAATTATTTTAAGAATTTCTGTTGACAGTACTGTCACGGTTAAAAAAAAAAAAAACAATTTTCAAAAAAAAAAAAAAAGAGCCAGACCACAAAAGTGATAGTTGCTTTACATAAACTGAGAGTAGCTTTACTGGATGAATTTTTTTTTTTCAGCATTAAATTGTAACATACTGGTTGAATGTTTCCCCAATAAAACCCCTAGTTGTGATAGTGTGTGTGTGTGTGTGTGTTTTACCCAGGCAGGCGGTTCTCTCTGGGTTGGTGGTGAAGCCGGTTTGGCAGTGGCACAGGAACGATCCCTCAGTGTTGCTGCAGCGGCCGTCCTGACAAACTCCCTCCTGAACACACTCGTCCACATCTGGACACACACACACACACAACGCATGAGATCATCCCACGCAGAAGCCATCAGTAATAATGCTCAGTCTCACAACAGTTTTGCTCTGCTCTGGACGATTCAGATGGAGCTGAATTCACAGGAACAGGGAGACCGGATAACTGCGCATTAAGTCAAATTAGCCAAATTACTGAACATTGCTCCATGATTAAACAAAAACATGTGTCTTTTATTTTCCACCAATTCTTTTCCACAATTTAGTTTTCATGAGCATTTTACACCCTCTCTCTGACCCTCTGAATCAAACAGGCTGCTTTTTTCTATACTGTTCTTTTAAGATATCAGTGTAAAACCCCTATGAGTGCCATATTAATAAATACATTTTTGATTAAAATTTTCTAAAAATAAATAAATAAATAAATGTCACTAAATAACTAAATAATTTAATAAAAATGTATAATAAATACACAAACAAATAAATAATCACTAAAATGTCATTAAAATAAATAAATGTTTTAAAAATAAATAAATTAAAATAGTTCATAAAATGTAAATAAATAAACATGTAAATAAAAAAATCGGTAAACAAATAATTAAATATAATATAAATATGTGTCAATTAATAAATATATGTCAACAAATAAATAATTAAAATGTCATTAAAATAAATGCATGTGTTTAAAATGAAATGTGTCGATAAAACACATAGGTTTCAAAAATAATGAAATGTGTCAATAAAATAAAAAAACTTTTCTGCAGAAAAAAGCAAGGACCTACATATTTTTATAATTACTAAACTAAATATTTTCAATAAAAGTATATGCACTTACAATATAAATTATTCAATACTAAATTATTTAATACATACAAAAATGATCTCCAATTACAGGTTGCCTTCAGTACATGAGTGTGAATGTGCAGATGTTCCCCTTTATCTCATTCTGCGCAATTATCCTGCATCTTGATTTTATCTCATTGGGTGTGTGGTGGACGTGTTGAAAGGAGAAATGTTTACTTCAGCCGTTTGACTAATGCAGTTACGCCAACAGAATCATTCCATCCGAGAATTAAAGAACATTTCACATTGGAGAGACTGAAACAACTCCCTGATGACAAGGTCCAAATCTAAATTCAAAGACGCTGAGAAAAGCACCGGTCACGCTATAACATTTCCCCACATGTTTAGTGAGAAATGGCAGCTTGACGTTGGCTGTGCATCACGTCTGGTGTCATACCTTGGCAGGACGTCCCGTTAGCGGCGCTCCTGTAGCCCTGCGCACAAACGCACTTATAGGACCCGTCCGTGTTCACACACTCTCCGCTCGGGAAGCAGAAATCTCCTTCCAGACACTCGTTAATGTCTGAGCCAGACAGAAGTGTGTTAAAAACAAACTCATGTGTGACCCTGGAGCACAAAACCAGTCACAAGAGTCTGAAAGCTGAATAAATAAGCTTTCCATTGATGTATGGTTTGTTAGGGTCAGATAATATTTGGCCGAGATACAACTATCTGAAAATATGAAGGGTGCAAAAATCTAAATGCATCTAAATATTGAGAAAATCACCTTTAAAGTTGTCCAAATGAAGTTCTTAGCAATGCATATTACTAATCAAAAATTAAGTTTTGATATATTTACAGAAGGAAATTTACAAAATATCTTCATGGAACATGATCTTTACTTAATATCCTAATGATTTTTGGCATAAAATATATTTTTTTTAATTTTGACCTTAAATTTAATTGTATGCAATGTATTGTTGGCTATTGCTACAAATATACCTGAGCTGCTTATGACTGCTTTTGTGCTGCAGGGTCACATATCTGAAATATTGAATATCATTCAAAATAAAAGTTTTTGTTTACATAATATATGTGTGTATAATATATTTATTATGTATATAAATACACACACATGCTTGTATATATTTAAGAAAAATATGTTATGTTTATATTCTAAATATATTTATAAATACTATAAATTATATGAATATATACGTATATGTTCATTTTTCAAAATATATACATGCATGTGTGTGTATTTATATATACATAATAAATATATACAGTACACACACATATATCATGTAAACAAAAACTTTTATTTTGGATGCGATTAATCTTTTGACAGCACTAATCTGAACAGAAGAGGAGTATAAAGCGATAATATTTGTCTGACCTCTGCACTGGCGCCGCGGTCCGGCCGCTCTGAAGCCCGGTAAGCAGTCGCAGCGGTACGAGCCGTCCGTGTTCACACACACGCTCTGCAGCCCGCACACGTGAGCACTCACACATTCATCAATGTCTGAAGGGAAAACAAACAGCACGGGTTAGCAGTGAAAGTGCACAAACATACAAGCTGGGCATTTATTCATTTAATATTTGCCTGACAATACAGGTTTAGTCTGACATGCATATCACTTTTTCTTCTGCCTTGTCGCTTCCCTATTATGTCAATCAAGCTTTTTGCACCAAAAATAGACATAATTTAGTTTTCATGACATTTTACGGCCTCTCTCTGAATCTTTTTGCTATACTGTACCTTTAAGACATTTATTTAAAACACCTATGGAGGATTTTTAATGCCTTATTAATAAATACTCTTTTTCATTAAAAGTGTCAATAAATAAATATGTCAGTAAATTAACAAATCAAGAAATGTGTCAATAATTAAATTCATGTCGACAAATAAATCTTGAAATGTGTCAGTAACATAAATGCATGTTTTACAAAAATAAATTCTAAAATGTGTCAATAAAATGTAAAAATAAATAAATAATATTTATAAATATATGCTTTAAAATGAATAAATAATGAAATGTCAATACAATTAATAATTATGTTAATAAACAAATTATGTTAAACAAAAATAAACAAATTATGAAATGTATCAATAAATACTGTAAATATGTATCAGTAAATACTGAAATACTGTCAATGTCAAATAAATATCTGTCAATAAAATAAATGTTTTAAAAATAAATAAATAATGGAATTATTAGTATTAGTACAATAAATGTTTTAAAATGTTTAATTTAAAATGAATATATGTTTAAAAATAAATAAATCATGAAATGTATCAATAAATATTGTAAATATGCATCAATAAATACTGAAATACTGTCAACATCAACATCAAATAAATGTTTATATAAAAAAATGAAATGTCAATCAAATATAAAATAAATAAATAATGAAATATATCTTAACAAAATGAATAAATATGTTTTAAAAATGTCATGAAATGAGTAATACAATTCATGAACAAATGTTTAAAAATGACATAAATCAATAAACTGCAATTTATGCTGTTATGTATTTACTGACACATTTCACGATCAGTTATTTATTAACACATTTGACTCATTTATTGAAAAACATATCACAATTTTTTTTTTTTTTTTTCATTGGCATGCTAGTTTTATGCTAGTTCACTGCAGTATAAAGTTTACTATAATAATATAAATATAGAAGGTGAGGCGGATCCTCTCCGTCACTGCGACTGAAACGTCCGGCGGATGCAGATCATTGGCTGAGATCTGAGCTCTGCCATCTGCAGGCCATACGCCGTCTTTCACAGGCCAGAGAGGAAGGAGGAGCGAGAGAGTGAGCGCGAGTCTGTCCCTGGAGGAATGAAGCTCTGACACATTTGATGCCGTTCATTTGCCAAAGCCAACTTCTTGCACTACATCCTTTATTCTGTGGCACGATGCTCCAAAGAGTCGCCAGCAGAGCTGCTGTTTGCACTCAGAGAGCTTCAAGACGACTTGACAGTGCGCACAGTAAGTATTTAGACAGATTGAAGCGCCTGTGGTTTATCTCTGACCTGAGCAGCGTCCGTTCTGCATGCTGTGTCCGTCTCTGCAGGGAACGCACTTATACGAGCCCGGAGAATTGAGGCACTGCTGCCCGGGACACTGCAGCGCATCCAGACACTCGTCAATATCTAACACACAAACAAACAAGAACCACGTGATGCTACAACAGTGTTAGTATAGTATCAGTGATATACTGTTATAGTTTTTGCAGATATTGTGAATTAGATTTTACTTTTGCATTTTCTGTTTTCAGTTAAAGTTTTAGTGATTTTGTTTTGTGTATGTTTTTAATATATATATCACTTTTATTAATATTTATTCATTACTTTTTGTTATTTTAGTACTTCAAGTTACAGTAAACAACAATGATAAATGTGTCTCTGGTAGTCAACAGAAATAAAATAATTTTTACAATAATTTTTTTTTTCTATTTAATTTAACATTTACTATAGTTTTTGTTAATAATTTGAATTAGATTTGAATTTATTTTTCTATTCTCTGCTTTTTTGTTGTTGTTGTAATTTTTTTTGTCTTTTTGTCATGTTTATTGTTTTACCCCAATATGTCTATATAGTTTTTATAAATTCTTAATTGTTAGTTTTAATTTATCTAGTTTTAGTTAATTTGGTATTTTGTTATACTAAACAAAAGTGAGAAATGTTGGCTGAAATAAAATTGATCTTTCTTTCAGTTATTTTATTTCAAGCAGTGTTATTTTAGTATCACTGATATACAGTTTTTGTAAATATTTTGAATTACATATTTTTGTATTTTCTGTTTTCACTTTAATTTTGGCTAAGATTTCAGTAATTTTGTTGTGTTTTATATGTTTATTAGTTTAAAAAAAACATTTATTAATTTTTATTGATTAATTTTAGTTTATTTATTTTCAGTTAGTTTAGTACTTACACATAACACTAAATTAAAATGAGAAATGTTGCCTTTGGTAACTAGCTAAAATGCAATAATTTGATCTTTTTTTTTTATTTTCAGTTAACATTTATTTTTGATAAACTATAACATTTTATTATTGATAAATGTAAAATATGTTACAGTTTTTGTTAATATTTTGATTTTTAAAAATATATTTTCTGTTTTAATTTTATTTTTAGTGATTTAATAATATAATTTATTTTATTATTTTATTTCAAGTAACTTTTAAAAAAAAAAATGTGTTAACTATAACAGCCCTGATTCAATTAACAAAAAAATATTTTATGTATTTATGTATTTATTTTTAGTGCTCTCTCACCCGTGCATGTGCCGTCCTGTAGATTGAAGCCCAGATCACACACACATCTGAAGCTGCCGGGAGTGTTCATGCATTGGCCATTAGTGCAGTGTGTGGGGTTTTGCCTACATTCATCTATATCTGAAAACACACAGGAGAGACAGCACACATTCAAAACCCGGTAATGGACCAGACGATATATTACATACAATATTCACATCTTTATCATTTTAAAAGAAAGCGACATTGAAAGGATTGCTCTACAGAATGACAGAACACATATTTTCTCGTATTATCTATTACTATCTATTACTAACTGTGACTTTGTGTCTCATAATTGCATTAAAAACAAAAAAAAATAAAGAAATGATCACTTTTCTTTTTATCATATTCTACACTGTAAAAAAATGGCCGTGATTTTAACGGTAAAAAACTGTGAAAATGCTACAGTAAAAACCTGTTAAATGGTTAACGGTAAGTTACCCTAATATATACGGTCAAAAACTGTAACAGACATTTCAGACAATTTTACGGTGAAATACTGTTTTTGGAAGTGAAAAAGAATGTAAAATTTACAGGGAAAAAATATAAATTGACGTTCCCAGAATTCCCTGCGTTACATTTCAAATTTAGCTTGAATTTGATGTTTTTTTCTTTGAAATAACTAGGTTTCTTAGTTTTTTCTTATCAGTTATGTTTATTAGGGTTGTATGTTACATCTAATGTTGTTAAATTAATGTTTATTGCATATTTCAGTCTAATGAGTCTCACCATGATGGTGTTTAGTGTTTGTGTGAATGACACTGTGCACCTTCTATATATGTTATAATTTAAAAGCTGCTTGTGATGGGCTTTGGTTCATCATGTGACTTTCTTATCACCGCCTGCATTTGGTGGTTATCAGTGTATTTCAAAGGTACAAAACAGATTTCAGTACTTCAATAGGTTGGTATATTAACATTATATCACTTAATGAAATTACGGTATTTAACAGTAAATTTAAGTTAAAACCATAAAACCTAAAATGTTGCTACCGTATTTTTTACGGTAGAATTCCAGCAACCACAGCTGCCGTTATTTACCGTAAATTTTACGGAATTTTTTTTATAGTGTACATTTAATCAAATCAATGTTATTTGTCATCTGCAGTGATACCTTGGCATTGGCCGTCAAGAGCCTCGAAGCCCGGCTGACAGGAGACACACTTGAAGGAGCCGACCGAGTTCACACACTCTTTTCCTGGACACTGAAGCTCGTTTTCACACTCGTTCACATCTGGAACCGGATAAGAAACAGACTCGAACCATTTATTCTTCGTGGGTGAAACTGGCAATAACCGCTTGTGAAACAAGCATACATTTAAAAAAAACTGTACTTGCAGATAATATAATATTAATGAAATAAAAGGCCATTTAAAGAGAGACACATTCATGTGTCTTAACACACTTAAGTAGACTTTTAAAAATGCACTTGTAATAAATAATAATAATAATAATAATAAAACCTTTGTTGTGTTTTACAGAAGTACACTTATTTTGATGAGTTGACTAACATACTAAAGCACATGAAGTACTTTAAATGTTATAAGCTGCAACTATTACAGAATGTGTTAATATTAAAAATGTGTCAAATATATTTAAATACATTACATACAAGTTTCAATTGAAATTCATTTCAATTACATTTAATTGTAAATAACATGCAGTTAAGTGTCTGAAAACATTACATTGAGTTCACACTTATTTCCATAATAAGCACTCTTTTTAAAAGTATGCATAAGTGCACTTCTTTTTCACATGTTGAGCTTGAGAAGGTTTAACACAGTAAAACGTCTCTGACGGTTTGGTCACCTTTGCAGATGTTTCCCTCCAGTCTGAATCCAGGGCGACACACACAGCTGTAGCTGCCCATGTTATTCTCACAGCGGCCGTTAACACACACATCAGGAGTCTGGCGACACTCATCGATATCTGAGACACAGAAACTACTCGCTCATTATACAATAGGCTTCAGGCTTTCTCTGCTGGAAAATCCAGCAAAAACCAGATTCAGATGATCTTCAGCTGTTTGAAGCTGGACGTGAAGTGGTCTAAGCCGGTTTAGGTGGTTGATCGAGTGGATTTACAGTTGTTGTGGCTGAAGTTAAACTGCTAGACCGTCTTGGTCAATCAGATTAGAGCTTGATAGACTAGTTGAAGGAGACCTGATTGAGCTAGTTAGGCATAAAACGACCTTAAACTTTTTACTTGATTTATTTATTTCTGAAAAAAGTGCAATGTCGGTGTTATTTACTTACCTTACTGACTGCAGAAATGATTTTGGATTTTTATTAATTTTTCCTTTTTTTGGTACATAACTATGGAAGCCTGTTTCCACTACTGAATAAATGAATATATAAATACATACATACAGAAAAAGTAATTGCGACTTTTTATCTCACAATTGACTTTTTTTTTCTCGCAATTGCATGATATAAACTCACAATTTCAAGTTATCAGCTCCAATTCTGAGGGAAAAAAGACTATTTTATCTTAAGTGAAAATAGCTAATGTAGCTTTCGTTAATTGAGTTGTAAAAAAAACATATGTGACCATGGACCACAAAACCAGTCATAAGGGTAATTTTTTAAAAATTGATTACAACTATTTGAAAATCTGAGGGTACAAAAATACAAATATTGAGAAAATCACTTTTAAAGTTGTCCAAATGAAGTTCTTAGCAATCCATATTACTAATCAAAAATTAAGTTTTGATACATTTACAAAATATCTTCATGGAACATGATCTTTACTTAATATCCTAATGATTTTTGACATAAAAGAAAAATCTATCAATTTTGACCCATACAATATAGTTTTGGCTATTGCTACAAATATTCGCTACTTTGCTACTTAAGACTGGTTTGGTGGTATTAAATATTAAGTTCTTTATAATAGCTAATATTTTTTTTTACTTTGTATGAGTGTTTTTGCCTTTGGAAAAACAAATATATATTTTTAATCATTTGTTTGTTATAAAGAGCATAGCCAGGTTTACAATTATAATGTTCCATTCATGGTTAAATTTCAGTCCAGATGTGTTGCATTTACCTGAACACGCTCTGTTTTTAAGGCTAAATCCAGGTCTGCATGACACACAGCGATACGATCCCTGCGAGTTCACACACTCCTGTCCGGGACACTGCAGTGGATCTTCACACTCATTCACATCTGCAACATCACACACATACATCCATGCACACAGGAACACAGTCATATGTGAGCCTGGACCTCAAAACCAGTCATAAGTAGCACAGGTATATTGTCAAAATTATTGATTTTTCTTTTGTGCCATTTCATTTCTTCATGTTCCATGACGATATTTTGTAAATTTCCTACTGTAAATATATCAAAACTTCATTTTTGATCAGTAATATGCATGGCTAAGAACTTCATTTGGACAACTTTAAAGGCGATTTTCTCAATATTCAGATTCAGAATGGAAAGCTTATTTATTCAGCTTTCAAATGCTTTCAAATTTAAAAAAAAATAACATTATGACTGGTTTTGTGGTGCAGGGTCACATATTTGTCATCTAAACGTATATAATTTAGACTTCTTACCCACGCAGGCGTTGGCCTGGAATCTGTATCCCGTTCGACACGAGCATCTGTAGCTGCCTGGAGTGTTTTCACAGCGGCCGGCGTCCGGACAGGGTGACGGCGTCCGGCGACATTCATCAATATCTGAAGAAGAGAACCATTGATTTTACCTTGAAATGCTCAGCTTTACTCTTGTAAACCCTTGTAAAAGTAAATCATAAAAGTATATTTTAAAACTGTACTTGAGGATAATATTATATTAATGAAGTCCACTTAAGTGGACTTAAAGACATGGCTTTGTTTCTTAACACACTTAAGTAGACTCTTAAAAAGTGCACTTCGTAATCATGTCAAATTAAAAGTTTTACTTTAAAGTGCATTTTAAGTCATGTTTAATCTTTTGTGGTGCTTGGAAAGCATGTGTAAAATATCAGATTATAATTTTAACTGTAGTGTGTTATGTAATATTATATGTATTTTAAATGTACTAAATAGCTATCTTTTAGTAAATACGCATACAGTATTTAAAAAGAATATGAGAATAAACAATACATTTTTTTAATCTCTCTTTATTTTTATTAAGTAAACTAAATTAAACATTGACAAACAGAATGTTTTTAGTTTTATCTCAAGTGAAATATCTACTTCTATTACTTCTACTAGTATTACTACCATAATATAACTAATTTAGCTTTTGTTTATGGTGAAATGAAGATAAAAAAAAGCCCAGAATATTACATTGACCGACATTAAGCAAGAACTTGGCCTATGTCTAACTTCATCATCGTGACATTAAAGACAACAGAAGTAATTATGAAATTACAGTTAAAAAAGCACTCTTAAGTTGAATTAATTGTTTTCATTTTTAAATTTAAACTAATAGATTTTCATTTAATTGTAAATAACATGCAATTAAGTGTCTGAAAACATTACATTTAGTTCACACTTAAGTATAATCTTTAAATTTTTTTTCTGTAATAATTTTTTTGTCTTTTTAAAAGTGTGCCTCATTGTTACTACAAAACAGGGCCCTTTTAAAGCAGACTAACGCAGATTAGTCTGCAGTAAAATAAATATTTACAGTCAATCCGTTGCTATTTGTGTGCAGTGTGTTACCTGAACATTGTCCGTTGAGCAGATCAAAGCCAGGCTTACAGGAGACACACCTGTAAGAGCCCTGAGAGTTCACACACTCCTGACCCGGACAGCGCAGAGGGTCAACACACTCATCTATGTCTAAGAGCACAAAACACCACATGATTTCAATTCACAGTTTAATAAACCTAACAAATACTGTTTTTGGAGACAGAAAACGCATGATTCATTCCTATCATGCAGTATATTTTCATTGTATCATCATATACAGTACCGGTCAAATGTTTGGGGTCAGTAAGAGTTTTTAATGTTTTTGAAAGGAGTCTCTTCTGCTCACCAAGGCTGCATTTCTGTGATTAAAAAATACAGTAAAAATTTTGAAATATTATTATAATTTAAAATAGCTGTTTTCAATCTGAATATCTGTTAAAATGTAATTTATTTCTGTGATGTGCAGCTGTATTTTCAGCATCATTACTCCAGTCTTCAGTGTCACATGATCTTCAGAAATCATTAAAATATGCTGATTTTCTGCTCAAGAAACATTTCTGATTATTATCCATGTTGAAAACAGTTGTGCTGCTCAATATTTTTGTGGAAACTGTGATTATTTGATTAATCGAAGGTTCAAAATCATTTCCGCTTTGCAACAAAAAAATGCAACAACAGTTTTAATGTTTGATCAATTTAATGTGTCCTTGTTGAATAAAAGTATTGATTTTTTATATGAAAAAATGTTACTGACCCCAAAGTTTTGAATGGTAAGAAATTAAATGAAATGAAATATGAAATATGAAATGAAAAATAAAATAAAATATGGGTAACATGTCTTGAATTACCTATGCAGCTGTTGTCCTGTAGCTTGTATCCAGTCCTGCACAAACACCTGAAGCTGCCCAGTGTGTTTTCACAGCGCCCGTTAACACAGGGATTGGGCACCTGACGGCACTCATCCAAATCTGTGGAATCCATCGATCTCATCAATGATTACATGCACAACATTCTACAAACAAGCTATTAGGACGTGTTTATCCAGCGGACTGAGAGAATGAGATGTTTCTGACCGACACACAGGGTCTGCTGAGAGTTGGTCTGGTATCCTGATGGACAAACGCACCGGAAGCTGCCCGCTGTATTCTCACACTGACCCACAGAACACGGCCGGGGCGTCAGCACACACTCGTTTATGTCTGAATGTGTGTGTGTATGTGACAGAGAGAGAGAGAGAGAGAGAGAGAGAGAGACAGAGACAAAGATAAGATGGTTTGATCATTGATTTCTTCTCACTCTTTCTTCTGAGTATTGCGCACAGTGCTATTTTTATATAATTGACGTACTAATATACTATATATATTTTTTTACCATTTTAAATTAGGTTTTATTTTTGTAATTTATGTTTTCATGTTAATTTTAGGTAAAGTTTTAATTTTATATATATTTTTTTTATTTATTTTTATTTCAGTTAACGTTTATTTTTTTTCCAAGTAACACATTTTCAAATTATTTATTTTTGTTCACTTTTTATGGGTTTAATTAACTATAATAATCCTTATTGTGATATTACTAATATTTCTGGCTCCTTTATAAAATATATATTTAGATAAATTACTTATGCTTTTCCTCATTTGTAAGTGACTTTTACTGTTGCAAGTAACACATTATAAAGTCATGCAAGTGCATAAAACAAATTCACACAGTTAAAGCACTGAAAATGCAATGGCAATGCCAAATACTGGTGAGTCACGTAAAACAATCTAAAATACACCGTGGAAAAATGGCAGGCAATTTGGTGGTGTGTAAGGATCATGTGCTTGACTGAACCTGATTGAATATTGTTTAAGGACGTAGGCTACATAGACATGTTACCTTATATATTTTTCTTCTTTAGAGTGGAAGTCTGAAGTGTTGCTTATTTCTCATCTTTAAAGTCAGGCATAACTCACAGGTTCATACCTTGGCAGTGGCCTTGCTGAGGGTTGAGGATATATCCAGTGTTACACACACACGTGTGTCGACCGCCTGGCAGGTTAAAACAGTGCCCCGGACCGCACACCTGAGGTCGCGACTCACACACTCGGCCATCTGGAGAACCACACACAAGGCCAAAAAAAAAACAGTTAAAAACAACAGCATTTAATTAGAAAGTAAAGAAATAAATACAAATAAAAAATACATAAATAAAAACAGAGAAAATTATATACTGTATATAATTTGATATATAAATGTATATATATATGTACATTTATATTATTATATTATATTATATTATACTATACATTATTTTTTTTTTTTATAAAGTGAGAAAACAAAATATAGATTTTAATTAAAAGGTAATTTGATATAAAAATTATATAAACATAAATTTTAGTAAAATTGTATACAAACATTACTAAACACAATGCTTGCACTAGTTCAAGTACATTCAAACTTTTTGAAATATCATGAAACATATTTCTCATATTTCTCATTATTATTTATATAACATTTGTTAATGATTAAAAAGTGGTGAAAATTAATTGTGCATTATTATATTTCATTTTGTAATTTAATACACTTTTAAAACACTTATTCTTTGGTAAAGTGATTTAATATCAGGTCAATTTGTGGTTTAGATAATCAGATTAGCCAAACTCAATCTCAGAAGTATGCTGTGTTCCCAAAATGATTGACATTTATTCATTCCTCTCCAAACCAAATTCATCGAACAATCACACTAAAGAAATGATGAGAAAATTACAGTTCTCTATCCAGCTCCACATTTTTCAAGGTTGATATGAATTTGGCGTCACTTCAGCTCTGGAAATCAAAGAAGTCAGTCATTTATATGAGCAGGCCGATGGATTTTCTGGGCATGCTCACAGTTTCCTGGAGAAGCGAGTCTTTGTGCTTATCAAGTCACCGTAACGATAATCGTAATTGTCCCGTTGAAGTTCTGGTCTGACTGAACCTTTTGTTTTAAGACCAATATCCTGAGGAACATCTTCACTTTTATACTAAATCTTGCCCTAAACTATATTTCTGACATTACAATAAAGAACAGATTGAGAGCAGCAGTGAAAAGCAGTTCCCAAAAAATCAGTAAAGAAATGCAGATGAGGACATAAACAGCCCATTTTCTTTTTACTGTAGCTGTTAACGTTTGTGAGGACCCTTCTGAATCATAAAACCACAAATGGGACGTCCAATAGTTTCATGGACTTAAGTCCACATCAAGTGCACTTTTTGGGACAGGGCCTTCAAGCATCCTATTGTGAAAAAGAAGTGTGCTTAATTGTATTGAATGTGCACTTGTAGTGAACTTCAAATCTTAAAAAGTATATTTTACAAAATTGTACTTTCAGATACTATTGTATTAATGAAATAAAAGGCCACTTAAGTGCACTTAAAGAGTGACACTTTCATGGCTGTTTCTTAAGTAGACAAGTAAAAAGTATGCTTTGTAATAATGTCAAATTAAAAGTTTTACTTTAAAGTACATATTAAATCATTAAATTCAATATTTAGTTTTGCTTTAAAGTGCACTGATTTTGATGTGTTGACTAACATACTAAAGCTCATGTAAAGTACTTGATCACAATTTTAACTGCAGTGTTTTATTTAATATCACATTTAAGGTTAATATATTTTAAATGTTCTAAATTGCAACTTCATCATTACAAATGTATAATTACAAATATATTTAAATGTAAGTTTCAATAGAAATTACATTAAAATATGTTACATGTAAACATTCATGACTATGTTTATTAACACACTTAAGTACGCTTTTTGCAATAATATCAAGCTAAAAGTGTTATTTTAAAATACATTTTAAATCATTATGTTTTAATAATCTGTTTTCATCCTTTAAAGAAGTACACTTATTTGGATGTGTTGACTAACATACTAAAGCACATTAAAGTACTTAATTATAATGTACATATTTGATGTTACATTTAAAGTTAATATATTTTAAATAGTGCTGGGCAACGATTAATCGCAATTAATCGCATCCAAAATAAAAGTTTTTGTGTACATAATACATGTGTGTGTACTCTGTATATTTATTACACATATGTAAATACACACCCATGCATAAATTTAAGACAAATATGTTATGTTTATATATTAAATATATTTATCTATAATATAAATAATATGAATATAAATATATACATATATTTTCAAAATATATACTGTATGTGTGTGTCTTTATATATAAATAATATGTGACCCTGGACCATAAAACCAGTCTTAAGTCGCTGGGGTATATTTGTAGCAATATCCAAAAATACATTGTATGGGTCAAAATTATCAATTTTTCTTTTATGCAAAAAATCATTAGGATATTAAGTAAAGATCATGTTCCATGAAGATATTTTGTACATTTCTTACTGTAAATATATCAAAACTTAATTTTTGATTAGTAATATGCATTGCTAAGAACTTCATTTGGACAACTTTAAAGGCGATTTTCTCAATATTTTGATTTTTTTGCACCCTCAGATTCCAGATTCCTAACAAACCATACATCAATGGAAAGCTTATTTCGAAAAATTGACACTTAAGACTGTTTTTTTGGTCTAGGTTCACATATATATACACAGCACACACACATATATTAAATAAACAAAAACTTTACGATTAATCGTTTGACAGCACTAATTTTAAATGTACTAAATTGCATCTTCATTTCTACAAATGTGCAATTACAAATGAATTTAAGTACATGACATACACGTTTCAATAGAAATTACATTAAAGTATATTTTAGTTCACCATGCATGCTTGTCAGTATGCTTGTCAACTTAGTTTTCAGAGAAACCTTATGTCAAATATTTTAAAACAACAGAATGAATTATGAAATTACATATAAAGATGTATTTAAATCTCACTTAAGTGAGTCACAAATGCATTTAGTATAAAAAAGTGTCTCTGATTTAGTTGTAAGTACCTTGCATGTAAGAGTCTGAAAATGTTACATTTAGTTCACAATTAAGTATATTCTTTTAATACATAATTTTCATTAGTCTGTCTGATGCTTACCTTGTCTAGTTGGAAGTGGTCGGGCTGTAGCCGGCACAGGAGGAGGTCTGACGGGAAATATTGGCTGTCTGTTAACCGATGGCCGGCTGGTTTGTGTCCGTACAACAGCTGTACACAATCAGACTGAATCAAACACACGTACACCAGTGAGTTTTAATAAATAACTTAATGAGAAACGCTGTGGCTCACGTGTGTTCACTCTGCCCGGCTGGCTGGTCGCGGCGGCCGTGCTCCCAGGACGGATGCTGGAAGGCTGCTGAGGTCTGGCGTCTGTGGTTTGAGAGCCGCCGCTCGTTGACAGGTTTGGTTTTGGTTGAGTTATAATGATAAAGGAGCCGGCCTGTGAACCTGCGTCAGGTTGCTGTGGTCTCGCAAGACTCTGCTGGACTCGGATGGTCTGCGTGTTGGTCGGTGAATATGGCACTTGTTGGATTCGGGTTGACTGTGAGATTGTGGAGTGAGTCCTGGAGCCATCAGGCTGGGATGCTATGCCTTGGGTGGATGTACGGCCATTTTCAGACACCAAGGGTGGTCCGCCGGTGTCAAGCATCTCAGCTAGCCTCTGGTTAAACTTGACAGCCGAAGACGAATAATGGTAACCCGGTCCAGCTGGACAGATCTCTTTGAAGGCGGCTGTGAACATAGAGTTAGATGCTGAAAACCTGTAAATGTCCAATGGAGTCACAATTTTTGTTTCAGAAATTTCAAGTTCAACCGGGACGACAACAAAGACAGACATACAACACAGCAGATTCCTTTCACTTTACATGTGCTTTAGTATGTTAGTCAACACATTTAATAAGTGTGAAAGCATGAAGCATGACAAAATATTATGAAAACATAATTTAAAATGTACAGTACTTTAAAGTAAAACTTTTGGTGCACTTTTTAAAAGTCTACTTAAGTGTGTTAAGAAGCAAATGTGTCTCATGAAAGTGTCTCTCTTTAAGCACACCTAAGTTATTTCATTAATATAATATCTGCAAGAACAGTTTTTAAAAATATACTTTTAAGATTTGAAGTTCACTTCAAATGCACATTTAATGCAATTAAGCAAACTTCTTGTTTATAAGAGACATTTATAATTGTTATTTACATTCACATACTTTAAAGCCATTTCTATTTAATATTTATAATGTATTTATTTTTAATACTTGTAATATTTGTAAGTAGTAATTGAACATTTGTAATGATGAAGTTGCAATTTATTACATTTAAAATAGGATATTTTACTTTAAATGTAATATCAAATTACACTACAGTTAAAATTCTAATCCAGTACTTAACATGTGCTTTAGTATATTAGTCAATACATGAAAATAAGTGTACTTCTTTAAAGCACGGCAAACAATTATTAGACAGGATAATTTTAAATGTAGTTAAATAAAATAATTTAACTTTATAACAGTGCATTTTTAAAAGTGTACTTAAGTGTGTTAAGGAATATACGTAGTCAATGTCTTTTTTAAAGTCACTTCAGTGGCCTTCTATTTCATTAATATTATCTGCAAGTACAGCGTTTTAAAATATACTTTTAACATTTGAAGTACACTACAAGTGCACATTCGGCACAATTAAGCGCACTACTTGTTCACAAGGGCGTAATAGCTTTGTGTGAGATCAAAATTTAAGACATAATTCACTGAAATGGACACAGTTGAAAAAAAAAGTCCATTTTTGTTTTTTTAATCAAGCCAAAAATGTTGAGGGTCAGCCGGGACAGCGCAAGAGCCTCAACTTGTGGTATTTAAACGAAGACAGACAAATTACACAGTAAATTCCAACTGCTTTGATATTCCTCCAAACATTTTTCTGAGAAATATTGCCGGTGGTGTGGGTGGGACGGGGTCCTTGAGGAACAGTTGGACTCTTTGTGTAAAAACCAAATCATGTTGTTTCAATATTCTGCATTAACACACTGCAATGTTCTTAGTGCTGTCCTCCAGCCTTCTTAACACTCTTTGCCTCAACTTCTGCATTAAATATGTTCATTCCAGTGCAGTTGTTTGAAAAGAGAAGTGCATTCTTTGAATGTCTGAAAGGCCTCTTACCTGAGCCAAAGTACGGGCATGACTCACACTTCTTCCCCCAGGCTTTGCCCACTCGACTGCAGCAGCAGATCTGTTTGGTGATGTTCCTCAGGATGGGCAGAGAACAGGAGCCCTGGTTCAGGATACGGAAACACTGGTCCTTCTCCGAGGAGATCACCTTCTGCGCTGCGAGGGGGAAAATAATATAAAATAACATTACATAGGGATACAGGCAGGGACACGAATCTCAACATGCAACAGATCGTGCATGCAAGTAAATGCATTAATTTATGAACATGAAAGCATATAGATGAGTCTTGATATTTACTGCTGCTTTAAATGGCCTTAAAAAGGGACAGTTCACTCAAAAATGTCAATTCTGTCACCATTTCCTCTCCCTCGTATTGTTTGAAACCTTTATGCTATAATGATCATGCTGCTCTTATCCATACAATAAAAGCATACAGTGACCTTAAAGGTATCAATAAAATCAGTCTATACAACTCATTCTCGGAATCTTAAGTCTCCAGTCATATACCCTTGTGGAAAAGAAGTACATTTTAGCATACTTTTTAAAAAGAGTACTTATTACAGAAACAATAATACTTTAAAAGAACAGATTTAAGTGTGAACTGAATGTTATGTTTACAAACACTTCATTGCATGTTATTTACAGTAAATTTTAAAGGAAAATTACATTAAATGTTTAATTGTGTGTACACATTTTAATTTAATTATACATAATTTAAAAAATCATATACCTTAAAATAGTTTTTATTTTATTTTAAATTTAGTATTTTCAATAAAGACAATTATATTTTTCAAGTTTAGTTAAGACTTACTTAAGAGTGCTTTTTCGACCCATTTAATTGGACTTAAGTACAACATTTTTTAAAGATTATTAAAACATAATGGTTTATAATGTACTTGACAGTAAAACTTTTAATTTGGCATTTTTACACCTTTTAAAATGCACTTAAGTATGTTAATAAACAGTCATGAAAGTGTCTCTGATTAAGTGCACTCAATTGGCCACTTATTTCATTATTAATATTATATTTTTTGCAAATACTCAATTCAATCTAATTAAACACACTTCTTTTTCCACAAGGGTCATTATAGCTTGAAACATTTAAGACATCATTTACTGAAATTTTACCTTTAAAAAAACTTATAAAAGTGTGCTGAGGGGAAGTTTTTAGTGAAAAACATCTTAAATTTTGGTCTGCTCATTACACAAAGTTATTGTATGGCCTACAATAGTGCACAACTTTTAACGGTGTTTTCTGGAGCTTGGCAGTATTAATCACTATATATTTTTTATTTTGTATGGAAAAAGAGCAGCTTGGACATTCTGCAAAACATCTCTGTTTGTGTTCCACAGAAGAAAGACAATCATACGGGTTTGAAACAACATGAGTACATGTTGTTTTTTGTGAACTATTCCTTTAAGTCGGTTGTGTTTGTTATTGACGTCATACTTAAACAAATCTAGCTTCAAAAAGTTCTAAAGTAATAAATATTACTGCTACTCATTCTACACTGCCATCATTCGTTACACTCTTGGTGCTTTGATTGGTTTAGCGGCACAAACAATGTTTAAAGGAGAGCCAGGCATACAATAATCAGCCACAGAGCAACTGGAAATGACATACAGATCAGCCCAAATCACTGCAGGAATATGCACATAATCACAGACATACAGAACCAGACACAGCAGGAGACGTAGTTACACTTACCTGACCGACACACATGAACATGCTCAGAGTCACATGAAGGCTTGATAAGATTCAGACAAGAAGAAAATCTGATTAAAATAGAGTCACAGAATTTCCCAGATGCAAAAACTCAGGCAGAAAGAGGCAGCTCCCAATCGACGGGAAAACACAGGAAAACACTGAGCGATCAGTCAGGACAGGCCTCGATGTAGGGATGCATATGCACAGAGTCAGGTCAAAGGGCAAAGTGTAGCTCCACTCATCAGGCATCTCTCAAGCAGAGCACAGTAATGCCTACCGGAACAGACAGAAGCACAACGCCACACAGCCAAAACCTCCACTCATCTGTGTTCACTTTGTAGTGTGGATTTAAAACTCATGCTTATATAGTACCTGGAAATTCTCATCCTCAGACCATCCAAGATACAAATGAGTTTGTTTCTTCATCAGATTTGGAGAAATGTAGCATTGCATCAGTGTCTCAGCAATGGATGCTCTGCAGTGAATGGGTGCAGTCAGAATGAGAGTCCAAACAGCTGATAAAAACATCACAATAATCCACACCACTCCAGTCCATCAGTTAACATCTGGAGAAGACAAAAGCTGCGTATTTGTAAGAAACTTTTACATTTAGTAATTTAGCAGACGCTTTTATTCAAAGCGACTTACAAATGAGGACAAATAGAAGAAATCAAAACCAAAAAGTGTTTTTTTTTTTTTTGGTGTCTTTTTAAAGAAACAAATCATTAAGATGTTTTTTTTGTTTGTTTTCTTTAAAACGTTGCTTCTGGCTAAAATATGAGTCCATAATCCATAATAACGTTTCTTCCAGTGAAAAAGTCCATCTCCTTTCGCCTTTACATCAAAATCCAGCCACATGTTTGTTTAGAGTTGTTTTGGACTGTTTTGTCTTGTAAACAGTGATTGATCTGTGCAGATTTCTCTCCTGATTCAGGAAGCGTTATTATGGATTATGGACTTGTATTTTTGCAAGAAGCAATGGTTTAAATTTAAAAACATTTTAAAGATGGATTTGTTTCAGCTTTTGTCTTCTCAAGATGTTAACTGATGGACTGGAGTGGTGTGGATTATTGTGATGTTTTTATCAGCTGTTTGGTGACGGCACCCATTCACTGCAGAGCATCCACTGTTGAGCAAGTGATGGAAAGCTACATTTTTCCAAATCTGACGAAGAAACAAACTCATCTACATCAGATGGCCTGAGGGTGAGGACATTTTTGGCAAATTTCCACTTTTGGGAGAGTTATTTCTTTACGTCTGTGTATGACTGAAGGCTGTAGCTGTGTGGTTTGGCCGTCCTGCCATATTCCCGCCACCGATCTCCTCTCAGGTCTCAGCCCCGTACTTACAGATGCAGATCCCATGAGAGGCGTCCAATAAGTAGCCCTCTTTGCAGACACAACTGTAGCTCCCTCGGGTGTTAACACAGTTCCCGTTTTCACAGAAACCCGGCTGCAAACACTCGTTAATATCTACACCAGAGGAGGAAACATGACTGTCATAACCTGACCTGTTGGATTGTTCATGCTGTAAAAAAGAAGTGTGCTTGTAGTGTACTTAACACACTTCTTAACACACTTAAGTAGACTTGGATGGATAACTGAGAGTGATTTTGAGGTAAGCAGCACCAAACGTCCAGACAAACAGGTGAACCGGTAGGTTGCTGACATGTAAAAGCGCAGCTCGGTTTCAATAAAATATATTTTCCTGAAAGTTACAGTATGTTTTTAATGTACAAAAAATGATCAAGAAAATGTGATTCCGCATGATACACTCTTAAAAATAAAGCTTCCAAAAGGACCATTGAAGAACCGTATTTAGTGAACACTTCTTAAAAGAACTTTCTTAGTGTGAAGAACATTTTAATAATTTAAAGAACCCTTTTCTACTATAAAGAACCTTTTGTCCAGTGGAAAGGTTCCATGGATGTTAAAGGTTGTCCATCAATGCCAATAGAAGACTTTTATTTTGAAGAGTGTACATGCATGTACAATCTTTTCAGTACTTACATAAGGATACCTTGCATTGTGGTGTACAATGTTATTACCTCAAATGTAGCAAACACAGGAAGCATTAATGTTACATAATGACAGAATGAATCTGTGGTTTGAAGAAGCAGGAGAGGAAACATAGCGGAGAGAGAGAGAGATATGTAACAAATCTGAAGTTGTCATTATTTGACCCTGTGACCACCTCCAGCGCTGTCTTGATAAATAGATTTTACAGTGTTTATCAAACCATCTGGTCTTCTGTTACGGTCAGGATAAAGATTAAAAAAACAATGCCGTAGATTCTCTTCTGGGGAAGGTGGTCTCTGGATTTCACACATACTGACAAACTGTGAAAGATTCATTCTGTCATAATTACTACCATGTGAGAAAACCTGGAGTTAACAGCTATGTAAGGAAACCATTTTCCCCTTTAAATTAAGCTGGACATGCTCCTCAGTATGTATTTCAAAAGCCAAACACTGTAAAAAGTGATAAGTTGACTTAACTTAAAAAAATTGAGAAAACCCGTTGCCTTAAATTTTTAAAGTAAAAGATAATTAAAAAAAATAAGTTAAGTGAATTGTCAAGTTCACTTAACTTTTTTTTTAAATTTATTATTTACTTACTAATTTTAAGGCAACGGGTTTCCTCAATTTTTTTAAGTTAAGTCAACTCATCACTTTTTACAGTGAACCGAATCATACATGATATGTGTCACACTGTAATTCAAATAACTCCTTGGTAGTCAAAATAAGTAAGTAATTAAATAAATAAATACAAATTTTCACAAATAACATAAAAAATTAAATAATTAATAAATAAACAAACATATCATAAATATATTTTAAAAATTAAATGATGTAATTTTAAAAATTATATTATAATTTTCTATATAATACACATCATTTTCTATAAATTATAATGCATGCATTATGAAAGTAAATATGGTCAATTTCTATACACATTTTGGGATTTGGATCTGCAATAGATAAAATAATCTCATCTCACATTTCACTCAGAAATATTGCACATTATGGAAATAAAATGGGTTGTAAATGCAAACTTCAACCCTTTTCTCAATGAGGATTGTGCTTTGTTAGTCACTTTGAGTAAAACAATCAATTAAATGTCTACTTATCATATCAGCTCCACAGCATTAAAGCAACATGAGACTGAGAAGAGCATCTGCTTCAGTTTCAGTATTTACACAAAACTAGATTTGTACAGCAACCATTTAGAGACTGATGTATTTGTCTGACCTCTGGATGAAAGAAGGAAGAACGAAGTGTTTGTTTGCATGTTCCTAAAATGTATTTTGTCCCGCGAGAGATAATCGTGAGCACTAGGATCAATCTAGCACGGGAGGACGGAGCGAGGACTCTTACCCACACACTGCGTCCCGTTGACCCTCTCGAAGCCTTTCGGGCAGCTTCCCTGACCATTAACGGTGTTTCCTGATGAGATAAGAGCACATCGATCTCTAGCAGGACGTAAGAACACATCTGTCAAACTGCAGCTAGTTTAATAATGCGTGCAAAAGGAAAATCAAACTGAGAAAAACAGGAAAAACATGCAGATAATTAACAAGTGATTCATCAGCAAGACTGGAGGCTGAAACAAATACAATAACACAAAACATCCTGAAACTATAATTCATTAAGCCACATTCTGGCTTTGTTCTTACATGTGAGAATATGTATAAGTACATGCATATATATATATATATATATATAAACTTAATGTATAGCTTTACAGTTCACCATTAAATACAGAGTGATGTGTTAATTTATAAGGCAACCCTTGAGAAAAAGAAGTGCACTTTTAAAATGTAATGAACGTAAAGTTTTCAGACACTTAATTGCATGGAATTTACAATTACATGAAAATATCATTTACATTTATATTTTAATTGAACTTAAGAGTGTTTTTGACCCACTTAAGGAGGACTTCAGTACATCTTTATATGTAATTTCATAATTACTTCTATTGTCTTTGAAAAAAACTTTGGTAAAAATTACTGCTGAATGTATTGACAAGCATTTACAGTAAACTAAAAATACTTTAATTTCTATTGAAACTTGTATGTCATGTATTTAAATATATTTGTAATTACACATTTGTTACATTTAAAATATATTAACTTTAAATGCGATATCAAATAACACACTACAGTTAAAATTATTGCACTTCACATAAAAATAAGTGTACTTCCTTAAAACACGACAAAAGATTATTAAAATGATTTAAAATGTATTTTAAAGGAAAACCTTTAATTTTACATTAATACAAAGCACACTTTTTAAAAGACTGTTAGGAAAACAGTCCTTAAGTGGCCTTTTATTTCATTAATAGGTATCATATTATCTGTAAGTACAGTTTTAAAAATATACTTTTAAGATTTGAAGTTCACTTCAAGTACACATTCAATACAATTAAGCTTTTTCACAAGGGAAAGCATGCTCTCTCTTTTTTGTTTCTTTCACAACAAAGTCTTCCAGCCTTCCAGGCATACTTTCCAGAGTGCTTCACAGAAAGGAAAAATAACTATTTGTCCCTGTGAGGTTAAATATTTGTGGCTCTGGGGAGCCAGAGATCCCGAAGCGTGTAACAGACGGCTCTATTGTTCCAGTCATTATTCAGCATCGGGTAAAATGATTATATAACCGTGTGCTTAACATTATCAACCACTCAGGGTCGCCAAGCAGTTATGAAAATATATCCTTAGCAAATGTTTCTCTGCACTAAGAACAACAGCAAAAAAGTTAATCAGAAACATAGTTATGATATTTTAACTAAATCTAAAACCATAAAACACATTTTCTTGATTTGAAATACATCTGGTAACACTTTAGTTTGGGGACCAGTTACTCACTATCAACTAGTTGCATATTAGCATTACCAGAATATTGACTTTTTATTAGTACTTATTAATGGCTTATTCCGCATGATCATATTTTAGATCCTGTAATCCCAATAACTAAACTTAACAACTATCTTACTAACAATTAATAAGATGCAAATTAGAAGTTTACTGAGGCTAAAAGTCACAGTTAGTTAATGGTGAGAATTGGACCCCAAATGTGTTAACTAAGATAAAATAAAACATAAAACAACTTACATTTGTTTTATTTCAGCTATCTGCCAAGGCAACATTTCTTTTCATTTTGTTTAACTTTAAGCACTAAGATACCTAAAACTAAATAAACTAAAATTAATAAATACAATATTAATAAAGAAATCAATAAAAAACTATACAGACATACTAAAAAAATTAAAAAAAATAAATAAAGAAAAATGACAAAAATACTAAATTATTAAAACTTTAACTAAGATTAAAATGTAAAAAAAAAATAAAAAAAAAATATGCCAAAATATCAACAAAAATATAATATTATACCAATGATACTAAAATAGCACTGATCAATTGCATTATTAATAAATGCTTTTCTCTCCAAAAACCCTCTTAAATGTAATTTTTTTTTTTGCAATATTATCATATTTATTGTATTTACTTATTTATCTAACAGTTAGGATGTCACATTTCTATTACTGACAGTTTGATAATGTGCATCTATTTTTTTTTTTTTATTTCTGTTTCATGAATTGTTCCATGAAATGTGTTGTTATATGTGCTAATTTTGCTATGCATACTGTATATTCTCATTGTGACAACTTACCCCACAGTGTTACAAAAAAAAAAAATCTGCATGATAAAAAAAATGCATGTTTTGATCTGCATTAATATCTCAAAAAACCTGAGATCATTTTTGGGTAAACTATACATTACATTAACTATACCTTTATATTTTAATCTATTCCTCATATAAAGCTATTGCATATCACATATCCCATTGTGACAACTTACCCCAATAGTATAACAAACTGTATGGTTTGCATGTTTTGAAGCTGCATTAATTTCTCCAAAAAATCATGGATTATGTCATTGCCTGTCACTATATTTAATAAATGATAGTGGTGCTGAAGTCAGTCTCTATTAAAGGTTGCAGCATTCATCAAGTAGATGAGGAATGTAAATATGCTGTAATGTTTAGCCAGACGGCTGATGGAGGGCTAATGGCGACACCTTGACTGTTGCAATAATAATATAGTATAGCAGGACTTAAATGAGCCGTCTGCGAGAGAACTCTGAGAGCTATATTTATCTACTGAAGTCATGCAGCGACTGCTGTACTTTCTGTTTTACAAGATAGACATGTGTTTTTCCAGCCAGCTGAACTGATATCAGTGAGTGTGTGTTTCAGAGTTTATGAGTTAAGAAGGAACAAACCGGTGTTTTGTTGCCTGTTTGTGCTCTAAGTACAAACTGTGCTGCTATAATCGCTCAGATGATTTATAGTTGTAAACCTCCAGGTCTGTCTGACAGTACTGACATTCTCCATGTGCAGAACCTCACCTAAGACAGCGGGACAGAGCGTGCATTCGTTGATGCCCCAGGCCTTCCCAACACCCCGGCAGCACATCTCCTGACTCCTCAGACCAGGTAACGGAGAACTGCACTGTGAGACGGAGCAGAAAACACACAATCCTTCACTCATCCATTCACTTAAACAACTGAATTGCGCATGGAGTGATGTGTCAAAGGATAAGTCCACTTCCAGAATAAAAATTTCCTGATAATTTACTCACCCCCATGTCATCCATGTTCATGTCTTTCTTTCTTCAGTCGCAAAGAAAGCCTTTTTTTTGAGGAGAACATTCCAGGACTTTTCTCCATGTAGTGGACTTCAATGGTGGACAACGATTTCAAGGTCAAAATGCAGTTTCAGTGCAGCTTTAAAGAGCTCTACACGATCCCAACCGAGGAATAAGGGCCTTATCTAGCAAAACGATTGATCACTTTCTGAAAACAAATAATATTTATACACTTTTTAACCACAAATGCTCGGCTTGCTCTAGCTCTGCGATGCGCGTCTTCACTCAAAATGTAATCCTGTTGGAAAGGTCATGCGCAGTTAGTTCTTAGTCTTTGTACTTCAGTTAAAAACTCCATCTCATTTTCTCCCCCAACTTTAAAATCATCCGACATCGTTGTTTTGCTTTGGGTCAGTACTTCCGCCAACATCAGCTAATAAAGACGCGCATCATAGAGTTAATGCTAGCTGAGCATTTGTGGTTAAAAAGTGTACAAATATTTTTTTTTTTCAGAAAATGACTGATCGTTTTGCTAGATAAGGCCCTTATTCCTCGGCTAGGATCGTGTAGAGCTCTTTGAAGCTGCACTGAAACTGCATTTTGACCTCGAAATCGTTGGCCACCATTAAAGTCCACTATATGGAGAAAAGTCCTGGAATGTTTTCCTCAAAAATCTGTCTTTGCAAATGAAGAAAGAAAGATATGAACATCTTGGATGACATGGGGGTGAGTAAATTATCAGGAAATTTTTATTCTGGAAGTGAACTTATCCAAGAAACTCACTAATACTCTAATGACTGCTAGATGACATGTAGTTCCAAACAGTGTTGGGGGTAACACATTACAAGCAATGCAAGTTATGTATTCAGATTACTTTTTTCAAGTAACTAGTAAAATAACGCATTGCTTTTTTATTTACAAGAAAATGTCTGTTATTATTATTTTTTAAATAAGTAACTCCAGCTACTTTGTTTTCCCATTTATTGACTGACAGCTCTCTGGTTGCCATGTTGAGAGAAATAGTGAGTAAGTGCAGAGGCATTGTGTGTGCTGTCTGAACATGATGCTACTGTACAGGTGAACATGCATTTACTCATCTCACTTGAACAAAAACAGATTCAGTATTCCTCAAAATGAATGAAAACAGTGAAATGCAAACTCAGAATATGACACAAACCCGCCATAATGGAATATGTTAAATAACACAAATATCCTTTATGTATTTAATCCCATTTTATTAACCAACGTCTTTGTTGCTGACTTTCAATGATCCAGTTCAACCATACAAATAAGCAAAAATGAACTCAGATAAACATAACATTTGTGTTTCATTTTTTTTTATTGCTGAAGAGTATTGAACTTTCTTCTCCTGCACCCTATTCTTCAGAACGGCAGCACAGTTGAAGGGTTAATTTGTGCAGCCTACTGTACAGATGTGAATTTGCATTTCCTTCAACCTGAGTCTTATTTATTTCACTTTCGGTGTGAAAGGGCTTTTACTTTTGCCAAAAACAGAACTTTTTGATTTTAAAAACAAACAAGCAAGCCCAGCCCAGATGAGAAAAAGTAATGCAAAAGTAATGTAACACATTACTTTCCATAAAAAGTAACTAAGTAATGTAATTAGTTACTTTTAGGGAGTAATGCAGTATTGTAATGCATTATTTTTAAAAGTAACTTTACCCAATACTTGTTGCAAAGTTGCTTGGTGTTAGTAGAATGTCTAAAGTGGACTATCAAAATAAAGTCTAATTTTTTTCATAATGTACTCATGTTGCTCATAGCATGTTGACTTTAGCCACTGACTTCCATGCTATTTTTTTTTCTACACTATGCAAGTCAATGGCTACAGTCAGCAGTTTGGTTACTGAAATTATTCAAATTATTGTGTATTTTGTGTCCAACAAAAGGAAACTCAAACAGGTTTAGACCAACTTGAGGGTGAGTCAATGATGATAGAATTCTCTCTCCCCTTTTTTATTTTTTATATCCTTTTAAATTAAATCCTTTCATATTAAGCTATTGCATACTCACTTCTTTTATTATGCAGTCACGTCCCTTGTGAAAAATAATTGTGTTGAATGTACACTTGTAGTTTACTTTAAATCGTTAAAATCATATATATTTTTTTAAACTTTCAGATAACATAACATTAATAAAATATAAAATTCCACTTAAGTGCAAAAAGAGACACTTTCATGAATGTTACTTATTACACTTAAGTACTTTTTTAAAAGTGCACTTTGTAATAATATCAAATTAAAGTTTTCAAGTTAAAAGTTTAACTTTAAAGAGCTTTTTTAATCATTGTTTTAATAATCTTTTTTTCGTGGTTTAAAGAAGTAAACTTACAGTAATTTGATGTGTTGACTAACATACTAAAGCACATGTAACTTTTAACTGTTATTTGATATTACATTTAAAGTTATTATATTTTAAATGTTCTAATCTGCAACATCTTCATTACACATGTATTTACATTCACAATAAAAAATGCATTTAAAGTATATTTTAGTTTACCATAAATGCTTGTCAGTACATTCAGCAGTAACTAACCATATTTCAAAAACAATAGAAGTAATTATGAAATTACATATACTACAGTATATGTAATTAAGTGTCTGAAAACACATATAGTTAATGACTTCTTAGTATATTCGTAAAGTATATCATTTCCATAAGGACTCTTTTTAAAAGCAAAATGTACTTCTTTTTCACAAGGGTGATGTACTACTTGTTGTATGGAAAAGAGCAGCCTTGTCATTATGCTGAATTACTACTATCGTGTTCCATAGAAAAAATGCATATTTCCAGCAACATACAGTTGAACAAATGATGCATTTTCATTTTTGTAAGACAAATCTCTTAAACCTCAAGTTGCTCAAGGGGAATTGTCCTATAATAAGAGTACTTTGGCTAAACAATCTGGGATGGATACACTTCAGCAGACGGAAGTGGTTTTCACGACACTGGCTAACCTACATTTGGAGTTCAGCATGATAACATGACAGAGCCACAATAAACAAGTCATACTCGATTCATCCAACATAGTCCAGACAAGCTCGAGTCTTGTTCCTACTAGAATCAAACCAGACGCTCTACTGCTAAAACGAATGAGGAATGCAAACAGAAGAGCTTTAAGCTAACCTGTCCATTGCGCACTTCTCTGAAGCAGTATTTGAAGCCGGATGTCTCGGTGTAGACCGAATCCCCGCGTATGGTCTGGGCTTGAACCCTCGGCGGCAGCGCCTCGGCTCTCTCTCCCGGCAGCTGGTGAGGACGGGCCCCCGAGAGCCCCGTGGACCAGGTCACGGTTTCGGTGGGGCCGTAGCCCACCTTCAGCACCTGGTGGATCTTCACACTGGCCTCTGGAGGATGCTGGACTCGCACCTTCACCATCGGGGACGCTGACGGACAGAGAGACCGGATCAGACACAGAAATCAAGAGCTGTGGACTTCCAGAGCATAAACTCTCTAACTAAATGTATGCACTAACAATATCCAACAGTGTGTCGACATAGTTATAATTTAGTCATTATTTTCCTCTAAATAATGAAAATTCCCACCACAGTGTCATATGTAATTTGATGTTAAATTATTTAAATGACTTCTTGTGTTTATTAGCAAAATTACAATTTATGGACAATTTAGGACAATTTATAGAGATGGAAATAACCAATTTTGGAATAAAATTGCAGACTCCTTTTTCTCGCTGAAGCTCAAAACCAGCATTTTATGCATTCTAAATGCACACAATTAAATAACATTTACACAATTTAATTAGAAATGATGCTCAATAAAAATACTGTGTTCACAAGGGATATTTATTTTTCCTCACACATAACATGTCTCATATTTCATTCAAGCAGCTCCTTATTGACACTGTTGTCTGCATGATAATAAGTACACTAACTTTTTTAATTAAAAAATGTGTTAGTACACTTAAAAAAATATTATTTCAAAGTTATAATAAAACAAAGATTACTGGACTGTTTTACAAGAAAATACTATTTCATTCTTCAAAATTTAATGTTTAATTCAATGTGTTACTTGCCATTTTGTGTCATTATTTGCAAAATGTACTTGCAATTTCTGAATGAAAATAGTTTCTACACGTTTATGCGAAAAATAATAGAAAGCACTTAATAAATAAACAACAATAATAATAAATACTAAAATTAATAATGACTATCATTCTTTGTTTTAAAAATTTACAATTTTTTATTTTATGGTGGGTTTTCATATTTTAGAATGAAAGTCTGGATCTGGGACAAGAGCAACGCAATACACTACATTCATGATAGATAGATAGATAGATAGATAGATAGATAGATAGATAGATAGATAGATAGATAGATTTGTTAATTATTGTTAATTTGTTTATTATACATTTTATTTTTTTTTTTATTATAATTATATTTTATAAATTATAATTATATTTTATAAATTATAATATAATATAATATAATATAATATAATATAATATAATATAATATAATATAATATAATATAATATAATATAATATAATATAATATAATATAATATAATATAATATAATATAATATAATATATAAAATCTGTTCAGCAGCAGGTGAGGGGCATTTGAAAAACAAATATAAATGAATAATAATGATGGCACGGTAAAAATGTTCCAAGACAGTTTTAATCCCACACAGCATGCTTGTAAACATCACAAAGGGCCTTTACGGTCATTCCTAACACACTAATGAATATCCGGCCCTCTGGCATCACAGGTCATGTTCTGAACCCTAGTCCTGGAAATAACACTAAATCTCTCTCACATACTCAGGACAGAGCAAAAGAAAAAGCAAGATTAATGTGTTTACTGTTTCTCACATAAACAGACCGATGCTCCAGAAATAACAGAGAGAGATGAAGAGAAAGGCATAGAGAGCATCCGAGTTAGGATCTCTGCAAACAGAAGACTCATTCTCCGGCGTGTTCGAGCTGTGAGTCACCATTACCTCCTGCCTTTCACAGATTAAACTTGGCAAAATGCTTGTCCAATTTTCCTCTGAGAGAAACCCCTCCTCGCCAAACAAGCGCTAAGTACAATATCGACGCTTTCCAGTCCTCTGTGTTTTATGAAAAATTATTTGAGGTCTCAAGGCAATATGAAAACGGCTCCATGTCCTAGAAAAGACAGGCACAACATGAGCCTTATTTGTTTGGATGAACATCCCTGCAACCCCATCTGGGAACACCAGGTTCAATTTGGGATTCAGATTGTTACACAACAGTGCAGACGGTGTTTATTGCTCATAACCCCAATCCAAGTCACCGCTTGCACAATTCGAGTGTTTTTAGTTTGAAAGGTTTACTGGCACATTGCACTGAAAATAATACACAAAGTGTAGTATTAAAAAAAGTGTAGTGTTTCCCCTAAAAGGTTTAAGCTGGTTATTTTTAACTATCATTACTTATCATTACACACACACACACACACACACACACACACACACACACATACATACATACACATATATATATATATATATATATATATATATATATATATTCTTGTTCTCTTGTTTTCTGAAACAATGTATTACAATTAAGTGAATTAATGCTTAAAAAAATAAGGTAGACAAAAAAAAAAAAAAACTTCTGCCAATGAGGTCAACATAAACTTAATTATTTGGGAAAACGTCTTGGGTTACTTGACTGTAACCTTGTTCCCTGAAAAAGCGGGAACGAGATGCTGCGTTTCAATAACGCTAATGAGAACATTCTTTGTTCGACCGGTTGCGAAGCACGTGTGTCAAACAAGCCAAGAATTGGCTTAAATAACCTCGGTGAGTGACGTAATTGATTACGTGCACGTGCAGGTTATAAATAGACGTGAAACGGACATACCCTCAGGTTACGCTTTGTCTGAAGAGACGCCCAGGCACATCTACAGTGCGGCATTGAGGCACAGCATCTCGTTCCCGCTTTTTCAGGGAACAGGGTTACAGTCAAGTAACCCGAGACGTTCCCTATCAAAAGCTACTCTCGATGCTGCATTTCAATAATGCTAATGGGAACGAGAATACCAATGCCGCCGCACTGGAAGTGTCTGGACCCCCCAAGGTTGTGTAGTGTGTGCACAAACATTGAAAAAGGTCTCAGACATGGCTATGGGATGCTGACTCAAGGACATGCGAGCCCGGAGTAGCATGGACATCCAAACTATAGAATCTGACAAATGTGTTCGGAGAGGACCAGCCTGACGCATCACACACTTGCTGCAAGGGGACACCTCTTGCCAAAGCCGTGGAAGATGCAATTCCCCTGGTTGAATGGGCCCTAACTCCTAGAGGCGAAGCTTGACCATGCTCCTCATAGACTAGGGCAATAGCATCCCTCACCCAATGTGATACAGTATGCTTTGTGGCAGCCACCCCCCGGTTACGGCCCCCATAGCATATGAAAAGTTGCTCCGACTTACGCCACTAGCTAGTGCGGTGGACGTAGATCTGAAGAGCACGTACTGGACACAGTAAATGAAGTCTTTCCTGCCCCGGTGTCGCTTCATGGCCGAGAATGGAACTTTCGGAAGATAATTTGGGTGAGGATGCAAAATTACTTTGACCAGCCCAGGGGCAAAGTCTAGGCAGGATGGTGAGACTGACAGAGCCTGCAAATCCCCAATTCTCTTAAGAGAAGTAATGGCCATTGACAAAACCATCTTTAGAGTCAGAAACCTGACAGGCGCTGACTCCATTGGTTCGAAAGGGCTCGTGACCAGACCCTCGAGCACAATAGATAAGTCCCAGGACATGTGCCTGAGGACAATTTCTCTTGCAGGAACTCCAGCACTGAAACAACTTGGCAGTGAACTGGGTCTACATGGTGTGCCATACACCAATTTTCGAAATTGTGCCATTTCAAGGCATAACTTCTTCTAGTGGAGGGAACACTTAGAATAGTCTCTACTACGTCGGCTGGAAGCCCAGCATGTCTCAGCTGGTTCCCCTCAGCGGCCAGACATGAAGGTTCCAGAGCTTGGGCCGGGGATGAAATACTGTCCCCTGCGCCTGAGATAGGAGATCTCTCCTGACCGGAATCGACCACGGCGAGCCGTCGAGGAGGGATATTAGATCTGAGAACCATACTCTGGTCGGCCAACGGGGCGCTATCAGTAAGAGGCGAGACCCCTGTTGACGGACCTTGGCCAGGACTCCTGGGAGAAGAGCGATCGGGGGAAATGCGTAAAGACCCCGTCTGGGCCACGTATGGGCCATAGCGTCCAGACCCAGGGGAGCTGGATGAGTCAGAGAGAAGTAGAGGGGACATTGTGCTGTCTCCTGTGAAGCAAAGAGGTCCACCTCTGCTTCGTAAAATCTTTCACAGACTTGACTGACTACTTCGGGGTGGAGTTTCCATTCCCCATGTTTCACAGCTTGTCTGGACAGCAAGTCTGCTCCCACATTCATATACCCGGGGATGTAAATCGCCCTGAGGGACAGGAACTTGTCCTGTGCCCAAAGCAGAACCTGCTGCGTTAGCCTGTTCAGGCGGTGCGAACGCAGTCCGCCCTGGTGATTTATGTAAGAGACTACCGCCGTGTTGTCCACCCGCACTAGGACATGGTAGCGTCTCAACTGCTGGAGGCAGACAAAGAAACCTGAGGGTATGTCCGTTTCACGTCTATTTATAACCTGCAGGTGCACATAATCAATTACGTCACTTACCGAGGTTATTTAAGCCAATTCTTGGCGTGTTTAACACACGTGCTTTGCAACCAGTCAAACAAAGAATGTTCTCATTAGCGTTATTGAAACGCAGCATTGAGAGTAGCTTTTGATAGGGAACAAGATTATTATTCTTACCTTATTAAGCATTTAAGCATGAAATTTAAGTAAAGCCCAATATCTAATTTTTCTTTTCAAGTAAATGTATCTTGATTTAAGAATGTTTAGATTAGAAAAAAAAAAAAAAAGTTAATAATTAGCTATGGTTTCAACCACGTAAGTTTGCAATGAGGTTTATGATAGTTCTTTAACTATATTTTAATGATGGAACATAATTCCAATTATAACAATGCTTTTAGGAAACATATCCCAAAATGTTAATTCATGTTATGTATATTCTTTAGTTCTTAAAAAGGTCTTAAATTCATCTTAAATGTATAACATCAAATGTTGCATGCACTGCAAAAAAGAAAAACAAATGAATATCTTCCTCAGTATTTTTGTTTTCAAATACAAATATCTAATCATTCTTAAATTAAGATATGGTACATTTATTTGAGATGCAAATTTAATATTTGAAGTCAAAATTAAATTTCATTTGTCGTTTATGCTTAATACAAGAACAAACATCTGTCAATGTTTGTTTTTCTCTCACAACAATGAAAACTTCTTTTCTTTTTTAATTAAGTTGATTTTTCTGAGCCGGTGTGCTGAATCTAGAATCTAGAATCACTGACCTGATGAATCTAGTGATAAAATCACTTTATATGTCCTTTTTTTCTATACCATCCAGAACACTTGCCCCATAGCCAAAATGATTGTCTGTGATGACAACATGCCAGAGATGCTGATAAATCTCAACTTGTACTGAACCTGGAATATTCCTTCAAAAGTTAATGCTAAATTAATCCAATCTCACATTTCTGAGACGTCGCAGGCCAGACCGGTCACCTGTTAGATCAACACATCAGGTCTCTCTACCCAACTGGAATTGAAATTAAATTCACAGTGTCTCTCCTGATCACGCCTCAGATCTCGGTGAGGTTTTATTGTTGTCGTATCTTATCAGCTTTGCATGCCTTTGGTTCTGGAGTGCTACAGTGGTCGCCTTCGTCTGCTTGCTCATGTGTCTCTCTGCCAAAAACATGAGCTCACCTGACACTCCCCCATGAAAGGACAGATGGAAACACGTTTATCATGATTTAATCCTGATTAAATAAACCAACTCAGAAAATAAACAGGCGGCGTTCCATCAGCAGAGTCTGTGGTCTGTCACTAAGCGACGGTTGCCAGATTGAGATTAGGGTTAAATGCCAGAGGTCAAAGGTCCTGTAAGCCGTTTATCTGTAAACACTAGATACACACGGCTTCTTACTCTTACTTCGTAGAGTAAATAAGATACTGAACTAACATCTTCTAAAATATTTTATCATATGATTACTGTTTAGTAATTGAGGTCTAAAGTAGTAGTAATCTAGCAATTGAGGGATTGGTTTAGTTTAGTTTTTGTGTGTGTGTGTGAAGCAATGAATGGAACATCTTTTGCATATTTGGACCCTTTCCAACAATGACTGTATGATTTTGAGATCCATCTTTTCACACTGAGGACAACTGAGGGACTCATACGTAACTATTACAAAAGGTAAACACTCACTGATGCTCCAGAAGGAAAAACCATGCATTAAGAGCCAGGGATGTTTTGAACAGAATGAAGATGTGTACATTTGTGTTATTTTGCCTAAATATAATATATTTTTTTCCTTTAGTACTGCCCTTCAAATACTACAGTAGATACTTAGCCTACATGTTTCCCAGAAGACAAAATAAGCTTAATGTACCCTGATTTTCAAATTTAAAAATGTTCACCTCCAGGCTTTTATTGCAATGCTCAGTGAGCATTTGAACCTTATGTATGAGTCTCTCAGTTGTCCTCAGTGTGAAAAGATGGAAGCTCAAAAGAAAAGCTGAAAAGATTGAGCTCAAAATCATACAGTCATTGTTGGAAAGGTTTAAATACACAAAAGATGCTGGAAAACCAAAGAATTTGTGGGAGCTGAAGGATTTTTCCGAAGAACAGCAGGCAGTTTAACTGTTCAGGACAAACAAGGGACTCGTGAACAACTATCAACAACAAAAAAGCTGTGGATCATCCATGTAACAACACAGTATTAAGAATCAAGCATATGCAAACATTTGTTTCGTTCGTTTTTATAAACAAAAAAAAACAAAAAAAAAAAACATGCATTTTATATTCCTATTATTTTGGTAAAATAATTAACATTTTGTAAAGTGTATGTGAAATTTTGACCACAACTGTATATGAAATGTGAAATGTTTTAATATTGCTTCACTCAGCAACTGCTATGCTAATAAAGCATTTTGTTACAAATTAGCAAGTTAGCATTTAATGGATTAGCTAGTTATAGCAAGTTAGGTTTCCACTACTAAAAACATTTAAGTTGAGATTGCATGATATTTTTAAATTTGAGTTTATTTAAATAACATTAAGAGCAATTAACAGATATGAGTACAAAACCTGCTTACTTAAACTATGAATGTCTTAAATCAAACTTTTTGATGTGACTGATTACCTTTTTTTTTCTTTTTTTCTGCCAATTTATTCGGGTTTACAGTGTAACTAACATCTGAAATTTAGTCTGGATTAATAATCCAATGCTAGTTTCTAAGAGTGTTTAGTCATACATCCCTTGTGAAAAATAAGCGGCATACTTCTAAAAAGAGTAAGGAAAGAATACACTTTAAAAGAATATACTTTAGTGTGAACTTGTAGCCTAATGTTTTTGAATGCTTAAGTGCATGTGTTACAAATCCGGTTCGTGGCCTTCCGTCTGATTGCCACCAGATGTCACCCTTAATATTGACTGTACACTACACAGACTGTTTCACATTACCTTGCACTACAATTCCCATCAGCCATTGCACTGACGAAACACACAGCTGATTGCACTAATTGCACTGATCACATACCCTACATAAACCATGGACTTCCTCTTTGCTGAGTATTGTATAGTGTTTATCACTCTCCAAGCGATAGCTACTCTACGGAGCACAGTTTGTTGTCATAGTCTTGCCTTGTGTGTTTTCTAGTGTTTTGATTCTAGCCCGTGTTTCCTGGATTTACCCTTTGCCTTCCCTTTCGGACTCTGTTTGCACCTCTCTTGGACTACTGCTCATGTACCTGGATTATCTCTTTGCCTTGCCCTGTTGGATATTGTTTGCCGATCGAAGACCCACGCTTGCCCTAGGACTACTCTTTGTCTTGTCCCTGCCATACCTGTTCGCCGTTGTTTGACCCTGCCTGTGATTTGACTATGTTTATTAATAAATCTTGCACTTGGATCTGCTCGCCTCTCGTCTCATCGGCTCCGTTACAGAATACTCGGCCGCACAAGGATCCAGCAACTTTTCAGACGGACATTGGTCAGGTATGGACACCATATTAGAGAGTTTTTAGCTTTCGCTCATTATTCAGATTTACCAGACATAATCTTGATTGAGATTTTTTTTGTGATGGCATTAATCAGCCTCTGCGATCTCAGCTCAAACGCGAGGGTCCGTGTTCATCACGGAGTTGTTTTTTGGACTTTGCTTTGTTGATTGTTGGCTCACTATTCACTGTGGGTGCCACGGATGAGGATTGTGACGCCGCATCTATGACGGTAATGGCGGACGCACCAGCGCACACTCACAAGATGGCGGCGACAGCAGAACATGGTGTCTGCACGCGCAGCTGGTATCCCCAAACCCATTTATTCTAGCGCTCCTGTCCCTGAACTGATTCCCCTGTCTGAAGCGCTTCCCATGATGGGGATTGCTTTTTGGTGTGTTTGGGCTGCGTACACCACCACAGAACCTCCCGAGGTGGCAGTGTCCACTATGATGTCTCTAGAGGTGGTGGCTGATGCTGCAGACCCTCTTGAGGTAGTGGCGCTCACCACTGTGTTCCCTGAAGCGATGGTGCCTGCTGCAGTTTCTCCAGAGGTGGCGGCTCATGCTGCAGAACCTTCCGACGTGGCGGCGCATGCTTCAACTCCTCGTAAGGTGGTGGCGCCCAGCTATACATTTTCAGCCTGTCATGTCACAGTCGAAGGAACCATTGCTGAACATTCCTTGTATCCTGCTGGTACTCCTGTAGAACCTCCAGAGGTGGCGGCATCCACTCCAGAACCTCTGGAGGTGTCAGTGGTACCCACTTATGAGCCCTCGTCCTGTCCTGTCACGGCTATGGAGGCCGCCTACAAACCCTCGTCCTGTCCGGTCACGGCTATGGAGGCCGTCTGTGAATCCTCGTCCTATTCGGTCACAGCCACGGAGGCTGCTTTTGAACATTTTCCCTACTCTGACCCAGCCGAGGAGGCTCTCTCTGAACTCTCGCCCCATTCTGAACCAGCCATGGTGGCCGATTTCGAACTGTCTGTCCGTCTCATCTTAACTAATGTGTCTGATTTCGAACTGTCTGTCTTGTCTGAGTCTTTCAAAGAATCTAAACTTGAACTGTCTGTCTTGAGCTCTGAAACTATAAATGCACCCCATATCTGTCCTGTTAACCCTGTCATTGCCACGGAGACCATTAGTGTACAGTCTGTCTGTCCCCTTCCAGTTGTTACGAGCCCCTTTGAGAAGTCTAGGGGTAACAGAGGTGTAACAAAATGGTGGGGAGAGGCTGAGAGAACTGCCATCTCCAAGTCCCAGGGCATGTACACAAGAATGCTCAGCAACACCAGTTTTAAGCAAATAACACAAAGGTATTTTATTTAACAGAATGTGGAAAAATACTTAAAAGGCTTCAGGAGGGGAAAAGGCCAAAACAATAAACAAAAAGTTCCTCTAACTAGGGTTTTAAGAAATAACTGGCCTATCAAAAGAAAAATGAAATAAAATGCAGAGATACTTCCCTGTCTTCCTCTCTAGCTCAAACACCGGAGAAAAAAGGTAACTTCTAAAAGTAAATAGCATCCACCTTGCTACAAATGTTTTCCACTTAAGCAATTACAAAAAAAAAAAACTGAAAACACTCTGCTACTAACACTTTTAACAACTTTACCTTAGCACTACAGGTAAAGGAATCAACAAACACTTTGGTAATCAACAGTTTAACAACAGCTCTGGGACTGGAAGATGGTAGCTGTAAGGACGGAACACCTCAGCCTCTCTTCCTGGACTATAGCTCTGCAGGTTCCTTTGTACTCCAGCTAATGAGCTCAAACAGGAGTCAGGTGGCACTCATTAGCATTAGCAGAGAGCAGGAGGAGCAAGAGAGACAGGAACACAGTATACACACAAAACACAATTGTTAGTTAAATAATACAAAATGGAATAACTTATGTCCCTATGGACGTAACACAGTCAATGTGTTTACTCCTGAATTATTTGTCTGTCCTTTTTCGATGAATGAGCCTGACTGTGAATTGTCTGCCATTGTTTTCCTCACTGAAAAACTACCAGTCCAGTTCCAGTCAATGAGCCAGATTTTGAACTGTCTCCCTGTCCAATTCCAGTCAATGAGTTTAATTATGGACTGTCTGCCCTCTCCGTTGCCACCAGGGAATATATTGATGGACTTCTTGTGTTCCCTGCCCCGGTCCTTGATATGATCTCTCTGGTTTTTGTGTCTCAGTTTCTCGTAGGCTCCAGTCTCTGCTGTGGGTTCCTGATCAGCCTGTTCAGTCGTGGTGCTCTCCTGATCCACACTGGTGGGCTCCTGCTCTGTCCTGGAGGTCTACTGCTCAGGTCTGGTGGTCTTCTGCTCCGCTCTCGTGGGCTCCAGTCCCAAAATATTTAAACTATATTTATTATAGTTTAAATTTATATTAAATGCAACACTGAAGAGTGTAGAGTCAAATTCCCTCCACTGGTCCTTGTCAATCATGGCCACCTAATAATCCCCATCCACTTGATTGGCTCTATCTCTCTCTCCTCTCCACCTGTAGCTGGTGTGTGGTGAGCGCACTGGCGCCGTTGTCCTGTGGCTGCCGTCGCATCATCCAAGTGGATGCTGCACACTGGTGGTGGTTGAGAGACCCCCCCACATGATTGTAAAGCGCTTTGGGTGTACGGCAATACACAATAAAATGCTATATAAATGCATCATTCATTCATTCATTCATACAATTAAGCGCACTTCTTTTTCACAAGGGTTGTAGGTCAAATGCGACTTGTTGGTTATTTTTATGCAGATTTCCAGCTGACTTGAATGAATTTAATGACACTGCAATTTGGACTTTCAACCCGTTGGAAGAAAAATCCTGCAATGTTTTCCTCAAAAACCTTAATTTCTTTTCGACCGAAGAAAGAAAGACATCAACATCTTGGATGACATGGGTATGAGTAAATTATCAGAACATTTCTATTCTGGAAGTGAACTAATCCTTTAAAACGAACACATAACATACTAAATTCAATCCCTGAAAGAATAAACTCACATTAATATGGGTATACATTTTGTGGTGTTGTTTCTTGTAGAGTGAAACTGCAAAGATCTACAGGAATGGGTTTGGCTTAGATGATCAACTTGAAAGAAAGTAGATGACGAACTACTGAAGACCTGTGTTGCTCATGAGTGACGCAGACTCATTTCTGGCATTGACGTGTCTTCAGCCAGATTTTTCCTGTCACTCTCCATTACCTCTGTCTAACAAAGGCCAAACGCCAAAAAAACCCAAAACAAATATATATATATATATATATATATATATATATTAAAATGCCTTCAGGTCTTAGTAAAGCCCAGAGCAGATTTCAAAGTAAAAACATGGTGGTTTCCCTGATGTCATTCTGCCTCAACAAATCCACACATGAGACACATGACCTATTCAAGCACCGCACTCACATATTCCAGGTGTAACTGACATCTGCGTGATGCATCAGCAGTGTTTCTGCTTTAATTCCTCACTGGACTCTGATGCTCTCATTTACGGATCACATCCAAATTGAGAGCAGCAGCCAAATGAAAACAGAAAATAAATGTCGCCAGTCTGTGACACAGTCATTTTTCACCATCACAACAGTCTGGATCCGTATGTGGCCATGAGTTACACAACAGACTACAGTGCCAAAACACATATTACCCTTGATGAGAACCTTAAGCTAATTTCCCCCAGTTTCACAGACAAGGCTTAAGCCTAGTCCTAGACTAAAATGTAAGTCTGAGCTGTTTCAACTGAAATAAACTTGCACTGACTGATCTTAAAATATATCAGTGTCTTTGTTTTGTCTCAAGATGCACCCCAGTAATGTTTTTTTCTTTTTTTCTTTTCTTTTTCTAAGCATGTTTATAAAAATTACTTAAATGTCATAATTGAACTATGACCTAATCCTGGCCTAGTCTAAGCCCTGTCTGTGAAACTGGGCCTTAATGCATTTTAACACTGTAAAAGTTTTGATGAAACAGGGTGTGTTTGGGTCTATTCTTCTAATTTTGCATAAATTGTTAAAATTTGCTGTACCCTTGTGAAAAAGAAGCACACTTTTAAAAACCATACTTATTATGGAAATAATACACTTTAAAAATATATACTTTGATATACTTGAAATGCAAACTGAACATCAAGTTTTTAGACATTTAATTGCATGTTAATTGCAATCAAATACAAATGAACTATAGTTTAATTTTATACATTTGAATTTTAAATTTATATTAAAATGCAATTAGTTGAACTTAAGACTGCTATTTGACCCACTTAAGTAGTATTTAAGTGTATTTTGATATGTAATTTATTGCATTCTATTGTCTAATGTACGTGTATGTCAAGTATTTCGAACATATATTTAATTACACATTTGTTATAATGAAGTTGCAATTTAGTACATTTAAATACATTACATAAAATATTATTTAAATCTAATATTGAATAACACACTACAGTTAAAATTATAATAAAGTACTTTACATGTGCTTTAGTATGTTTTGTATTTTTTGACAACACATCCAAATAAGTGTACTTCTTTAAAACATGACAAAATAAAATGTTCTAAAATGTAAAATGTACTTAAAAAAAAACTTTTTTAAAAGTCTACTTAAGAAACAATCATGAAAGTAGTACATGCTCTCTTCAAGTACACTTAAGTGGCATTTTATTTAACTAACATTATATTAATTGTAGTGCTGTCAAATGATTAATCGCAATGAATCGCATCCAAAATAAAAGTATGTGTTTACATAATATATGTGTGTATACTGTGTATATTTATTATGTATATATAAATACACACATGCATGCATATATTTAAGAAAAATGTTGTTTATATATGAAATATATTTATATATAATATAAATTATATGAATATAAACATATACATGTAAATATATGTAATTTTTAAAAAATATATAGGTGTATTTGTATGTATTTATATATACATAATAAATATATACAGTACACACACGTATTATTTAAACAAAAACATTTATTTTGGATGTGCTTAATCACGATTAATCGTTTGACACCACTAATTAATCACTGGTTTTTAATATACTTTTGAGATTTGAAGTACAAGTGCACATTCACTACAATTAAGCACACTTCTTTTTCACAAGGTCAAAACCATTTCACATGCTTCAAAATATTTTAAATATCAATATGTTGTTGAAATGTCTTTTAACTTCAGGTAGTCTTTTAACTTCAGATAGAACTAGTATTTAAAATTATTTATCTCAAACTGACATGATTGAACATCAGGTCCCTATTGTCTGACAACATGCCCCTCCATAAATCAATGTGTATTAAATTAACTGTGATTTTTGCAAAGACCTAAAAAAAAAAACAAGCGAATCCACCGTGGGAAATATTTACTGAAAAACACAGATCCTCTCACCATTGGTGTTGATCTGCTCAGGCGTCTGCAGAGGCAGTACGTACTCAGACGTCATCGGCTGATTGGCTGAATCCACAGCACTCGTCGCTGGTTTCTCGATGTCATTGGTGGAGGCGGCGGTGGAGACGGGGATGTGGCAGAACTTCCCAGTGAAGTTGGGTGGGCAGAGACATTGATCCTTCTGTACGCATACTCCTCCGTTCTTACACAACATCGGACACACGACTGACGGGAGAAAGAACAGAGAAAGTGAATAAAAAGCACAGAGAAACAGAGCAAATCCCTGATGAATGACTTCATCCATCATTCATCAACTTTATACAATTATGCAATTATTGCTCTAAAAACCACAACAGCTCAATAAGGTTCTGATGAAAGACATAGAACACAGTCATTATTGTCTTTGAATGGATGCTATTAACAACCTAGGTATGAGTCTTGGTTTAGTGCCTCTCAAAATGGAAAGTTTCTATAAAAAGCAACTCTTTTAGTTGTATTTCTTTTATGTCATTATTGGCCTTAGAATGCCTTCCATATCACATGTCTGTGATGTATTAATACATTTGGAAAGCTTGGACCGAGCCCATGCCTAAACAAAATGAAAATAAATGTACCATGTGTGTGTGTGTGTGTGTGTGTGTGTGTGAGAGAGAGAGAGAGTGAGAGAGAACAACATGGTTGTTTTTGCAGTATTCATCTGCAATCGCTCTAGCATGATCTCTAGATCCAAACACATCTGTCAAACAATCCCCATGTAGAAAGAGCTCCATATAACAACATAAACAACTCAGAAAACAAGCCCTTGAGAAAGACACAATCAGACAGAACAAGGCTAAATCTAATCTTCAACATAAAATCAAATCACAATAGTTTTCTTTCATAATGATTCATCACAACTTTGCACTTGGCGTCACCAGTAAGTATTAATTTTCTGCTCCTCCAATCTGAAAGCTCAACAGGTTTTCAGTGGTGTCTTGTGACCACATCGTTAATTCGAGGTTTGAAATCTAATTTAATCCTGGAAATAAAGAGGTTTTAGGGATTTGATAAAAATGTAAAACAAATGATGGAAAATTAATTTCTAGGTCACTAATCAAATTTGACACTGATCATGTTAACTCTTTGTAAAAAAGTTTTTTTTTTTTTTGCTTTCTCAAATTATGCTGTCTAATACTAAGAAACGTCTTAGTAACGTCTATGTAACCCCAGTTCTTCGAGGGAACAAGACGCTGCGTCCAAGAACGCTAGGGGAACGCCTCCAGTGTGACCGCGCTCTGATACAAATGTAATCTGTCCACAGGATGGGCGAGACGTCACGGGCAGGTGACGTAACGGTTAGGAAGCATAAAAGCACGTGCGGTGGAACCGGCGTCAGCTTCAGGAATAGAAGCAACCGCTTGTAGGGATGCCGGAAGTATGGCTTCGAGACGCAGCGTCTCGTTTCCCTCGAGGAACTGGGGTTACATACGTAACCTAAGACGTTCCTCTTCAGGAACTCGAGCTGTGTCCAAGAACGCTAGGGGAATGAGATCCCCACACCGCCAGACTGACAAATCCCTGCCTAGTGTGGATGGAGCACAGCTAGGGTGAGAGAAAAAAGGCCACAGGTGGCTAAGGTGAGCGGGGCCTGCGTCCCAAAGGCCAACTTCTGAAGAGTGAGCCTTGATCCCCAAGAGGGGAGAGCAGAGGACTCGAGGCTATGGAATAGCATCCTGATCCACCACATAGCAAACGCTCTCTGGCCGGAGGCCTCAGCCTCTGGAGGAAACATGTAACTAGGGGGTGCCTACCCACTGAAAGGCCACCGAGAAGGGCGCGGTAGGCCGGTATAGCCGCCACGTAAACCCTCAGGGTGGAGTGGGTTAACCCTGCGGAAGAACAGGCCCGCACGAACTCCAGAACTGTACCAATCGGGCAGTTGACTGGATCGAGCTGGTGGTCTCCGCACCAAGAAGTGAAAAGTTCCACTTCAAGGCGTACAGTTTCCTCGTTAAGGGAGCTCTGGATTGGAGGAAGGTCTCAACAACCTCGGTTGGGAGACCGGAAGCTATGGGCTGTGCCCCCTCAGGGGCCACACCTACAACTTCTAAAGCTCCGGACGGGGGTGACAGACCCCCTCTTGTGAGAGGAGATCCCTCCTGACTGGAATCTCCCATGGAGAGCCGTCGAGGAGAGAAATCAGGTCCGAGAACCATACTCGGCCCGGCCAGAACGGTGCTACCAGAAGTAGACTGACCTCGTCCCAGCGCACTCCCACCAGAACTCCCGGGAGCAGAACTATCGGGGAAAAACGTACAGACGAAGCCTCGGCCACATCTGTACCATGGCATCCAGCCCCAGCGGGGTGAAGCATCCATTCCCCGGGCCTCAGCCCCTGCCTCGACGGGATGTCTGCTCCCACACTGAGATGCCCAGGCATGTGAACTGCTCTCAGCGAGAGGAGTTTGTCCTGGGACCACCCCAGGATCTGGTACGCCAGCCTGTACAGGGGGCGTGAACGCAGACCTCCTCGGTGGTTGATGTAAGAGACCACCGCTGTGTTTTCGGTGCTATCGCGTGCGATCTCTTAGGTCTGGGAGAAAGTGTTTCTGTGAAACACCGCCAGCATCTCCAGGCAGTTGATGTGCCACATGAGACGGCGAGTACTCCACAGACCACGGGCAGGGTGAGGGACGCGTCCGTCACTAGCGTACGCAGAGACACGGAGCTCCCAACACCGGGCCCTGAGACAAGAACCAAGGATGTCTCCACATGTCTAAGGCACGTAGGCACCACACGTGACCTTGATCATGTGAAGCGGGTTTCCCCTTGGGGAGAACCCCTTGGTCTTGAGCCACCACTGTTGAGTGACTGGCCTTCTTTCACTCTCCTGACTGCCGTGAGGATCGACTCGATCCGAGTAGGGGACACACGTGCCTGCATCGTGGTCGAATCCCACACCACACCAAGATAAGTGGTTCTCTGTAATGGAGAAAGCACATTCTTCCTGGCATTCAGTCTTAACCCCAAAACTTTCATGTGAGCAAGAACAACATCTCGATGTTGAGCCGCCATCTGCTCTGATTGAACGAGAATCAACCAATTGTGGATATGCGGATGCCTTGTAGCCGCAACGGAGCTAACGCGGCATCCACACACTTTGTAAAAGTGCGGCGTGAGTGCTAGGCCGAAGGGAAGAACCCCATATTGGTGAGCTTCGCACCGAAAGCAAACCTCAGGAACTCCCTGTGAGTGGGAAGGATGGAGATATGGAAGTATGCGTCTTTTAGATCGATCGTGACAAACCCGTCCTCGGACCTGATCCAAGACACGACCTGTTTGAGCATCTTGAACTTCAGTCTGCTGACTGAGCGGTACAACTGATGCAGATCTAAAATGGGACGCCAACCCTCCATCCTTCTTGGGAACTATGAAGTACCGGCTGTAGAACCCGGAATCTCTTTCGTGAGGAGGGACCACCTCGATGGCCTCCTTCCTCAAGAGAGTACTCTACTTCTCGTTCCATTACCAGAACCTGCTCGGGGCCCACCAGAGTGGGATTCACCCCGTTGAAACGAGGGGGAGGAGAACCAAACTGGATTCTGTAGCCTCTCTCTACAGTATGCAGGTCCCATGGAGACACATTTGGCAGTAGTTTTCACGCTGCCAAATAGTCTACTAAGGGAACCAGTCTCTCAAGACTGGCCTCTGGTATAACCAGGGCGGCTAGCTCAGTGTCCTGGAACGGCACGCCGGTAGGAGACGGCCAAACTAGCTGCTCTAGAGACCCCTGAAGGGGGTGGCGAGCATCTCAGCTCCGCTATGTTTCCGGGCGGAAGAAACTGAGATGTGTGCTTGCTGGAGATCGCTGTGCCCTGGAACACTGTACGTGGCAGGGTTGGCAGACCGATCTCCTGAGGGCACTGAGGAGAGACGGGCACCGTGTACCGCAGCGTACGCCGCTCTTCCCCAGAGGGCCTGCCCTCATAAGTTCTGGGCCATGGGCACCAGGACTGCCTCAGCCGAAGTCTCCTATTGAAGCGACTGTCCTCAGACTCGCGTCATCTTCTAGAAAGACTAGACTGGTAGAACCAGAGCCTGCAATGCAGGACCCAATGAGACACGCTTGGCAGGGGCTCCCACACTGCCAGGTGCCTACTAAGGGAACCAGTCTCTGGAGACTGGCCTCTGGTATAATCAGAGTGGCTAGTTCGGTATCCTGGAACGGCACACCGGCAGGAGAAAGCCAAACTAGCTGCTCTAGAGACCCCCGAAGGGGTGGCGAGCATCTCAGCTCTGCTACGTTTCCGGGCGGAAGAAACTGCAAAACTTTTTTTTGGACTATGCTCTGTTGTGTGTTGGCTCTACATTTACTGTGGGTGTCGTGTAGGAGGAAAAGAACACCGTGTCTGTGCCTGTAATGGCGGCTGCTGAACTCAGTAAGTCGCAAGCTCTGGGACATTCAAGTGTACTGATCGCTACTCCGGTGATTCAACCCGCTCGTGAAATGGCGGCCGCACCGGAGCACGCTCACAAAATGGCGGCCACAACAACACCCTGTCATGTCATTGCTGCCTTTCAGGGGTCAAGTAAAGTCACAGTTGATCGTCATGAATCAAGTCAAGTCACAGCTGCTATTTCTGAGTCCAGCCAAGTCACAGCTGATTGTCGTGAGCCAAGTCGAGTCACAGGTGGTCGTCATGATTCAAGTTACGTCTCAGCTGATATGCCAGAGTCACGTCACGTCTCAGCTGATCTGCCAGAGTCACGTCTCGTCCAATCTGCCAGAGCCTCTCCATGTCTCATCTGACCTTCCAGAGCCGCTTAACGTCATGTCTACCACCCCAGAGCCACGTCCTGTTGTGGTTGTTTGATTGCAATCCTCCACTATCCTATTTAGGGAAACTGTCATCAAGCGTCAGAGGTTGGCATCCAGTGTGGAGGATCCACCGCTGGTGTCAGCACGCACTGCTGGTATCCCCAAACCAGCTCACTTTAACCCTCCTGTTCCTGCACTACTTCCCCTGTCTGAAGCGCTTCCCGTGATGGGGATCGCTTTATGTTGCGTTTGGGCTGCGTACACCGCCACAGAACTGCCCCAGGCGATGGCACCCGCTGCAGCTTCTCCAGAGGTGTCCGCACTTGCTGCAGAACCTCCCGAAGCGTCGGTGCTTGCTTCAGCTCCTTGTACGGTGGTGGCGCCCAGCAATGTACTCTCAGCCTGTCGTGTCACGATCAAAGAGACGGTTACTACTGTAGAACCTCCAGAGGTGGCGGCAACCACTGCAGAACCTTCGGAGTTGTCAGTGGTATCGACTCACCAACTCTTTGACTGTCCTGTCGCAGCCAGAAGGGCTGTCCCTGAACTCTCGTCCTGTCCTGTCATGGCTAAGGAGGCCGTCTGTGAATCCTCGTCCCATCCTGTCGTGGCTACGAAGGCCACTTGTGAACTCTTGTCCTGTTTTGAACTGGTCGAGGAGGCCATCTCTGAACTCTCGTCCTGTGCTGAATGAGCCATGGTGGCTGATTTTGAACTGTCCATCCGTTTAGTCTCAGCCAGTGCACCTGGATTTGATCTGTCAGATGGTCCCCTGCTCCCAAGGGAGTCTAACATTGAACTGCCTGTTTTGATCCAGGAAACTATAAATGCACCTTATGTCTGTCCCTGTCACTGCCATAGAGACCACTTATGAACAGTCTGTCCTACTTGGCTTCGATCTCTGAACAATCCAGTGACAGTCAATGCATCGAATTGTAAACTATCTGTTGGTTTATACTCTGCAGTTAAATCAGATTCAGAATTGTCTGCCTGTCCCGTCTCAATTAGTGAACCTGCGAGTGAATTGTTTGCATGTCCAGATTCAATCAGCGAGCTTGCTTATGAACTCTGTCCTCTCAGTTGTCACCAGGGAAAATATTGATGGACTTGTGTTCCCTGCCCCGGTCCTTGAGACCGTATATGCTCTCTCTGTGATTTGTGTCTGTTTCTCCTAGGCTGCAATCTCTGCTGTGCTCTCCTGATCCGCCGTGGTGCTCTTCTGCCCTGTCTGCTCTGCCTTGGAGGTCTTCTGCCCTGTCTGCTCCGCACTGTTTGGCTGTCTGGCTCTGGTTGGCTTCTGCTCCACCGTGGTGGTCTTCTGTTCTGCTCTGGTGGTCTTCTGCTCCGCCTTGGGGATCCTCGGACCCAGCTGCTCTGCTATGGTGGTCCTCAGCTCCACCTGTTTTGCTGGCTCCATTATGGCCCCCTGTTTTGCCGGTCCTGCCTCAGTACCAAGGTCTTACACCTTTACATGGACCTGGCCCTCCGTCCCTCTCCCTGTTCCGCCTCCGCTCCACCGCCCTCCTGGATTGTGTAATGTTTAGAGTGTCTGGAAGCCGCTCACCACCAGAAGTCACTCCTCCATCACATTGACTCTCACATTGCACAGACTGTTTCAAATTTACCCTGGACTACATTTCCCAGCAGACATTTCACTAATCACACGCTCACACCTGAGGACTATCACACACCCTACATAAACCATGGACTTCCTTGCACAGATCGCTGAGTATTGTTCTGCATTTATCGCCTAGTGATGGCACTCTACGGAGCCATTTCCCTGTCTTCCCTGTTTCTAGTCTCAGTGTCTGGTTCTAGTCTAGTCATTTCGTGTTGCCTTTCTCTCTTTGCTGTTCTCCTGCCTTTGTATCTTGGATTATCCCTTTGCCTTCCACTTGGACTCTGTTTGCCCCTGCCTGGACCATTGCTTGTGTACCTGGATTACCCCTCTTGTCTAGCCCTCTGGATATTGTTCACCGATTGAAGACCATGCCCGTTTACTTGAGTACTCATCTGTCTTGTCCTCAATATACCTGTTTGCCATTTGTTTGACCTGGCCTGTATTTTTGACCATGTCTATTAATAAAAGCTTGCACATGGATCCGCACGCCTCACGTCTCGTCAGCTCCGTAACCGTGGCCATGACAAAACTAAGAGAACCGAAGGTGGCCCTTCCCGGGCATCATAACTTTTTACAGTGTTTATTATTATTTATTTATTTTTTTTAAACTCAAATTATTCTAAAGAGAACATAATATGATGATTATTAATTCTGATGACATTTTAACAATAAATAGAATATTAGAGTATTAAATACAATTATAGTATTGAATATAATTTATTAAGTATTACTTATACTATAATACAATATACTTATTACTATAATATATTCTAAATATAAAATAATACTATTAAATAAAATAGTATTATATAAAGTAATAAATAAACTAGAGTCTAAAGTTTCCGTAAATGTAAAAAAAAAAAAAAAAAATGCAACAAAATAATAACATAAAAAGACAAAACTACAGACAAAAATGTTCACTAGTGGTCTCAGATTTTAGATCCAACTATGTCCAATTACTGATGTAAAATTTCTGCTTTTACTTTAAGTCAACCCAGTTTGCAACCTACATTATTTATTGACATTAAATAAGTGCAGAATATATTTCTGGATCTTATTTAACAGAGTTGGTGGTAAAAATGGTACAGACGCCATTATGAAACATGTTTATCAAGGAAGTGCTTTTTCTAATTCAAATATTGACTAAAATGAAGCAAGAAAAACAGCACAATGTTTGGAAACTTTGTAATAGGAATGAAATTCACTGAGAAGATGACAAACATGATATTATCTTTTTTGTTCTTTAAAGTAAACACACACAAACAGCAAGGAGACTGTTAAGATCTGCTGTCTTTGGCTGACCCATTTCCTCCCAGCTGTCGCTGACAAGAGTTTGTGTGTGGGAGATGAGAGAAATCTGAGCAGTTTCATTTTGGGACTTAAAGACGCTGAGGTCACCCAACCAATTATATTCAGTTAGATGAGATTTACCTTGTTTCCTTGACCCCCCCAGCCAGGGTTTAGCGGAAGCTGAACAGTATCCAAAGTCCACAGGTATCCATAATTTTTATGGCAGGGTTCAGTGTCGGGTCAGCATTGATTCTCTGTTGTATGCATGCACATCATTTGAAAACCTATTTGTGGTAGTATTTTATAATTCCTAGAAAATATATAAACATCAAACTAGAGGCTAAAATTTGCAAACAAACTTTGATGTTGGCTTGAGAAAGCCTGAATGGACAGCCTGAGTCAAAAGAGCCAAATTGCATATCAGTTCGGAGTTCTGGAGCTGAAATATGGTTTCTTCACGGTGTAATGTGGTTGCTAGGGTCCTCTATATGGTTGCTAGGGCATGACTAGACAATTGTAAGTGTGATCCCTGAAGCCTGTTAACAATCTGAGTCAAAAGAGCAAACTCAAATTTCTCTATGTTGTTCTAATGCAGAGATATAGCTTGCTCGTTTTACTATATGGTTGCTAGGGTCCTACTTCAAATGGTTGCAAGGGCGTGGCTAGGCGGTTGGTTTGGTGATATTTAAAGCCTATTAACAGCCCGAGTCAAAAGTGCCCACCCCCATGTCTCCATGTTGTTCAAATGCAGAGATATAGCTTGTTCATTTTACAATATGGTTGCTAGGGTCCTCTAAATGGTTGCTAGGGCATGGCTAGACAGTTGTGAGGATGATATTTAACAGTCTGAGTCAAAAGAGACCAACCCCATGTCTCTACTCAGCTAATTGGGAATGTTCTCACAACTTTAATAGAACATTGTAAGAAATGTTTTTGTTACCTTTACATAACGTTATAATCACAACAAGAAAACTGGACATTTTAATATTATAGAAACATTTCAAAACAATGTTCCCAAAACAATTACCTGGGTATGATGTTCTAATGCAGAAATTAAGCTTGTTCATTTTACTATATGGTTGCTTTAAATGGTTGCTAGGGTGTGGTTAGGTAGTTGTCAGATATTTAAAAAGCCAACATGCTTGTCTCTACAATGTTCTGATCCAGAGATTTTCCTCTCATCTTATGGGGTGGTTGCTAGGGTGTGGTTAGGAGGTTAGGGTGTCACTATTTATAGTCTGTGTGTTTTATAGGCTCCCACCTTGAAGTCACTGTGAGGTATGGGCACACAAATTATTTTGCAAATGCAAGTCTAAAACATCAGAAAGAGTTGTGGTTTGAAGGATGTTTCTTGTTTCTGAATGTTGTCAATGGACCAGTGAATTGTTTAGACGTTTTCTTTCAACAGGACTTCTTCATTTCCACCTCTGAATCAGATTAAACCCATTCATTTGTCTACTTTTCTTTAGCAAGGGTAAATTCGCTATAAACTAGTTTTGGTGACTTTCGTGCTGGTTTTATCATGCCTACAGTGGTTAAGCTGTACAGCCTACAACAACAGTAAGAAGCTATCTAACACCAGTTCAGACCATCTTATGTCTTATGCACAAACATACAAGTATAGGTCCAATAATTCCCTCATTTTAGCAAGATAATTATGTTTATGATCTCATGAGCTGTATATTAACCATTACATTGTATGTTATACATACTTGACTGTATTCTATGGATGTGAATGAGAATGAGAGGGAGGTTGGGTGTTGTTTGGAGATGATGTGGCAGAGGTTTGTACGTTTGGAGATGAATGAACCGAGGTGGTTTTGGAACCAGGGTGAGAGCTTGTTCTTCAGCTCATCTTTGTAAACACAAACATTTGGCAACACTCTCACACTTCATAAAACTAAAGCTGGAAATCACCAGTACCTTTTCATTTTCTAACTTTCCACCTTCGTTTCTGGACCACAGATATTCTGTTGTTTTGAAACCATTGAGGGTTCAGATAAATATTGGCTTCGTCCAGATAAAAGGAAGCCAAATCTACACTTTCAGTGAGGGGGGAAATATGTAAATAAAATTATTTTGAAATGAAGGAAGGCCAGGAATATGCTGCTTGACTGAAACAACAAAATTATAAAAATCTTGACAGGACACCAATGGAAGAAAAAGCCATTGCCAAAAGAGCCAAAGCCAAAAGAAGTTCCAAAGAGAAGGTCTCATTTGCACTTCAAAGATTCATTCAGAGAAAAGTGCTGAGCATATCTGTCATCTTTTAGCTGAAATGAAGAAAAGAGATCCTGCCAAACTCAACTAGACCAATTTAGGATTGCGTTTAAATCTAAAGTCTTAAAATAGACATATGAATTATTTTATATAAAAACAAGTTTGAAAGAAGGTTTGTATCAACACAGATACACACACATTTTGGGCACATGTCTATGAACTTCAAGGCTGACTGCATCATCACTCGAGTCAAAGGGGAAAACAGCAGAACTATTTTGAGGTAAATTAAAGACACATGCTTTTAAAGAGTGCTCTTAGTGTGCTGTTCTCTGGGATAGACTAGAGAAAGCTGCAAATCAGTTCATGTCAATGGCGATAGCCAGTGTGTCTGACATACGGATTCACTGACCAATGAGAATTTTTGAAAAAGGCTACACTTGTTATTGTTATTGTATAAAGACTCATTTTGCACTTTGTGAGACAAATATTACACATATCAGAAAGATAACATGTTGTTGCTAAAACAACAGAATTGCAGGTTTTTATATTTACATTGTTTAAAGATAAAGCAAATTATCACAAAATATTTCTGGAAAATGCATGAGAGGCATTAATATTTACTTTGAACTTTTTAAGTAATGTTTAGCAATCATTTTGGCAGATTTACTAAAAAAAGATTTTGGAAGGATACTACAATGTAAAAAAAATAATAATATTTGTGAAATTTACTAGCAATTTCAGAGTGAAAGCTGTTTGAAAGCAAATTGAAAGTATTTTTTAGGATTCTTTGATAAACAGAAAGATCAAAATAACAGCATTTTGAAATAGAAATCGTCTCTATTGTAAATGCATTTACAGACACTTTTCATCAACTCAATGTGTTGTCGCTGAAGAAATATTAATTTGTCTCTCCCCAATTGTTTTCCTTTACAACAAAGAAGCTTTTTATTTGGAAAATTACTGATTGATTGATTGATTGATTGATTGATTGGTGGTGCTTCTCATTGAATCCGCATTATTATTAAAAAAGAAAAAAATGCGTAAATTAATGTCAGTATGAAAATGTAACTATACATTTTGCACTGACCCTGTAGCGACCCTGACTGTACCCCCTTTTTTTTTCTTTTTGAAAAGCTTAGTGTTTATATGCCTTTGTGGTCCTACAAAAGTCATGACAAAAGCATATAAAGCTAATGTATCTCATAGACCAGGGTTCAAAAGTTTACTGTACAATATTACAAATCTCTCTGTAACCCATTAACACACATGAGTTTACTTCCACTAATGTCAAAGCACGATTGCATGGAAGAATTGTTCCATATCGTAAAAAAAACTAGGACGACATTTGAACCGTTTAGAAAGCTGAATCTTTCACGAAGCATTCGCACATACGTACAGTTCATGTATGATAACACACTCTTACACACTCTCACACATGTTGTGAATGCCTCTGATAGTCTCTGGCTCTCTGCCACGGTCCAGATGTTTCAGGGCCCCTGAGGGCCACTGCAGGTAAACTAATTAACCCTTAGAGATGCACGTATGTACGCAGCGAAAAGAAACGGCTGCTTGATTTCTCTTACGACAGGAAGTACATTTCACGCTTTCTCCACTGATTTCAGCTAAAGCAGCTGAAGGATTGCAAGCTTTTATTCGGCACCACGTGTTTGACTCTCTGTTCGCCCAAAACCCGCAGCCAGCTATTGGAGGAGAGTTATAACCATCCCTACAAACACGTGCCTCAGATCGGACACAGATGCTCAGCCCATCTGCATGCATACATACATTGTTAACTCATCTTTGTTTTAAAATCTAGAGACAAACTGAAAAACAATGAGTGCTTCAGTTCATTGAGCTTCTTACTTGTGCTGTGATGAAGGAATATTATTTAGAGACTACTATGGTTTTGTATTAAAAATATATATATATTTAAATCGATTCAGTCCCTGCAATAATTCTGGTGGAGTGTGCACCATGTGTCCAAAAATAGAATATTTATAACTTTAATTTTACAGTTAGACCTCACTAATGGACATCATAACCAAAAATTGTGTTAAAATACGCTATAAAAAAATGATATTTCGAAGCTGTAAATAAAAGAAAGATTATTAGAGTATGTTTTCTTAAAAAATACTATATGTTACTTTTTGTAACTGTTTGTGAAATTTATGAGTGAAAAGTATTTCTACACCATTTTTTTAATAATAAGTGATGTTTTATAAACAAATTTCGGGAGAAGCACGTGCAGATAATTAACGCGGCCAGCTAATCATTAGTGATTACACTATTATCCAATCAGCACACAAGCAATCTCCTATAAATAACCAAGTACGTCCTACCTCCATTATCTCGACTTTCAGCATCCCTCCACCACCCCGACTCCACACCTTTAGCCCGTTATACCTCACACGGGGAGAAGCACTGGAGGGGGCACTTTTTAGGCCGGGTCGAGTGCCTAACTCGGACCCCTCGCCCCAGACACGGGGAGAGCCCCAGGCTCGGGAGTCTTGCTGAGCTCGGAGCCCTCTCCTTGGACAGCAAGCCAAACATGCTTAAGTTTACTCAGTTGATTATACGCAAGTGCGAACTCGTGAAATGATTAATATATATTTTTTGGGAAATGGTTTATTAATCATCTGTATCTTTAGTAACATATTTTCATGTAAACAACCATGAAGTACATGCAAATTGATGCAAGTTTCAGCAAAACAAAACTATAAATATTCACCATTCATTTTGAATTGGACACCACCAAAAACTGACTCATTGTTCAATGCTGAAGTCAATTGCGAAATCAGTATTGATTAATTTAGTGAGTCTGATTCAAATTCTAAGTCTCTGCACTTAACAGGCGACTCTGAGGAAGGCTGTGAGGGCTTGGTGTTCCATTTGGGACAGACCCTTTGAGGCCGTTTGATGAATCTTTTTAAAAAAAAGAACCGGTACATATTGAACATCATGGCTTATGGTGCTTGCAAATCTAAATAACCAACACCACTTCACAAGATGATTTCTGACAAAACTGTATATGAAAACTTGACAGAACTGGACTTTCCAACCCTGTGCCTGTAGTGACGTTTATGGACTTTTCATGACATTTTCAAAGTGAAACGTCCAGTAAGTACAAAAAAAAAGTACATTCAGTTTTATCTGAAACAGATGGTCATGAATCTAGAAACTTTTTTCACATCGGTTTTTGCATGTAAGCTGGGAATTTGGAAATTAAATGTCTGGTGAAATGTCTGGTAAAAATCATATGGCATCTGAATATTACATAGTACCTACACTACACCTATCCGACAGTGTTAAGATATGTTAGCATGCTTCTACAAGTCTTTGAGCTCTTTTGTCATGACTCGTGTTTCACTGGACTCGTACCTGAGCGTTTCACATCATAAGTGCAATGCTGTACTGGGTGCGCTAACAAGCAAGTTTACTTGATCAGAAAAGCCAAACGTATGGAGCTTCCTATGTGACACAGACATCACAATGTATTAGTTTACAAATTATGCTCTTTTGAAAGTGTTTTGAGCTCATAACATAGTATCGTGCACAAAAATAAGTCTTCATTAAGCGATAATCTGCCACGATAATCATGGAATCATAATAATCTGGAAACTACATTCTTAGACTTTTCCAATGATCCAATGATGTTGAGATTTTCAATTATTGTCACCTTTTTTCGCATTTGTGAGCATTTTGGTCACAGTCTGCAGCTCTGAAATCGGAACCATATGACATCAATTTGGCAAAGATGAAACGTTTCCAGGCCAAAGGAAGCACAATCCAGAAGAAACACGACTAACAATCCCACATGGATCCACAGAAAGTGACTAGGAGCTACAGAATAGTGGAGACAAATGAGTCTAATCAGGATTTAACCCACTGAGATGAATGCAGGGGTGCAGGGACGTTATTTATATAAACAGTTATATAAAGAGCTCTGGATTGCATTGGCGAGAAACATCTTGTTTTTTCAGCAGTCAAACTTTCACTATGTGTTTACAATCACTACTGTGAAAGATTCTAATCATTCTCGTCGTCGTCGTAATTCAGCTGTCAAATGACCCCAACGAGCAAAATTACAACCAGCGCTTGGCCTCGTGCCTGGATGCCAGACTGACCATGAAGTCAATGAAAAAGACGCTCCATCCGCTCAACTGAAAAGACGCTTTGACGGCACGGGCGGAGGTTTAGTAAACTGATAAATGAGTCGAGCTGCACATTTCTCAGAACTGGAAGCCAACACCATTTCTTTCAATGCCACAAACACGGCATGTGTGTTTATGCCCATTTATCTCCAAACAGCTTGAGCGGAGAACACACATAAATCACCTCCTGCTTTTATGTATGGACGTGTTTACCAGAAGAAAACACAAATGTATAAAATTTATCAGAGGAAGCTTTGGTGTGTGATAAGTTCATAATGAGTTTCTCTGGATGGAGATTACAGGCAGCACTTGTATAAATAGGTCACAATGTTACTGGACTGTTGGAGTTGATTTTCTCTTGGACGAGAGGCAAGAGGCAAGAGGCAAGAGCCGAATAGGAAACAGGTCCCGAGTGGAAACTGAAGTCAAGAGGACTGTTCAAGCCTTACATAAGCGTACTGTGGTACGGTGACTAGGAATACAAGTTTGGGTTCACAAAATAGGCCTCTTGCCTCGGGCTCAGAACTGGACTGAAAATCCCCGGCTGTTTTGGAGCCAATCTTGCTAATGAACCGACATAATATCATGGTTCTTTGATATATACATACAGTAACAAGATTACGTCATGCTATTAACTTTGTAATCCAAAGTACTTTGAAAATTACCATTGGATTGCAAAGGTTGATTTATTTATTTTTTTAAATGGATTTGCTAGATCACTCTTTACAAAATATTTAGGTATCATGGCAAATCATGGCAATATCATGGTATTCTTTCACTTTTAAGTACCATGATATATGCATCTGATAATCAGTACTATGGAATAGGTCAGAAAACCAATGTATCACTATTACATCACAAATCCATGATATATAGTACTTTTTGTAAACTTTTAAAAACAAACTCTTACATGTACATTGGGGTTGATATGGAAGCTTATTTCCGCCACGTAATAAAAAAAATAAAAAGGTAATTGCAATATTTGATCTCACAATTCTGTTATTGTTCTTGCAAACCTGAGTTTATGTCTCACAATTCTTACTTTTTCCCCACAATTCTGAGAAAAACTCACAATTCACAATTGAGAAATATAAACTCGTAATTCAGAGATAAAAAGTCCAAAAATGTGAGATGTAAACTCGCAATTGCAAAGAATAATAAAATAAAAAAAGGGAAATAAAAAGTCACAATTAACTTTTTTATTTATTTATTTTTTTGCTGAATAAACAAATGTAAAAATATTTTAGAATTTTGAGGTTAAAAAAAAAAATCACAAATAATTTCTTATTCTTTGACGCATAATAAAAAAATTAGATTTTTAATCTCACAATTTTCGCTTTTTTCTCTCAATAACCAGTTAACATGGTTCTGTGTTTATGTCTCGCAACTCAGACTTTTTTTCTCAGAATTGTCGGAAAAGAGATGTAAGATAGAAACTCAGAATTGTGAGATAAAAAGTCACAATTATCTTTTATTTTCTATTCCTTAATATTTTATTTATTTATTTTTTATTAGTAACCTAAAATAGTGGAGGATCTTAACTAGTTTTGTTTAAATTAGATTTTGAATGCAAGATTTTCAGTGTGATCTCAGACTTTTGGAGCCCACTGAACATACATCACCAATGACACCTATGAATGGAAAAAAAATAAATAAAATAAACAGATATAAACAGAGAGAACAATAAACAGTGACAGAAGACACATTTGATAAGCATCTCAGAGCGAACGCTCAAGTCAAGCCCTCCATCTCTCAGTACAGACTGTACTGCAATGTCCATGCAAATGATCATGGAGAGCATCAGACACAAAAGATGCCCAGCACAAACACACAGCGCTCGTAAATACCTTCAGATGAATGTCTGACACACCTGCGGGTCTGTGCATGTACATGTAGGCGTGTGTTTGTCTGCAGAAGTGTGCATTCATCATTCAGTTTTCAGTGACACTTATCATTCCAACATATCTGCTCTTCAAGATCAAAGGCTGTCAATTTTAATCTTAAATCTTAAAAATAAATAAATAAATAAATACAATCCAAATATACTATATGCATTTCCAAATAAACAAATAAATAATTTTATATAAATAAAATTGTATTTACTTTATCACCATCATCATCATGTATTATTGTGAATTTAACATGGAAGAGAAATCCCAACCTACTATATAATTTTCTAAAGTATTTTTAATAAATAAATCAACAAATAAAACTTATTATTATTATTGTTGTTGTTGTAACTTAAAAAATGAAATAAAACTATAATTTAAATAATAAATACATTAAATAATAATAATAATAATAATAATTTATGTGATAATAATAATAATAATAATAATAATAATAATAATAATAATGCATTGTTTAACTATTATTATTATTATTATTTTAGCATGGATGGGGTTCAAATTCCAACCTACATTATATTTTGTTGTAGCTATTTGTTTTAAATAAACAAGCAAATAAATAAAAATATAATTTAAATAAATAAATAATGAATTTTAATTAAGTTATAATAATAATAATAATAATAATAATAATAATTATACCACTACTACTACTATTATTATTATTATTATTATTATTATAGTATGGAAGGGTTCAAAACCCAACCTACATATTTTTTTTTTAATAAATACAGGTATTACTGTATATGAGGATTTCATTATCAGGGTTTGAAACCTTACGCACTAAAACTGAATCAGACCACTAGGCTAACAACTGTATAGTTGTTAAACAGTGTTATCTTGCAGGATGCCCTCAGTGAAGTGCATTTACTCACACACTCTGAAGCCGGATCCAGGCGGCGTCCGTCCTGCCTGCTCGCTGTTGTAGATAGTGGTGACATTCCCGCGCTCACAGTAGTTGGTACAGCGTCCCTGTGTGCAGCGCAGCCTGCAGATGGTGGGGGTGAAGAGCACTTTGATCCGCTCCGAACCCCCGCGGACGACGGCGGAGCGCTGCTGCTGGCCGTACGAGAGCTGAGCCTCGGCTAGACAGAGGCAGAGGGCAAAGCCAAAGCAGAGCAGCAAAGTCAGCCTGTGAGGACGCATGGCGAGCCCCGTTCACACACACATCACACACACTCACACTCGCAAACGTATTTTTCCTGGCTCGTCCCTGCAATATCCTTGGAAAGGATCAACTAGTGCACAAAAAAAGGCCAATTCCTGTTCTGGCACAGATATGAGGTAATGTGCGCCACACACACCTGTATGTGTGTATGTGTGTGTGTGTGTGTATGTGTGGTTGTGAATGTGTTCAGAAAGCTGTTTGTTGAGGAAACCAGAGCCGTCCTGGTGTTTTAAGGAGCTGTTGCAAGCAAAATCTGGTGGCGACTGAGATTGAATCCATCACCCGCTGATGTCCCTCTCGCTCTCCTTCAGCCCTGCGCTCACAAACACACTGACAGGCTTCTCAGCGCTCTCACTACATGAGGAGAGAACTTTCTCTGTCATATGAGGAGGAGAGAGCAGAGTGGGCGGCGAAACCCAGGAAACTAGCAGGGGAGAGAGAGAGAGAGACTGCGTCTCTGGCATTGCACACGGGGGTGAGGTCAGCGCTGTTTAATGTGTGTGTGTGTGTGTGTGTGTAGCGGAGGCTTGTAGATGAAGGGAGGGGTGTATTTTTCTTTCACTCTGCATTTTCAACGCTGTCATTTGGCGAGCTTTCGCTGTTCCCCTGCAGCGTGCGCTGAACGTTTACGAATAGTTCAGCACGAATTAATCATTTAGTCACCTTCGTGACTTTGCTTCTTCTGTGGAACACAAAAGGAGAAATTCGGAAGAATGTTCACGATGCTCTTTTCCAGAAACTGATTGTGGACAAAATGACAATAAAGTACAGTAACATATTATAAAGGACTGTAATTCAAGTCATATGACAACTTTGTTTGAAGAACAGACCAGCGTTTTGGCCTCTACTATTACTCTACATTCTTAAATATAAAGGTTTTTTTTTTTTTTTTTTGCAGCGATACCATAAAAGAACCATTATAGTTTCTTCAGAGAACATTTCAGTGATCGGTTCTTAAAAGAATGTTTTAAGAACATTTTAATGATATAAAGAAACTTTTTTCCACTATAAAGAACCTTTGTGGAATGGAAGGGTTCTATGCATGTTTCTTGGAACACTCTTCAAAATAAAAGTTATTTATTGGTATCAGTGGTTCCATAAAGAACCTTTAACCTCCATGGAACCTTTCCATTGGAAAAAAGGTTCTTTAGATGACTAAAATGTTATTCACACTAAGAATGGTTCTTTTTCACACTAAGAATTGTTCACTGAAAAGCGCTTTGGGGAACTGGAAATGGTTTTGCTATGGCACTGCTGAAAAACAAAAACAAACAAACAACAACAACAAAAATCCATTGGAATCTTTTTTTTTAAGAGTAAAGGGAAGAAAAAAATAAATAAAAATATGGCATTCAAGAACCCAGTAGGGACCTGAGCAAACCTTTACGGGGGCCTCAAGATGACTTAAAATGATTTAAAACAAGGCAAAACAAGCTTTAAAATGAGCTAAAAGGGTTAATGTGGAAAATCAGGATACATAAGGAAAAAGTGTGATTTCTACACCTGTAACCAGGGCCTAAAACTAACTTTTTGCTACACCTGCCAATGGCCGGTGACGTGATAAAATTTACCGGCCAAAATATTTTTTTACCGGTCATGAAACTCTTTTTGCAAAAACAGACAGTCATAACTACTACAATGACTAAACATATGTATAATGTTTTTAATTTGTTCTTTACTTTACTTACAAGAAAAAAACAAACAGATTTATTGATTTATCTTTTTTTTTTGTCCCTCAAAAATGTTGAGATTCTTGTTCGGCAAACGGAGCAGGCCATCATGTTACACCTGTTTCACACAAACCCAGTTTGCAGTGCGAATGTGTTGTGTGTATTTGTTCCACACCCATGTTAACGGATTAGAGCAGGGATATTCAATTAGCTTCATTTGAGGGTCATATTGAACTGAAAATTTAAAGGGGGCCAAGGGGGTGGGGGTCATTCTGATCTCTTTCTGGGGGAACCTATAAAATTTGAAATTAAATTGAAATCTAAAATCTATAAAAGGTTAACATTAGTGCTTTCTGTCAATCGATAAAAAAATTAAATAAAATAAATCACACATTTTTTGTAATTAATCATGATTAATTGCATATTTATATTGTCATACTTTCACATTGAACCTCCAAATTAATGTAGAAACAACATAAAGATAGTATATTTTAAATGTTTTTAATGGCATCTTTTTACTAACTAGCCTATTATTAATGAAGTATTGATACCAATACTACTACTGCATGGTGTCTCAATTAAATGCATTTTCCCTCAATTTTACCTATTAATTATAGCCATTCAACATTACAGTATAATTGAAATCCATTATTTTTTTACATTTCATAGGCTCTGAAATAGTGAAAACAATCTTCACATAAACTATAAATTGCATATGCATAAACTATACAGATTAATCCTTATTAATCAGCGACTAGAGCAGTCGAGTGATTTCTTTTTCTCTTTTGTTCTTTGATTTACATCAATGACAGACTTCAACAGGTTTTACTTTAAAAGCAGCGCTGTCTCTTTAAAACCTGATGCACATGACGCGGATCTGACACATATCCGATTTTCTCCAAACTCTTTACGGTCATTTAAGACTTTATAACTCATTTAAAACCACGCTTACGAGGTAACTGGCCAAAACCGCGTATTTTGACATAATTGTGTGTGTTTTTGTCTGCTGAAGCGCTACTGTGTACTGCGGCTCGGTGTATGTGTACAGACCGTGGTACAGACGAACGTAGCCCTACTTCACTTCACCGTTTAGGCGGCATAACCCCTGGTATGTGTCACCACATTCTTGAGTTATGAAGAATAAATAAGGGAAAAGTTAATCTTCCAGGATGAAGCAGCAATATCTTCTCAGGTAAAAGTAATTAGAACCAGGGACAAGCGGGCCATCACACTGCTCTGACCTTATCAGCAGTGTTGGGAAGTAACTAGTTACATGTAACGGAATTATGTAATTTAATTACAAAATAAAAGTAACTGTAATCAGTTACAGTTACTGAGAAAAAATATGTAATTCAATTACAGTTACTTATGAAAATGTTAAGGATTACAAAGGGGGTTACATCTGATTTTTATTTTTTTTTTTCTCACACACACTCCCACATACAGGTGCATCTCAATAAATTAGAATGTTGTGGAAAAGTTCATTTATTTCAGTAATTCAACTCAAATTGTGAAACTCGTGTATTAAATAAATTCAATGCACACAGACTGAAGTAGTTTAAGTCTTTGGTTCTTTTAATTGTGATGATTTTGGCTCACATTTAACAAAAACCCACCAATTCACATCTCAACAAATTAGAATATGGCGACATGCCAATCAGCTAATCAACTCAAAACACCTGCAAAGGTTTCCTGAGCCTTCAAAATGGTCTCTCAGTTTGGTTCACTGGGCTACACAATCATGGGGAAGACTGCTGATCTGACAGCTGTTCAGAAGACAATCATTGACACCCTTCACAAGGAGGGTAAGCCACAAACATTCATTGCCAAAGAAGCTGGCTGTTCACAGAGTGCTGTATCCAAGCATGTTTACAGAAAGTTGAGTGGAAGAAAAAGATGCACAACCAACCGAGAGATCAAGAATTTGGGTGAACTTCACAAGGAATGGACTGAGGCTGGGGTCAAGGCATCAAGAGCCACCACACACAGACGTGTCGAGGAATTTGGCTACATTGTCGTATTCCTCTTGTTAAGCCACTCCTGAACCACAGACAACGTCAGAGGCGTCTTACCTGGGCTAAGGAGAAGAAGAACTGGACTGTTGCCCAGTGGTCCAAAGTCCTCTTTTCAGATGAGAGCAAGTTTTGTATTTCATTTGGAAACCAAGGTCCTAGAGTCTGGAGGAAGGGTGGAGAAGCTCATAGCCCAAGTTGCTTGAAGTCCAGTGTTAAGTTTCCACAGTCTGTGATGATTTGGGGTGCAATGTCATCTGCTGGTGTTGGTCCATTGTGTTTTTTGAAAACCAAAGTCACTGCACTCGTTTACCAAGACATTTTGGAGCATTTCATGCTTCCTTCTGCTGACCAGGTTTTGAAGATGCTGATTTCATTTTCCAGCAGGATTTGGCACCTGCCCACACTGCCAAAAGCACCAAAAGTTGGTTAAATGACCATGGTGTTGGTGTGCTTGACTGGCCAGCAAACTCACCAGACCTGAATCTCATAGAGAATCTATGGGGTATTGTCAAGAGGAAAATGAGAAACAAGAAACCAAAAAATGCAGATGAGCTGAAGGCCACTGTCAAAGAAACCTGGGCTTCCATACCACCTCAGCAGTGCCACAAACTGATCACCTCCATGCCACGCCGAATTGAGGCAGTAATTAAAGCAAAAGGAGGCCCTACCAAGTATTGAGTACATATACAATAAATGAACATACTCTCCAGAAGGCCAACAATTCACTAAAAACGTTTTTTTTTTTTTTTTTATTGGTCTTATGAAGTATTCTAATTTGTTGAGATGTGAATTGGTGGGTTTTTGTTAAATGTGAGCCAAAATCATCACAATTAAAAGAACCAAAGACTTAAACTACTTCAGTCTGTGTGCACTGAATTTATTTAATACACGAGTTTCACAATTTGAGTTGAATTACTGAAATAAATTAACTTTTCCACGACATTCTAATTTATTGAGATGCACCTGTACAGATTTAATTGATTTTTTCATAAATTGCAGTGAGTGCTCTAAAATATGAAACAACAATGTTTCAGGAGTTTATGATATGCTTATTTACAGTAAAAACTCCTCTATTTCCTATATGGGTTTATGTAAATGCTTTATTTTTTAAGATTAACTGTTTTTTTTTAAGGCATTGTTAGATTCCAGTGTTTCCTGTCATAGCTATGCAAAGATTTGATTTCAAAAACAGTATCATAGCTATTAAACTATTATTATTTTAAATCTGTATTTAACCTCAGAATGATTTTAAAGTAAGTCTGATTTTGTGGTGGCTGTGCTTCAAAGGGGACATCGGATGCCCATTTTCCACAAGTTGGTATGGTTCTTTACGGTCTTCTTGAAATGGTACCAGTGGTCGTGTAAAAAAACACCCTTTTTACCTTGTCAAAAACAGCTCTGTTCACAGCGATTCGTTTCGGTGCATAGCTCTTTACATGCTAATGAGCTCTGCTCACCCCGCCCCTCTCTTCTGTGGAAGAGCAAAGGCGATTCGCAAATAATCATTAAAAAAAATATAAAGTGTGAGACTTACTTCTTCTGGAGGTGCAGCTGGATCATGAACAATGGGTACTGATCCATCCTTGAGTTTTAACTTTTTAACAAAACTTGCCTTGAATTGTCCCTCATTCAGAAAGCAAAGGAGAAAATGATTTGCGCAGACATAAACAAATTTAGGAGTATTCGTTGGCGCATTACCATCAAAATCAAAAACGAATCCACTGCATCCTCAGTGGCTCTGATGTCTGGAGAAAATTAGGACTCTTATATTCTTCTACATCTAACAACAAAACACCTGCATTGCTTTCAAGACATTGTTGTCACTACAGCTGCTCAAGCGCGGAGAAAATGACAGACTTCGTACAACTGGCTGAGGGTGGAAATATGCTAATATGGGACGGTACATCAGAGGTTGTGGGAGGGGCCTGAGCAATATGACATCATATTGGTTTGATAACTGTTTAGGTTTTTGGGGGATTAAAATAAGGATTTGTAGGGTGGTTGTGTCTACGCACTACTAAGACACATTTATATGCAAATGAAGATATTTTGCATCTAATGTGTCCTTTAAAATTAAAATATTACAATCTTCATTCAAGTGATGAAGGATTTTGAAAGTCTGACAGTAATAAGTGTTGAGCACTACTGTAAGGTTAACCCTGTCTGCTTTACATGTTTCAAAATGATTAACAGTTGAAAACATTGAAATTTCAAAAAGTAATCAAAATGTAATCAAATGTAATCAGTTACATTACTTTAATAAAGTAATTGAAAAGTTACACTACTTATTAAATTTTAAGTAGGGCAATTTGTAATCTGTAACCTATTACATTTTCAAAGTAACCTTCCCAACACTGCTTATCAGCCCGTTTGTATCCTATTATTTGATTCGCTCTTGTCGTTTATGACAGAACAGCATGAGCTCATCTTGGGGAAAGAATATTTTATTCGCTTACGTCAGAAACAGCGAATCCCTTTTAAACCTGGCTGTTGTTTTCACTACATTGCATTGTTATATTTCGGAAAAGTTTTACCCGCCAACTGGCGACTGACACTGTTACATTTACATTTACTGTTAATTTTAGGCCCTGCCTGTAACTGTCATGTAACTAATAAAATCGTACAACTCATTTTTATGATGAATGTACATTTTTCAAGTAATACCAAGCTCTAAAATATTTTATCAAGTAGACATTGTGAGTTAAAAAATATTGGTAACACTTAACAACTAAGATTAATAAATGCTGTAGAAGTACTGTTTATGTAGTAGTTCATGCTTTGTTGTCATTTTGGAGCTTTATGGAAAAGAGCTATCAATATTTTCCTCAAAAATTCCATGGATTTCGAAATTCCAAAAATTCCGTTGAGTTCCATTGAAAAAAAGCAGGTCATTCAGGTTTGGAGTGACATGAGGTTGAGCAAATGATGGCAATTTTCATTTTTTGGATGAACTTTTCTTTTTAAACTGAGGATAAACCTAATCTAAAACAGGCTTTTGACCAAATAAGCATCTGGATCCACACAAAGTCAACAACTCCACAAAGCAAGGAACAAACTGTTCAGAGCGTTTAAAAGGATTAGTTCTTATAAAAGATGATGCCACATTCTTCACAGATGATATGGTTTTCCCAAATCTGGTGTTTGAACAGGACTTCTGTTGAATACACTTGCAGGGAATCAAATCTAAAAATGTTTTTCCTAAACAGCAATGAGAAAGCTAATTGAATTTTGCTCAAGTATTCTGCTTCTTAGTCTGTCTTCTCCAGAGAAAAGTCTTAGTAATCTCTCAGACTTCGCTTAGATTTGCCAAAACTCCAATTCTGCAACAAAATGTCTCAGATCTCAATACAAACTAAAAGATTTCTCATCATATTCTTCCAAGATTAAATAATCTGCAGTCCCAATTTATATCTCTATATTATAAATCAACAATGGATTCATTTATCATCATTTATATCTATTTCTCCTAAGGAGTTTTTGTATGTGTGTATGTATGTATATGTGTGTGTGTGTGTGTGTTTTCTGCCAAAAATATATTTTAAATATGTACTAAATATACAGTGAGTAAACAGTGAAGCCCAATTAAATATATTTTAAATATATACTACATATATGTAAACAATAAAGCTCAATTATTTAGGCTCAACCTTCACATATCAAGAAAATAAATTGCGGACAGAATAGCCTACTAGGGATTTGAAAAAAAAAAAATTATATTGGGCATTGTAAAATATGTTCCTTACAATATATATATATATATATATATATATATATATATATATATATATATATATATATATATATATATCTTTTTTTTTTTTTTAAATTCAAATGCCCTATATGTTCACACATGTTAAATGTTTATATGCACAAAACGTTTTCTTCAAATGTAAGACTATGTGAATGTATTTTATTGGATTAAAATATATGGAGGGCAAAATATATTTTTAAATGCTCATAAAATATATATTTATATTTGTTAAATATATTTTCAACAAAAAATGGCTACAAATATATTGGTTGAAAATATATTTCCATATAAAACTTTTTTTGGTGGTTTGTTTTTACGTGAAATAGAAATATATTACATGAAACATCACAGAGCAATGCAGTTTTCCTCTGGGAAAGAGCAAACAGTGGGTTAAATGTGCAGAAATGAGGTGAACTTGATTATAACTCAGACTGACTTGACACACTTTCAGAATCTGGAACAAATGGGCCTGTTTTGAGCACAGGAGCCTGAAGCGCAGACGCTGTTTGCTGGAGGAACAGATTTTCCCCAGACACACACACACACACCTGTATCTGAGAGTGGCTGTGCTGACACGTCCCGCAGCTGCTGGAATCAGGCCTGCTGGGACCATAAATTAATAATGCTACCGTAGGGAGGACCGAACCCTGCACTCCTCTGTACAGATGATCTATGGATCACTTCACCCAAACTAACCGCCTGCTGTGGCCAGACAACATATTCCACAATCATTTATATACAAGTATCTCTTATTTAAAACAAACAAACATAAACAGCTAAAACAACAGTATTTCCTTCTTGATCTACTTTAAAATGACTCCATCAATCATTTGGGAGGAGCTGCTCAGCTTTGTCATGATGTCAATGTTTTACATATTAATGAGGCAGTAAAACATGCTTTACTATGGCAACTGGTCTTGTTTCTCATGTTGTTTGGTAATGAAGTTGAATTTGTAAGCTTATTGTTGTAAATGATGTCATAATGCACACACACGCATGCACACACACACACACGCACGTTTGTGAAAGAAGGTGCTAAACCTTTATAAAGTATTAAACATTCAACTTTTCATGCATTTCTATATATATATATATATATATAGCAACCATGGTACTAAAATTGAAGACATAAAAAACAGTTTAAAACTATATGTAGAACTACAAATTAAATAAACATAAAAAATATTGATTTAAAAAAACATACAGAATATAAAGACAACATCTTTAAAGAAAAATCATTTAAAAAAACAACAGAAAAATGTCTATTTATTTGTTTGTTTGTTTGTTTAGATTTCAATAATTGCAACCATGTTACAAAAATCGAAGAAAACTTTTTTTTTTTTTTTTTTTTTGTAGAACATTAAATAAACATAAAAAGTAAAGACAAAATATTTAAAAATAATTTAGATAAATTATAAATTAACTAATACAAACTTGTTTATGGAGTGAATGTTTTTAGTCTCTCATTTTTAGATACACACAATAGCATGCCATTTCAATATCAACCATTTATCTGTTATCAGCCCTGAAAAATGACAACTTATACAGTATAAACCATCAATAACTTCAGGTAATCTTACGTTTTTTTTCAACTGCTTACACACAAAATCTTTACTTGTCACACAATTTCTGAAACCTGACAGCACCAGAAGCTCGCACCAAATCTGTAAAACCATACACTAATTCTCAGCCTTTGACTCAATTTCATAAACACTTTTTGCAAAACACAACGCACAATTCTCTATGCAACACACAAAAATCTAACATGAATTCATATTATGGCAAAGGTGTTTGCAAATGTTTGCTTTTGAGATGTGTTTGTGATATTTTGAATGCAGTGCTTCATTTTGCAAGAGATGTGAGGCATTTTGCATTTTCTGTGTGCACTTCTTGGATTTGTGTGTAAAGTTTGGAAAAAAGAGGCAAAGTTTTGAAATTGTGTGTAAGCGGTTGAAAAAAACTGTAATATCAATGAATTCCTCCTGTATCTTTAAGAGGGGGAAACTATTTCTTCATGCTAACCTGACTTTATATTAGATAATAGTTTATCTAACATTTCAAACAATTCCCAAAATAAACAGAAACATGGGATGTGTGCCTCTTTATTTAAAATAGTAATGGGACACTGAAATACAGTACTCATGTAATCCAGCTCTGGATTTAAAGGCAATTGGCTGGTTTTAAGAGGGACGTTTTGGATTTCTATGCTTCATCAGCACATCATGAGCAATCGAATCTAAAATCTCTCTTGACTCTAAAACTGCAGAAGAACAGGTCACATCAGTGCACAGACACTGGGGAAAAACAGCATTAATCATAAGCTCACCAAAATCCACTATCAACAATATCTCACACAAGCATTCATATTTGGCAAAATAAACTGGACAATAAAATCCTGATGAAGAGTTTAAGGGTCAAACTATTGTGTAACGGATCTGAGGCCCAAACCGTCAGCTATACGACTGCGTCCTGCGCTCCTCATCGAACTGACGCGGGACACCAGGGGAATTCAGCCTTCGCTGTACGAGAGTAAATATTTATAAAGTGTGCCATTTCACTAGTCATTGCAAAAATAGGTCATTAATGAAGAAGTGGTTTCCTCATGCGCTGGAATGCTGAGCTTCTGTCACTCCCTCTCTACATTACAAACTCTCTCAGCGTGGAAACTTGGATTCAGCCGGCATGAAGTGTTGGATTTCCAGAGATCTGGCATTTGGCAGCAGCGCTTTTCTTTTCCACGTGAGACGACATCCTTTATTCGAGCGCTTTCCACTTCGCCGGGCAATAAGCGTTGACATTATGCGGCCGGAGAAGGTGTATTATAGTGTTTGAAGTTAAAGGAGAGAGAAGAGGGAAGCCCTGAGGTTTTGTGGGGTTGTTTACATGCTGGCTCTGGATTTAAAGGCCGGACTGGTGTTAGGAAAGGACTTTTGGGAATATTTGTGGGCTGCAGAGCACACTTCATTACATAAAACCACACTCAGCGAGAGAAACGCTGTATAGACAAGCACAGAGAACCCAAAATAACCTCAGCTCACTTACTCCTCAGATTAAACTTCTTCATAACGGTGTTATTTTAGTATCATTGATATTCTGTTAGTTTTCGAGAATATTTTAGATTTTATTTTTTAATTTTAGTTACATTTTTGGTCATTTTATTTATTTATATTTAACTTATTTGTTTTAGTAATTTTTTTGTGTTTTTGTCATTTTTATTATTATTATTTTTTATATATAGATAGGTCTATATAGTTTCTCTCTAAAACTATAAAGCTAAAATCTAAAACTTAATTAAAAAAAAAAAATTACACAGTTTTGTTACTTCATCTTTAAACAAAAACAAGAAATGTGGCCTTGGCAACTAGCTTACAGTTAATGTTTTTACTATTTATTTATTTGTTTGTTTACTTAGTTATGATTATTATTATTATTATTTAGCATTAGTTCACAACAATAATCCTGCTTGATAATAAAATATGATTGATATTAAGGAAATTCCATGAATAAGCTGAAATCAGACTGAGGAATTGCTGTAACATGCCACTCTAAGTTTTTACTCCCTAGAGCTTCACTTATCAGCTACAGCTTCATATTCAAGGGCTTGAAGAACATAAATCTAGAGATAAGCAACATTAGACGCCTCTCTCTCTCTCTGTGTGTGTGTGAGAGTGAGAAAGAGGTCAGTCTCCCCACACTTCCCATGCGCTGCCACAGAGGGCCGTTCCAGTGTGTTATGAGGTCATGGAGACACAGGGGTTCCCATTAGCAAAACACCACATCCATCTCCTGAGTAATTACTGCACCATCACCTCTCGGCCAAGCTAAACAATGGCAGGAATATGCTACAATGGTGTATCCAGGCCGGTCTCAATGCAAACAAGCCCGAATCTACAGGCAGATAAACCTTATCACAGCACAAAAGTTTTAAACCAGGAAACAGGCCGAATTATTAAAACAAGTTATTATCTTCTCAAGCCTGCTGATTTGAAACCATTGCTGCTTCTTGCAAAGAAAAGGTTAACATGTTGACACAGATACCTGTATAAACCTTAAAACAGCAGTTCTGCACCTTTTGGACTCCAAGTCCACAATAACATTCACAAGTCCCATGACTTTTCCAGACTTTTCTAACTAATAAAATATGTAGTATGACCAATACACTAAAATGGTATAGAATTTACTTGGAATGATTTTCACTTAGAAATTGCTAGTAAATTTCACCAATAATTGCAAAAAGACAAATATCACATGAAATTAAGTATTACATTTTGAAGTAGAAAGACTTAAGTAGTATTTTCATGTCAAACATACTCCAATAATCTTTATTTACTTTAAACTTATATATAAACTCATATACTTATATACTATACACACACACACACACACACACACACACAATTATTGTTTATTTATTTATTTACTTTTCCAGGTGTAAAAATCATACTTTTTAACTAAGGCTACCTCATATTTCCAGGTTCTTCAAGACCATGAACAACCAATGGGAATTGCTTTAATATACTAATACTAATGTTACTAATGGTAGAAAGTTTCAAAAAGCTAAAAGACGTTTGTTTGATCATCCAGAGGAAAATTGCATTGCTCACAGGTTGCGCTTCCATAACTCATGTATGCTTCAAAAAGTAAAAATAAGAATGAACAAATAAGAAAAATAACTATAAAATGAGACTCTGTTCGACTACAATGCTATAACAATTCTGTGAAACATACAAGTCAAATAATTTGATCTTTGATTTTTTTAAGACTTAAGTATAAGATTTATGTCTAAGACAATTTTGAGATCTCATTTACTCATTTTAAGAGACAAATCCAAAGTCCCCATTGGCTCATCATTTAATCTCATTGATGTTTAGGAGAAATCATTTAACTATTAGAGGGATCTCATTTAAGATGTTATTTTCTGCAGGGAAGGATATGAAGATATGACATTTAACATTTCAAAATCATCCCTGCTGGCTTAAACTGACCTGCGGTGTAGATGAGGGTGAACTGGCCGCGTTGAGTGTGGAAGGTTTTGGTGCTGGAGATTTTTGTTGCTCCGGTAGAAGATGAAGACTCCAGTCTTCTTCGCTCTGATTCAATGTATTTCAGTATAACACTTGTGATCTTCTCTCCACCAGTTCCACTGGACAGAGCTTTTTTTAACAGGACCGACTGGGACTCTTTTAAACTGAAACATGAGCCAAAATGAAAAGCCCTTTAAAAGTGCAAAAAGAAATCCACAAAAAAAAGAGAGAAAAGAAATAAAAGCAGCACTAATAACATAGTTAAACAGCATCATTACAACCTAGAACATAAAAATAATATTTTATTTATTTATTTTACAGTTTCTGCCAGGAAAAGACATAGCTAAAATATATTTTAAATGGGTCAATTGCAATATTTATAAAAATGAGAGTATGGATTGAGGTGTTGAGATTATGTAAATGTAAATTATTTTCAGTAATCATGTACAAACAAAAATCATGGTGCCTCATATGACCGTATAAATGCCAACTATGATACTTCAGACTGCATTATGTATTGCATATGCATTTTTTTGTAGCACATTCACAAGAACTCCTTCAAGAAACATTACACTAATATCCATTTAATCAACATGAAATTTCCGTGTTGAATTCAAACTGTTCTTAATGGTCGATTAAAATAATAAAAAGGACTCTAATGAATACCACTGCAAACAGAGCAAAGTTATCAACTTTCTTCTTGCATTGCAATGGTGTCCTGTATAACTCTATGCTCTTGATGCAAATGTGGCAACCCTTTTTCAAATCCACAGCATATAAAGTCAAATGGTTCAGCTTGAGCATGCCATGAGCTAATTTTCCCAAACAGAGATAATTTACAGTGAAAACAAGCTGACGTGAGCTTGGGTCAACAGCAAACAGCCTATAAAACAAGCATATGGCCATTCCCATTTTACATGCAACCTTCCCAACTCTGCATGTGTTAAACACACACTCACTCTGCATAAACTCCCCCACCGCTAAAGGAGATGATTGAGCGAGGCCCCATTCACAGAAAACCATGACATAAGACAACTGGAGAGGTCAAATACAGAGCCCTGGGGGACTCCTAGATTTGCACTGAGCTCCAGCAAAATTAACCATAATGATAATCAATCTTATACTCTATTTTTCAGATATAGACAATGTCTCTGATTCAAGAAATTATATAAATTGTTCCAAGTGCAATATTTTTTTTGGATTGTCAACAAAAGAGGCCAGTAAAATTCCCATCTTTGGGGTGCAGTAATGTTTCCATTCTTTATTTTATGCTTTGTAAAAATCCCCTAAACAGCTTATAAGCTTGTCCCTCTGTGATGATATACTACCATTTAGAGAACATATCTAAAATACATATTCAGACCACATACTTTTCATAGCAAACTAATGTAAGCATTCATATCTGACTTGAAAATCTGTGGAAATAAAAGCAGAACTTGCTTGTTTTAGCGATTACACTCTCTGGGTTTAGTTGCCAGAATTGAAACTTTCAAAAACAGAGAACTTATCTGACAAATATAGTTCACACATTGAATGTTATATAAAAACTGTTGAAAGATGGGAAAATTGCAGGCTGTCTGCACAGAGTGAGTATGTAGCATTGGCCCGTCAGGTAGATCATTGAAACTGACCCATAAATGCAATCTTTCAATAGTCTATTGTGAGAGAAGTGTTTCCACAGGGCAGGAACTTCCTTCCCAAGCTTAGATTCAGCAGAGGACTTGCTCAACAGTCTGAGATCATTGCAAAGTGGGCCTGATAGACCTCACAAAGGCAGTAAATCTCTCAAACTAGGACATAAACTCAAATTGTATTGGTTTTAGAGTAAAGCAGATTTCAAACCATATTAATTCTGAATATGTGAAACAGTTTCAGTACTAATTTTCTGCAGTATTGATACAGATACCAGCTATGATTTCTGGGTCTCTATTCTGTCTAAAAGCGGGTTGACATACACAGTAGCATATAGTATAAATAAATAGTCCATTGTATTGCGTGTATTGCACATGAACAGCCCCAACATAAATATACAAATCCAAATTGAAATAATCTCTATAAATTTCACAGATGTCTACACATACACATTTCTTGTGTTCGTTTATTGTTATTTGGGATAATCTACCAACCAACTTGCATTAAGAACATTAACCAACATTACTAAACTGACCTGTGTTTTGTGCCTCTCCACTGAACCATTGGAGTTCCAATAAACCACTTCTTAACCATGACTGTATATACACTTTCTATCTTCATTTCGATTCCAGACAGCGAGTAGACACATTCCATTTTGAATATCAAAGCTCTGATCAGAGACTACCATGGGTCAAGACGCCTAAACTTTATGGTTTTCATTTCTCCATCAATCTGAGATCAGATGAGGTGTGGCTCTCCAATCATAACACTTTTCTTCAGAGCCTTTTGTTCTTTTGCATCTTCTGTCATCTGAATAAAATATAAAAGAAGCATATGCCTGTGGGGCAGCCAATCACAATAAATATGTCGGTTTAAGGGCGAGCAGTACATCTTCTACTCCACATTATCCACCTTGGCAAAACATGAGTTGAGATTAGAGATAGCTCTATTTTTCATTTCAGGGTGGAGAGTGAGCTGTGAGAAGATAAGGGTTACTTCAGGTCTCGGTATAAGAAAAAAAACAACAACTTAAAATCAGTCTATACAGATGTTAGTTGTTTAGCATTTGAATGGAATTAAAACCTTTCAGTAAACAAGAAGAAACCTCCAACGTGCTTTGAGTATCTAGTATGTCTCCCACCTACCATGTCAGGTGGGAAAAAGAGTGCTCAAACAATGAGATTCTTGAAGGTGCTGGTTTCACTGATACAAATACAGGTCCTGTGCTGCCATACGCTGACGGTGAGGTATAGTACAGACAGATGGCTATTTACAGTAGATATGAATTTGGGGTATTAGAGCGCCTCCTGTAGGCACGTCCTAGTAAAACACAGAATTTGTTTATTTTATGGAAAGAAAGTAAAACAACCCGGAATAAAGTAATCCATTCTGAATTGAGATTCTACCATTATGCTTCCCTCCAACATTTCAATTAATTAGAAAAATGTTACAATGTAAAGATTTTTTAATTCAGGTCTATTATTTTTTATGTGGGTATACTTTTTAGGTTTATTATTTGCTCTCTCTCTCTCTCTCTCTCTCTTTATGTATGTATGTATGTATGCATGCTTGTATTTATTTATTTGCTTGCTATTTGTATTGGCATATTTAATTTCGTCTGGAAAATTACTATGAATTTATATACTATTTTTTTTTTTTTTTTAAACACTTGTGGATAAAAAGTGACGAATGCTGTAGCTTTATCTGTATTATTGTCGAAATACACACTATTAACTGTAAATTTTCCACTTAAATGTGCATCTTGTCATTTGATTCCATATACCTCAAGAAATGAATAGTAATTTTGATAAATATGTTTCAAACTAAAAACAGCCATAAATGACTATAGTATTATGCTTCCATCAATACTAGGCAAATTAAAAGTACATCTTGGAAAATGTATCTTTCTTTTTCTTCTTTCTTTCTTTCTTTGCTTGCTATTTTAATTGACATATTTAATTTCCTCTGGAAAATTACTATGGATTGGACAATTGTTGGATTTACACTTCAAGGTGCATCATATCACTTTTTCCATTTTCAAGTTGTAAATATATATAATTTCATTGTTATACTGGTGATGACAAATTGACAAAAATTAGAGCTGCTGATACATAAACATCACGCTGCATGAAACACTGTATCCAGTAATACAACTTGCTCAACATAACTTTCCATTGCCAGTGTGACCTGCAAGTACTTATTGACTGTTAGTATATTTTTACTTTAAACTGGATTAAAATGGCACGGTAAGCAAATATTCCATTCCTAATATAGCCATGGATGTGTTTTACAAGCCACTTGCTTTAGTGTAAAACACATTAGTCTCAGTCTCAGTTCACTCACCTGGGTGGCTGCCAGCGTAATGAATATGTCTTTCTTGTATCTGGATTGGCATCACTGGAGGCAGATGTGGAGATGTTGCCGTGGATGGTGGTGGATGTGGGCGTTACCATAGTAACTGTTGCCATGGTGGCGGTTGAGGGTACCGTGGGACCAGGATGTGCTTCGAACCAGGTGCTCATGGTCGGCGTGACGTTTGCGTGTTCACAGCGATGGCCGTGGAAGCCTAGACGACACTGACAGATGTTCGGCTGGCGACAAACTGCTTTATTATGGCATCGCGGATGACATCTTGCTAGTGAGAGAACAACAGAGAAACTATATTGTCATTCTATTAATGCTTTTCTACTGCTTCGCATAACATGTCAAACAATAAAATATATTCCAGATTAAATCCCGGAGTGTGACTTTTCAATACATTTCTAGTCAAAAATTGGACGTTGCACTGGCCCTTTAAAGGCACATGGGTCAAGGGGTTAGTTATTAGTTGGTAAATCTAGCTACATACGGATTAGGAAGGTGTGGATTATGATGAGAAAGCTGAGGGACTGGATTAATGCTGGACTAGAGCTCAGGCTGCTGAAGCCCTGTGCATTCAGAGGTTTGGCCTACTTACAGCAGAGGAATGTTAGAATGTTCACACATCCAGATGGACAGACATGAAGGACATTTTTACTGCTGAAAGTAAGATGCACGATCGTAATATACAGAAAAATGTTTAACATCATATATGACACTCATAAGCCTAATAAAATCTATCAATAAAACAAAGAAAGACGTAAACAATTTCTCAACTACCTAACTGAACAAATAACTGCTGCACGCTGGAACAATGAACACTGTGTACAGGTTTGGCAACCTGAACTTGTCGTCATTGGTTTAAAATTGAATATATTAAGTAACAAAAAATATGTTTGTGTGTTATATAAGAACATACAAACTTTATGCAGGACACAAAACACTTCATAATGGCAGCAACACTCTCCATTAAAATCATACAGAAGGACACAAGAAAAATGACCAGATTTAGGGATTTAAATTGGCAGGTCTTTACAAACAACGAATTGGAAGTCTTATATAATATAATATATATATATATATATATATATATATATATATATATATATATATTATATTATTCTAAGGTTCCTCTTTCCTCTTTGATTATTGTGTTGAACAGTAGGGGGCCTTCAATTCGAACAGATTGCGAAACCACATTTTTCCCCTTCCCTTCTGTTTATTATGTTGTTACAGCTCCCAGCTGTGCTGACACTTCAGTTCATTGCCTCATTTGAAAAATCAGACAAATGAAGAGGATTTGAACTAGATGAAATACTGGCAGCCGTATATGTTTGTGTCTTTCTATGAGCATAATAGGAATGTATGAAAGCATCTGAATGGTCCTGAAAAGATACTCACGTTTTGTGCATTGTTTGGTTTTGGGATTGACCAGCCATGAATAACAGCACCTGGTGCCACAAACGTTGGGCCTGGAGAAAGACGGACAGAGATCAAGGGTGAAACTCTGGGCTTGACAATAGTTTTTTTAAGAAAAAAAAAGAAAAAGGCAAAGCCCATCAAATGCCACAATGCATAAGCACTGAGTCTGCTTGTCCTTAAAACTGCAGAATAACTTTCTAAACTTTTTATTTCACCTTTCCAGGCTCCGCGCCAAATCAATCTGTCCGGCATAATCACAATTTAACCACTTCTGAAAGGACATCTTTAAAAGACTTACAATCCGTGGCTCTGGGCCCCTTAAGATGCATTGGATTGAGTGAATAGCCTTGGGTTTAAGCTGACCCTTCACCCTGTGTTGTATTCAGCATGGACAAATAGCGCCGATGAATAAAAATGAAGGGGGGTGCGAGTTTGTTATAGACGCCCCCCTCGTCGGGCCTCTGTCCTCCCTCTGCCAATGCACATGAGAAATATTGTTTTTCCCACAGTGGCGCTGGCGGTCGTGTCTGGTGGGTAAACTTTGCTGGATTAAGAGTCTTCTTCAGACGCCTGGGCCGCATCTGTTTATCTAGCGGCTTCTGGGAGAAAAGGCAATTAGCACACCAACACAAGCCCTGATCCTGAATGCTCACGGCCGGCGCACATCAACCTGACCCCTCTGTAGCGTCGGGAGGGATTTGCTAATTAGTTACAGTATGTGCCTTTATTGTATGGCTTCTGAAGGACACTGTTGGGACCTGGCAGGCCGAGGGACGGCCGTTGTCTGTGCAGCGTAAGCCGATTGAGACAGAGCTGGCATGGGCCATTCAGGCTATGTGGAGGTCAGACTGACCTATAACCTTCCAAAGCTAATTCAGCACATGCAGATTTGGAGAGTTAACTAAAATCACTGGATCAGTATGTGAGCTTTCGGCTTTTCTGTTGATTTTATGTTGCATGCATTTAATTGCATTTTAAAACACTGCTTGTAAATATGATCCTAAAATGCTTTAAAAAAAGAAAGAAAAAATGCATAATATGCATTGTTTTTGTCTATGCATCTGTAAAGGGATTGTTGAGCCAAAACTGAAAATTAACCCCATGTCATTCCAAAACCCATTGGACAAAAGGTTCTTTATAGTAGAAAAAGGTCCTTTAGATTATTAAAATGTTCTTCACACTAGGAAAATAATGTTTCTGGAAGGTTCTTTGGGGAACTAAAATTATTCTATGGCATCTTTTCAAAAACACCCTTTTGAAAGCTTTATGTTTAGGAGTGCATTACTTTTTTTCTTTCATGCAACATAAAGGAAAACCTGAAAGTACCATAGCTGTCCTGATTTGAGTGTTATATTTCAAGCCTTTTGAAGCCATACAAAAGTTGATTTTCGATTAAAACATTGAAATCTGCTCATCCTTGGCATGCTGATAAGAGAGCATGTAATAAGGAACTTTTGAGGTAAATCTTTTTTGAGATAAATCAAGTCAGTTGATTCAGTTCACAAATCAAAATGGAATTATTTCTTCGTCAATCAACTGATTCAAATCTCTAGTTTACTTCACTGACTCACTCAGTGATCCAGTACCATCAAGTTTGAGGTGAATGGACCGCTGCATGAAACTTTTATTTTGCTTTTGTGAATTTTTGAAGATTGAAAGTTACAGTCTTATTCATTTTTTTAGTGTAATAATCCAATTTTCTTCTCTTTTTGCATTCTAAGAAATCCATACTGTTTTTGAGTCACGACATGACTAAATGATGACATTATTTTCATTTTTGGGTGAACTGTCCCTTTAAGCTGAAGCTGTGTTGAGATGTCTCATAACACTGAGACATTTTACCACTCGTCTGTCTGTCTGATCTCTAAATAAAGGCCTTGACCCTTCACTTGGGCCCCTATTAGGCCCAAATAGGGACATTTCCGCACTGACAGAATGGAAAGTTGCCATCAACTTTTATACCACGTTTGGGTTTTAATGCGAGTCGACACCTAAACGATACATTCCCGAATGAGACGTGAGTGATGTTTACAGAGCTGAGAGGCTCCCATTAGAGCAAGACTTGATAGTGATCAAAGATGTCTGTGTTTATTCTGCTCACATGGCTACGGCGGACACAACTGTTTTTTCAAGATTTGGATGTGTTAACGGGATAGTTCACCAAAAAAAGACAGTTATGTCATTATTTAGTCTCTTATGTTGTTCGCAAGCTGCTCTTTTGCATACAACCGAAGTGGAAACAGCCTTGATTGACATTCACTTTCACTGTATGGAAAAGAGCAGCTTGAGCATTATTCTAAGAACAAATGTCGTATGGGTTTCTAAGTAAGCAAACGATGACAGAATTGTCTTATTTGGGTGAACAACAATCCCTTAAATCAGATTTGCTACCACAAAATACAAAATCCTTTAGTAATATTTAAAGAGAATTATGTTGGCATTTGGATATAATCTGAAGAATAAAACATCTGTTCTTTAGCAGCTGCTTTTGCACCCACATGTATGTCATTCTCTCGACCTACAGCTCTTTTGTTTTCTCCGTGTGAACAGAATGCAAAGAAACAAAGCGGTGAACGAATCTTTACATCTTTCAAACCTCTGCGCCTCCAACACGTTAGTGGGAGCAGAGGCTGTAAAACAAAGATGGTAAATGAACCTTTTATATTTTAAAAATGTTATTTACGTTTGTGCAACACAAAAAGGGGGGTTTATGGTTTTCTTCATGGCCCCGGCTCTTTTTTCCAGCACCTCTTAACAGAGAAGCTTCAATAAAACCTCAACCGTGGTCCTCGAGGTCAAATACGTGGGTTAACTGCTGGATTATCACAAAGCTCCCACTTTGCTTGGCACCTCCATCAAGGAGAAAATAATCATGTTTTTGTCTCCCTTTGAGGTGTGAAAGGCACCGTTGATGCGCTCTGAAATGAAGCCGTTTTCTGCGCTTGGCCTTCTGAGCTCTGAACTGTTGAACCTGTGCAGGGCCTGTTAGCATTACTAAACTCTGCAACAACACCCTCCTTCTCCTTCTAAGCTACCATATTCCCCCCATTGCCCTGGGATGGACAGGTTTCCAACAGTCAGTGTCCTCGGTTGACCCAAAAGCACAATGAAGTCCAGAGGAGGAGGGATGTTACAGAAGAGCAGCGGTGCATCCTTGATGAACTCTTACAAAGCTTCAGTGGCATTCTGGCTCCCTCCAAATGAATATGAAAAGAAGGGAAATTAATTTCCTGCTCTGTTATGGCTTACAAAGACCAGTCACTAGGTCTCAAACTTTTCAGGAGAATCAGGAATTCCCCTCATTGCTTGAAGGATCAACACTTCCGGTGTAAGTCTAGAGAAACATCTGACTGAATGTTACGGCAAACAAAGACGGGCCAATGTTTTCACATCATTCTGGATCTATAAAGAGCTTTGATTGAAGTAAAGTGCTCTGTTATGTCTCCGGAGTCTATAAACTGCTCGTAAACGTGGAACTTAGAGAAGCAGTGAAGACAAAAACTTTATAATAGTTTGGATGCCAGGTCAAGATGAGGATGAGATGTGTAGTAAACATGATGTTTGACCTCTTTTACAAGCAATTGTATTGCAAAAAGAAAGTCAAGTCTCACAGAAAAAAAAAAAAAAAAAAAAAAATCTAATGGAATTCATTAGAATTCAGTTCGTTTTCAGTATTTGGAAGGTTCAAAAAAGATCCAATTTTTTTTAAAGATGTGAACACATTTGCTAATGAAATTACAATCATTATTTACATAATATAATCATGTTGGAGTTATTCTGAATAATTACTGATTTTTCTTCTTATTTTTTTTTTTTAATTGATCCCATTAAGGTTCTTTATGACTGATTCAGTAATAAAAAAAAACTAAAAAAAAAACTGATGCTGTACATTTAAAGCAATAAAATATAACTAAAGGTCTATTTAGTTTCCACGCTGTCTCGAGGTCACATATATTCAATCATTTTGCCACAAATATCTTGAAAGATGTGAACAAGATCGCTAATTAAATTAAATTAGCTAAATTAAATTGATTCCATTGTTTTTTTTTTCTTTATGATTTATTCAATAATATAATATGAAAAACATAATTGATCCTGTACATGTTTACTATATTTAAAAATAGTGTATATAATAAAGGTCTATTTACTTTTCACCTAGATTTGAGGTCACATATTCACATAAATATTCAATCTTCTGACCTCAGTATCACCGTAAACATCACCTTCACCTCTTGAGATGAATTGATAAGACACTTACCCTTTTAAATCTATCTGTATTCGTGTGGAGTTGGTCTGATGTCTGTGTCTGTGTGCTTTGCTCCTGATTTGTGGAGGATGGATGAGATCAGGAGACATCTGATGACTGACTGATGAGGAGCTTGCGATCGCCAGGGAAAGAGAGGTTATAAATAGAAGTCCAGACAGCCTCCACAGTTCTGACATCGTTATTCCGACCTGGTGAATTGCAATTGATGCGTTTTCGCTCTGAATGTAAGGCAGTGGGTTTGGCAGAGCGATCCGTCTCAATCATTCTCTCATCCAGACGCGCTGCTGTGAGTCCGCACTGATATGAATGAAAGAGATGCGTGGAAAACTTTCAGCCAATCAGAGTGATCTGTGGCTTGTAACCAAGAGACAGCCAATCAGAGCTCAGATTGACAGAGCAGCTGTGAGGAGTGTGATAGATAGATAGATAAACATTTACATGTTCAGATGTTTGAAAGCTTTTATTTTCCTAGTGGTATTTTAAGGGAGAGATACTATAGAAAAATAAGCAATTTTTTTTCCGACTTTGCTAAAACAAAACATTCAAGGTCTACTACAGTATATACCAGGCATTTCTATGACAAATTATGCATCTTATTTACAAATATTATTACAAAACTGGTAAAGTGGTAAGGGCTACAGAAAAAAATAAAATAAATAAATAAATAAATAAATATATATATATATATATATATATATTTATTTTTTTTTCTGCATCATGTTTTTAATTACAAGATTAGCCTATTATTTTAAAAAATAATTGCACACACATGCACACACACACACACACACACACACACACACACATATACTGTATATATATGTATATATATGTATATATATATATATATATGCATATAATGTTTCAGTAATTGTGTGTGTGTAAATATGCTAACTTAAAATATGATAAACACGATGAAACACTTTGTAAATGTAAATGTTGTTAGCCATTGCTCAAATAATGGTTGAGAACAAGAAAATATTTTGAACGTACAAGTAAAATAAAAAATAATCATATTTTGATTTTATAATATCAGATTCAGTTATTTTATTAATCATGACGAAATGTTTTAAAGTGAGACAAATTAACAAAAAATGACAAAGTGTCACAGAATTCAACAAATCCACTGCTAATACTTACTGATGTTTGTGCTGTTGTTATTTTCCCTCCAAAATGATATCACTTCCTGGAGGATGGTGTCATTAAGGGCTTTATCATTTAAAGGGATATTGCAAAATATTAAGCATTTATAAATATTAATAAAAATATTAAGTCTCAAATATTTCAATTATAGAAGAGAGAGAGAGAGAGAGAGAAAGGAAACCACTGTGTGTGTGTGTGTGTGTGTGTGTGAGTGTGTGTGTGTGTGTGTGTGTGTGTGTGTGTGTGTGTGTGTGTGTGTGTGTGTGTGTGTGTGTGAGAGAGTGTGTGAGAAGCTTGTGCATTTAGAAAATAGCATGTAGAAAATGGTAACATTCACAGTTAACATTTAGTAACATAGGTAATTATCATTATCTAAGTTGTGATTTAATGGAAACTAATATGAAATACCTTTTTATATTTACAGCCACAGCTGTCCTTTAATAAAAGACAAATCAAACACAAAACCCTGGCATGGGAAATATGTATTGTATATTCCCAGGCTGCTCACCAAAGCAAACACAAGGTCTAGTCCTTTCCATTGCTGGCAGTGAGGCCGTCCAGATGTCCAGTCAAAGTAATGAACTTCTCTTCACACAGGGGTGTAAATGTACACTAACACCACCACTAGAAGATTGAGGATGATAGCAGTGACCCCGATCAGGCAGAGTACTCTCTCTGCGGAGCCTTTGCTGTCGTCTCCCTCTGGGGCCACTGGCTCCTCCTGAGTCCAGACGTCTGTGGGCTGTTCCTGTGAGACACATATTCCTCAATTCACCTATTTAACATGCATCAGACCAATAATGCCTCGAGGGACTAATACAATGAAATTTGAAAGCGTTTAAATTAGCCAGGGAATGCATGAAATTATATATTATTGTCTAATATTCTCTTCTAATTTTCTATTCATTATGCCATTTAAAATAACAGTTTTATTTTAGTTTTGGTGAATAAGTGGTGAATGATTTGAATTTATATGTAAATATAAATGCACAATTTATTATGGAATATTAATATGAATATATTTATTAATTTATTTACTTAATTTAGTAAAATGTTTATTATTGTATTTGTTATTTATATGTGACCCTGGAGCACAAAACCAGTCTTAAGTCGCTGGGGTATATTTGTAGCAATAGCCAAAAATACACTGTATGGGTCAAAATGATAGATTTTTCTATGTCAAAACGTCGTTTTTGATTAGTAATATGCATTGCTATGAATGCTGTATAAATATTTCAGATGCTGTATAAATCTCAATTTCGAAATATTGACACTTAAGACTGCTTTTGTGGGTCACATATATTTATTAATATTAACAATTTTTTTTAACTTCATATATTTATCAAATAATATTTATTTTAACAATAATTAATTAAAATCAAATTAATAAATATAACAATAATATACTAAATTTAAACAGAACTTAATGAATTAATTATGTGATATAGTATAAATTTAATAATAATATTTAAGCTTGCAAACACTCATGCATAATGACAGATTTTTGTGTTTAATGCATTTCTTGTAATATTCTGGACACATGTCTTTTCTTTCACAGATTTCAGCCCCCTTTTAAAATTGTGCTGTTGTGCATCATATTCACTAGATGGCACTAAAAATCAAAGTAAATGTTTGACTAAACAGAACATAAATGGAACTCATCAGCTTGAATTACAGCAAAGTCACATGCAGTCAGTCGATAGAAGCACATGGTCAAACACTTCTGAAAGAAAGAAAGAAAAATAATATAATGGAATAAACTCCTTTTTATATTCTCACATGACATAAATCTACAGTACCGATATTTCATTAATACATCTGTAGATTTAAGTCATGTGACCCCCCCCCCCTCCTAAAATTGTATGAACAAATATAAAGTGTTCATAAACATAAACTAGTTACGGTTCCCAATGAAACTGGGGTGAAAAAATAACAGATGTCCACATTAGTTATCCTTCTATTTCTATTCTTCACAGTAATGGAAAGCAGTCCTTGCACAGACTTGCATTAGTGTTTAGTCTGATCTTATTTTACCTTAAGCATGTCCTCCTGACCCATAGTTCTCCTGCTGGTCACACACCCCGCTGTAATGTCTTCATGTCCCCTCTTCGCTGACCGTAGCACGTGTCTGTTCATCTCCTCCATGTCTGCTGTTCCACAGTCCTCTCACAAAGGGATCAAGTTACACTTAGTGTCCCTCTGGATGAATGGACAGTCCTTCTACAAACACGGATGGATGTCACATTCATCATCTGGTCATCTGTGCTGGTTTTAGACTGGGGTTAAGATCAGGAAGGGAAAGACTCCTGCTGATATCACCAATACATTCTGCCCGAGTCTCTGATGGACTACAGCCTTTGGCTGCTGAGAGCTTTAACCAGAAACCAATGGAGACTGAAGCCCATAAGGTTTCAAAGGGCCTTCCTTACTCAATAGGACTGGAGGCATGAAGATTGATTGGGGAAAAAAGTAATTTATCTTCATTTAAGAAGAAGAATTTGATGGACCAGTTTGATGAATTCTTTTGGAAATCTTTAATTTGTCCTCAAGAGCTTGTAACGACAAATAAGTAAACTGTAGCATACTTTTAAAAAGAGTAATTCTTATAGAAATAATATACTTTAAAAGTGCAAACTGAAAGTGATATTTTCAGACACTTGTATGCATGTTATTTACAAATAAGTGAAAATGCATTATAGTTAAATTATGTTTAAAATAAATATTAAATGTAATTAGTGTTTTGACCCACTTCAGTATAGCTTTATTATTTCATAAGTTACTGCTGAATGTACGGACACATATTTATGATACACTGAAATATACTTTAATGTAATTTCTATTGAAACTTGTATGTATTTGAAAAATATATATTTATAATTACTTATTTGTAATGAAGTTGCATTTAGTACATTACAAATAAATTTAACACCAAATCACAGGTTCAATTAATAATCAAGTACTTTACATATGCTTTTTTATATTCATCAGCACATCAAAATAGCATGACAACAAAACGTTATTAAAACAAAATGATTTAAAAAGTACTTTAAATATTTTAATTGGACATTAAAATGCAAATTCAAAAGTGCTTAAGTGTGTTAAGAAACAGTTATGAAACAGAAACTTAAGTGGCATTTAATTTCATTAATATTATATTATTTGCAAGTACAGTTTTTTTTTTATTTACTATTAACATTTTAAGTACACTACAAGTGCAAATGTAGTACAATTAAGCACACTAAAGTGTGTTTTCTGGGAGGAAGAGAGCGAAACAGGACCCTTCTGAATGGCACATGCTCTCTGAGACCTTCTGGGAAGTGCTGTGACTTTTGAAGGTGAATTGAATTCTTGCTTTCACTGCAGAAAGCATAAGCCCTGCAGACCAGGCTGTGCATTAACAGACGAGACTTTCCTCTGATAAAGCCTGACACAGAACTAATTGCACAAGGTCTCAGAGAGAGAGGGAGGTGTCAGATGGGGCTGAAATGTTATAATGGCCAATTACAGCAGTGTGCCCACTTTCACTCACATGGACATGTTTCTAATGAGCACTTGGAATATAATTAGAGGTCAGAGGTCAGTGTACTATAACCCAGGGGTCACCGGAGGAGACGGAAATGCTGCTACTACACTTTGCAGCTGATTTTTTTTTTTAGAATTGCCCAAAAAAAATTCAATGTGAAATATTTAGTAAAAAGTCAATAATTGTTTACAATATGTGTTGAAAATTCGCAAATAATTACGATGGACAAAGGTCGTGTGTCTACCAAAGCATTTTTACTGAGGTTAACATATATTTTTTAATTGTTTTCAGTGGGAGCGCTACATAGTTTAAAAAAACAACAGCAGCATGAATGTCTATTTTAAGATTGCCTTTTTTTTTGCTTAGAGTTGAAAAATGTTCAACTTTGGGTAAAGCACAGTGCTCATCAATGCCACTTTCTACCCAGCCGTCCAATCACAATGGAGGAGGGGCGGGACGAATATCATGTTGCATTCCACTCGTACAACGACTAAACAACACTGGAGAAGAAGTAAATATTGCTGGTCTCCAAGTATCCATGTCTGGACCAGATGACAATATTAATATGAAAAAAATAATAATATTTGGAGGAACATTTCATTCATCATGAGTCTAGCTAAACACTGGCTAAAAACGCTTTGGTGGACACACAGCCTAAGGCCAGTTAAAAACTCGAGAATCAGTGAAGTGGAACGGAAAAAGATGCAAGGCCATCCGCCACATTGGAACAGTCAAAGCAGATTCATAAATGCATGTATGAATATCTATGTGCAAAAGACTTAAGCAGATGATTTTGCTAAACTAACACAATACAACAAGACAAAGCTATTAGCTAACACAACATTAAATACCACAGTTTAAAAACCTGTAATATTCTGTTGATACATATACTGTATATCACAAACCAACACATTCTCACCTGTGAAAGTTTGTCCCATTTTTGGGGAATTTGAACTGCAGTGGTTTTTACAACCAGAAAACTCATTGGCTGCATCCAACATCACATAATTTCCTTGGTGAAAATGTGACAAAAGAACTTTCACAGTACTGATACAGGAGTAGGCAAAAAGCACCCAGATGCTGAAGTGTGCATACCATGGATACTATCCCATGAGGCCATGGGAGATGATTTATGAATGTCCGTGATGCGGTCACATGACAATTACAACATGGCAAATATACTAGGTCCAGATTACATTCATATTACACACATTCACAATATAGATCAATTGAGATGCAGCCATTGATATTATTGTGAGTGACGTCACATGACCATTTCAAGATGGCGTATGAGTCGACGTGTCTGGAGCAGTCGATTGCGCATGGCATCTACCTCCTACATATCTATGATGGGTATAGTATGTTCAGCTTTCATTACTACTCGTATTCATACTAGATATCGAACACACTTTTTTAACTGTGGTGAAGTATAGGTTCAGATTCAAATGTAGTACTTACTCAGACAGTATGCAATTTCGGATGCACCACGTATCATGTGCGAGATGTTTCGCAAAAGACCCGAGCGCAACAGTCAAGCATGTGCATCGTTACATAGAAAAATCATGGAAAAGTAGAGCAGTGTAAAAAGGAAAACCACATTCGGTGTGAATAGCCCCTAATATTCTCATCTATTACACACATCAAATCTCCCTCATCAGTGGAAGCGACTGTGAGCTGGTCAGTTCATTGGTGTATGGCTCTCAATCAGCACTATAGCCTCAGGCTACAAGAATGTGCTGATGAATTAAATAACAAAGATAAAGACAAGGAGAATAACCACTGCTCACACTGTAGATAGAGCTCCTCTCAAATGGCAGAGATTCATAATTATGGCCTACATTTTGAACTTTATAAATGCAGCGGGATTCAAAAGTCAGAGACCTCTGTATGAGAGAAAAGTCCTATTTTAATAAATATTCATGTATTATCATGCATAACAAATTGAGTAAAATGGAGTTGCAAAATTTAAATGAATTTTAAAAGGTTTTGCTTCCAGGACAGCAGCACTAGCATGAGGTGAGAATGTGAATTCATTGTTTATACACATATGATCAGTTCACATGCACATGATTAGCGATTCTATATACAATCAGCATAGCAGTGGGAATTTTTCTATGGCTCTTTTTGTAGGTTATATTGTGTTGTGTAATATGCATAAGAATACAATTACCCTGTCTCGTTGTTTTTTGTATTTAGTTAATATAATATGTCTAATAGTGTATTATTTTGTATATTTCCTGGAAAAGCCTCATATGGGCAATTATGTAACTGCTTCATGTTATTGTATTTGTTTTATTGAGAATATGGTTTATTAAGGAAGACACCACACATGCTATTGTTTTAAGCATTTATTGAGAAAATGTTTATAACATGTATTAGCAAGAGCATAGATGAGCTTTAAAGAAAAAGAAGCTGGGCATTACCTCAGCTGGGGTGTTTCAGATGAAGCGTAGAAGACAGCAGAGCAAAGAATCCCAAAGAAGAAAAATGGGAAAATGGGAGGCCTTTCATAAACAACTTCTGAGGGGATTTCCAGTATGAGGTCACAAGACATTGGGATCCACCTGCTGTCTATAAGAGACTGAAGTGTGATGATGAAATCAGATGCTGCTTCGAGACCACCTGAAGAGCTCTCCGGCACCAGAACCATCGCTGATATTGCCTTGAGCAAAGAACTTTTTCATATTTATACTTTATTTAATACTTATATACAGTAGTTGTAGAATATTTGCACTTCTTACTTACTAATTGTAATAATAAACTGACTTGTATTTATATAACACAAGTCTGCCTCCCCTGGCATTGATTTATAGCTAAGCCAGAACAGACCGTGGAGAAGTCTTCTGTGACCTGTTTTGTAATTATGAAATTAGATGCTTATGAGATAGGACAGATTTGACTTACTTTACCTAACCTGAGAATAAATAAAATAAGGTAGAAGGTGTAGGAAATTTAGCACCATAAAACAATTGTTACACCAGTAGGTGGCGACAAGTGACTGTTCTTATAAGTGAGTCATTGAATTTACTTAACCATTTTATTCAAAAATGGACACTTTTCACTGACTGTGATGATGTGTTTCCACAGTTACTGACATTGTAAATCTAGCTTCAGTTGAAATAATTAATGTACATTTAGAACACTATATTTCATGTTATATTGCTTTGGCATTACATAAAAAAAAAAAAATAAAAATACAACAACTACTGCTGTGTGAGTGTTTCTAATAAAACAGCTGAGGGAGTGATGACATGATCAATCTCTTGACATTGTTTTCCTCTTTGGGAGAGTCATAGAAATGTTATTGTGGAATTTTTTCTTTTTCTTTTTTTTCTTTTCTATTGCTATTAATGAGAATGCAGTTTTAGCTTCTGTTCAGCACTATAGAAGTTTACAAACTTCAGCTTCAGAGAACACCGCAAATGTGAAAAAGGCGCGCAAGTGATTATGTGAATGAGTCATTGAATTATTCTCTCTACCAATTTGTTGAAAACACTGAATCACTGAGGAACTTTGTGTTGTTCTGTGGCTTTCTTTTGAATAGAAAAAAAGAAACAAAATAACTGGCAATACTGTGTCTAAAATATTATTCAATAATATCTTCTTGTTTATAAAATGTTCATATTAAAAACATCACATAGAAATTGACCAACCAGTCATTACTACTTCTAATTTTGAACGGCTGTAAAATAATTATATATCATTCTTGATATATTGATGATATATATATATATGTATATATAACTGTATATATAAACCAATTATGTTATTTGACTGCTTTACCACTGTGGCTGAATGCTATCCAGCGGTGCTGCTTCTGCATTATGCTGCTGAATTATATAACTGCATGCATGATCTCATTCAGACCAGTCTAAATTTCATGAAGAAAATGTGTGTTACTTTCCCATGGAAAACTCACTGATCTAGGAATTTAATTTACCCATCCATTTATCTGAATGTGCTTTTCACATTTAGCTTCAGGGTATTTCTTGCTTCGGTAATGAAGGAAAAGGCCTTGTAGTTATTTAAGGCAGTGAAAGATGTGTTTCTATTAGTGTGTGTGTTGTTTGAGTGCCCATGTGTTAAGAAGGGTTCTCATGCCATTAGTTAAGAATGTATAGAGTATGAATGGAAATCATATCTTTGAGATGGAATTTAAGAGAAAGTGACAAACGTGCAAAAAATATATTCTTGATATGACTCAGAAGCTACCGTTTGAAGTTAAAACATATTAATCGTGGAATATGTTTTTTTTAGAAATATGCTTTTTCGTTTCTCCAGATGTTAACTGATGGACTGGAGTGGTGTGGATTATTGTGATGTTTTTATCAGTTGTTTGGACTCTCATTCTGACGGCACCCATTCACTGCAGAGCATCCATTGCTGAGACACTGATGCAGAGACACATTTCTACAAACCTGATGAAGAAACAAACTCATCCGAATCTTGGACATTTTCAGCAGATTTTCATTTTTGGGTGAACTATTCCTTTGAGATGATCTAGTATCTAATAAAAGAATTAAATAATTTAAACTTAAATCAATATGTCATGTCTGTGTATTAATGTAAGCGGTATAGACAGTAAATACAAGGGAATAAATTGTTTAAGATTTACCTGTACATTATCCATTATTATTTGTGACCCTAGACCACAAATAAGGGTCATAAGGGGCTTTTTTTATATTTTGTATTTGTACATCATCATTTATACATCAAGCTTTCCATTGATGGGTTTGTTAGGATCGGACAATATTTGGCCAAGATACAACTATTTGAAAATCTGGAATCTGAGGGTGCAAAAATGGAGTCCAAAAAAGTCCAAATGAAGTTTTGATATATTTACGGTTGGGAATTTACAAAATCTCTTCATGGAACATGATCTTTACTTAATATCTAATGATTTATGGCATAAAAGAAAAATCAATAATTTTGACCCATACATTTGTTGACCCATATTTGTAGCAATAGCCATTGTTGGCTATTGCTACAAATATACCTGCGCTACTTGTGACTGCCTTTGTGCTGCAGGGTCACATTTACTCTCACATATGAAAGCATGATCATGAGGGCTAAAATTGTGTTCCTTGTCAAAGTACAGCATGTTTATTCTGATGTGCTTTTACCTCTGGTCAGAATAAAAGATTCATTCTAGATGAATTTGAAGAGAACAGTTTGTGTATTTTGGAACCTAAAGCTATTATGTGGCACCATGTGGAAAACTGTTTCTGTGAAATACTTTAAAAAGAAAAATTCAAACAGAATAGCTGTGTCAATAATTCAGGATCCTGCTTCCAGCAAGAGGCCTGTAAACACAACAGGATCTTCACACCGTCACTGTGAGAAGGTGCTCTGTGTCCTCCTGTACATGCGCAGGACAATGTGTGCTTAGGACTGATATAACAGCAGGACGCTCGATTAAAAACACACACAGGAGTTCCCTCGTGTCCCATGAATCCACTCTTACAGTATTACAGATCAAACCTGTTTCTGTTATGGGAGTTCAGGAAGAGGACATAGCAAACAGTCGGTCTTAAAATGACAGTGGGCACACTGAAATATTTATAAATGCCTTCACATTTGAAAGATTTAGGTCTGAGGCTGACAGAGGTTCTACAGCTTTATAGGATATGGCATATGAGAATATGGGAACATTCATTTCTAATCTTCATACATCCACAGCCTGAATTCAGTAAAACGCAAAAAGAAAAATAAATAAATATAGCAGGCGCTTCCCATGAATAGGTTACATAATAGGTCTTGAAATTACTTTTTTCAGCAAATAGTCAGTGAAAGGAGGTGCTCGACCTAGATACTGTATATTTTAGCTGTTTTGTTGTTGTTGTTGTTCATTTTATACGAGGTTTGTAATTTTTACAGCCCTAATACCAACATATGTGACTCATCTTTATATTTTCCCATTAACTAAATAAAAATAAGCTTGTCAGTTTTCTTATAAAAACTTGAATGCCAAGGTTAAAAGTTTAGTTTTGACCCAATTTTCTGTAAAAAATGTGAGCATAAAATTGATCATTCACACCTACTGTGCAAAATCTGGAATACTGTTTTTGGTCACTACAATTTCTTAATAATTAGAAATTTTTAAATTGAATTTTTTGAATTGATTTTAATTGTTGAATACAGACCAAAACTACCATTGTAATGAATAGGTACTGAGATTTGATATATTTAAAATGAGCTACTTTTTTAGGCTAGGTTAATTTTATATTAGTTTATCAAACACATACTGTATAAAGATTCTCACAACAGGGCCTCATTGGACTGTTTTCATCATACTGCATCTTTCATATAGTATTTTTCATATTACATGGCTGAATACTTTCCGGACAGCACTTGTAAATATATAAGATGACATGGCATAGGCATGTTGCGATGCCTCTGTCCATGAGAGCAGATGGCATTGTGTTTGCTGCAGGCATTCCAGCTCCCAGTGATGCCGCTCACTCGCGCTCCCCCTACACTTATTATCCTGACGCTTCTCTCCGTCATCTTCCCATCCGAATGAGCAAATAGGAGAGAGGGAAATCTCATTTTATACCTTCAGCCATCATCTATTTTTTATTTATTTTTTTTATCGTGTACCAGAAAACACAATATGCTAAGGGGCTTAATTCATAAAATCAGCTACACTGAGTGCTTTTGTTGTTGCTGCAATTCCAACTAAAATTCCTAGGGATTCCCTTTATAATAAACACTGCATTTTCTAGAATGTTTTTTTAAATGAGCTCAGAGCACAGAAACTGTATGGTTGAAATAAATCCTTAAAGGAACGGTTCTCCCAACGTGAAAATTCTGTCATGTTGTTTGAAACCTGTATAACTCAGTGGAAGACAAAGGAGATGTTAAGCTGAATGTAGTTCAGTCACCATTCATTTCCATTGCGTCTTTTTATCCACACAAAGAAAGTGAATGCTGCGCGAGTCTGTCATTCTGCCTAACATCTCCTTTTGAGCTCCAAGGGGGGAAGAACAGACAGATTTGTCATTTCTGGGAAAACCGTCTCTTTAATTACAAGAAACATCAGATACATCTTGTCAACTTTATTAAATTTTAATGTTTTCTTTCGAAACATTGCGGAAGAAGCTAAAAGCCCATTTCAACAGTCAAAACCATTTCATATGATGTTATAAAAGCATATTTCTGATGCCATCTTTCTCTTATTTCACATTACTCAAACCATTTCTGTTGTACAAAACTATTACAACACTATGTTTTCATCAGGTTGAAGTTTTTCATTGCAAAAAGCACATTGAGTAGAAAGTGTAAATCGAGATCAGTCATTACGAGCGTGACAGCGACAATAGAGGTCGTCAATGCGCCTTTCAAGTAAACGTTCCCGCAAACCCTGCTAAACACCTGAGAACAAGACATCGTTGTGGCATTCTGCTCTGTTGTGCTTTATAGAGAGGCAATTCAACATAAAACAAGAAATTCAATAACCATCCCCACTCTTATTTCTGCACATCATATCCTCAACATAATATTGCTCTCCTCTGGACCCAGACGAAAGGTCAGCTGTAAGTGAAATTCACACACACATCTCAAATAGCATATAACACTAAGTCAGAGAACATGCAATTATAATTATAATAAGACTCTACAAAATGAACCATGAACAGATATACAAATAACGGACAACCGCATACTAACTGAAACGAAAAGGTCTCAGCCTAGTTTTGAACGTAATGCTTGTGTTTTCTCAACTAATTGAATAGGTCAGGCACTGCTTGATGGTTTTTGGTGATGAAACATGAGGCCAGTTTGTTCTCCTCTTCTTTATTGCCATTTCTTCAGAGGATGGCATCCTGTCTCTTGAGATCTTAGAAGGTGGTGTAGATGTAGACGAAGATGACCACCAGCAGGTTGAGCACAGTGCCGATGATCCCCAGTATTGCCAGAATCCTCTCTTCGCGGTCGTTCTCTGGCTCCTCCGCGATGGCCCGACACCTGTGATGATGGCCATGGGGGAGCATGTTTAATATCACTGATCCCCACCTCCAGGGGGCGCCACGCCTGCTACAGAGAGAAAGAGAAAGACAGAGACCTGAGTGAAGGCAAGAGGAGGTGTGGAATACATACTGCAATGCAATGAGACTTTTACACTTTCTAAAGATGTTGACGAGAGTTGCCAGAGTGTTGCTATAGGACGTTATTCTGGGAGGTTTCTAGGTGGTTGTTAGGGTGTTCTGGGTGGTTGCTAAGGAGGTTTCGTATGTGTTTGGGGTGGTTGCTAGGGCATTCTGGGAGGTTTCTAGGTGGTTGCTAGGTTGTTAGGAGGTTTCTTATATGTTTTGGGTGGTTGCTAGGGTGTTGCAAAGGCCTTCCGAGTGACTGTTTTCTTAGGGGTTGCACTAGAGTGTTAACAGGTGGTTGCTAGGGCATTCTGGGTGGTTTCTAGGGTGTTCTAGGTGGTTGTTAAGTTGGTAGGAGGTTTCTTATGTGTTTGGGGTGGTTGCTATGGTGTTGCTAAGGCACTGTGAGTAAGTGTTTTCTAAAGGGTTGTGCTAGAGTGTTAATAGGTGGTTTGTCTGGGTGGTTGCTAGGATGTTCTAAATGGTTGATTATGGTGTTGCTAAGAGCTTTCTAGGACTTTGAGAATTGCCAGAGTGTTGCTACGAGGTCACTGGGACATTCTGGGAGGTTTCTAGGTGGTTGTTAGGGTGTTTTGGGTGGTTGCTAGGTTGGTAAGAGGTTTCCTATGTGATTGCGGTGGTTGCTAGGGTGTTATAGGTGGTTGCAAGGAGGTTTCTTATGTGTTTAGGGTGGTTGCTAGGGTGTTGCTAAGGCATTGAGATTGAGTGTTTTCTAAGGGTATGTGCTAAAGTGTTAATAGGTGGTTGCTAGGGTGTTGCTAAGAGCTTTCTATGACTTTCTATGAGTGTTGCTTGGAGGTCACTGGGGCATTCTGGGAGGTGTCTAGGTGGTTGCTAGGTTGGTAAGAGGTTTCCTATGTGTTTGCGGTGGATTCTAGGGTGTTATAGGTGGTTGTTAGGTTGGAAGGAGGTTTCTTATGTGTTTGATGTGATTGATAGGGCATTGCCAAGGCATTGTGATTGAGTGTTTTCTAAAGGGTTGTGCTAAAGTGTTAATAGGTGGTTGCTAGGGTGTTCTAAATGGTTGCTAGGGTGTTGCTAAGAGCTTTCTAGCATTTTGAGAATTGCCAGAGTGTTGCTAGGAGGCCGCAAGGACATTTTGGGAGGTTTCTATGTGGTTATTAGGACCACATAGAACCGGGAACACTCCCCATAACACACGATGTACTCGTTACATCGTAAGTAGAATGGCATCTACGCTAATATTTGTCTGTTTCTTTCCTATTCTGTTTCTCAGTCCATATCCGATCAGATGGTGGATCAGCACCAAGATATGATGTCTACAGCCCTGATCGTCAGCGGAGACCAGGACACCCAGATGAGCCCCAGAGACATATCCCCAGTGAAAACCTAGATTAAAATACAATAAAACTAAAAATATAATAAAATACCTAACTACATAATACTACTATTGTTAGAAATTGCAACAAAATGAAAATATAAATATAAACTTTTGAACTGCGGGTTTCGTCTGGCCAGAGGAGAACTGGCCCCCGACTGAGCCTGGTTTCTCCCAAGGTTTTTTTCTCCATTCTGTCACAGAGGGAGTTTTGGTTCCTTGCCGCTGTCGCCTCTGGCTTGCTCAGTTGGGGACACTTAATTTCTAGCGATTATCGCCGATTTGATTGCACAGATACTATTTAAACTAAACTGAGCTAGACAATGACATCTCTGAATTCAATAATGAAATGCCTTTAACTGAAAATTGAGTGTTTAATCTTATCATTATACATTACTGACACTCTATCCTCCAATTTGATACTGTTAAGTGCTTTGACACAATCTGTATTGTTAAAAGCGCTATATAAATAAAGGTGACTTGACTTGACTTGACTTGTTAGGTTGGTAGGAGGTTTCTTATGTGTTTGGGGTGGTTGCTGGGACATTGCTAAGGTGTTGTGAGTGAGTGTTTTCTAAGGGGTTGTGCTAGAGTGTTTATAGGTGGTTGCTAGGGTGTTCTGTGTGTTTTTAGGTGGTTGTTAGGGTGTTCTGGGTGGTTGCAAAGTTGGCAGAAACTTTCTTACATGTTTTGGGTGGTTGCTAGGGCATTGCTAAGGCTTTGTCAGTGAGCTTTTGCTAAGGGGTTGTGCTAGAGTGTTAACATGTGGTTGCTAGGGCATTCTGGGTGTTTTCTATGCTGTTCTAGGTGGTTGCCAGGCTATTTATTACTTTCTTGAGTCAAAAGTGTGAACCCTCAAGTATTACATTCAGCTTTTGAGTGGTTGCTACGTAGTGTTTGGTGTGTTTACTAGGGTGTTGCTACGGCATTATGGGTGATTGCTAGAGTTTACTGGGTGGTTGGAAGGGTGTTGCTAAGGAGTTGTGGGTTATTATCACTAGAGTGGTTTCTAGGGCATTATTTCTTGTGTTCTTGCTCTTGGGGTATTTTGGTTAATTTTTTTGTCATCTGACAGGAGAAAAGCTTTGGTCTGATTTCCTAGAACAATAGCATCACACTTCTCCAGGACACACAAGTCACACACTTAATACCAGCCTTGATGTTATCTTAATATTAAAAGCAATTACCACTTAACTGCATAAATGAACTTTTAAAATGGAAATGATATTTGAACACTGGGATCAAATTATTGTATTGAGAAATCTTCACAAAAAACAACTGAACAGTTGTAAATTGTGCCTTTGTAGATTTTCTTTGAGATGGCATGAAATATTCATGCATACATGACTCCTCATGCTTGGTTGTGAAATCTAACAAATGATGAAATCATACAAAGCATATTCAGTTGACTGAAGGGCTTGTTCTTAAAATAGAAATCCCTGGGTTGTCATTTCTGTTTTGTTTCATGAATCTGTGTGATCCACATGTCAAAGTGAATGTTTTATAATGCACGTTCACAATCACGGCATCCGGTTTTGCCACCTTGTCATTAAACGGCTAATCAGTTGGACAGGAACAGAGCAGATGCACACGCTTTGAGGACTTCCAGAAAACATGCCCGGTAAAGATGGCCATGCATCTTCTCAGGTGTCTTTTATTTGTTGTTTTTGTCACAGAAGATGGCTGGAGATCAGCAGCACTGAGCCGAGCAGCTGTTGCAGCAGCATAAGGACCCATGAGAGCCTGTGAGACAAGGCTGTCACCCTCTCTCCACTCTGCTGTGGCTTAGCCATTCAGTGGTGAAATGCGATTATTTCCAACCCAATTAGGGGGAAATACAAGCGGCACCTCTAGGCCCAGTCAGAAAGGCACTTGCACATGGCACAAACGCCTTGCGAGGCTCAGAGGGATATTCAACAACCCTGCGCAACAGCCAAATGGCTTCTAGAAATGAGGGGGAGTGAAAGTAACAGAACGAAAGAGAAACACTGAGAGGAGAGGAAAGAAAGGAAGACATCAGAGCAAACAAATAATTTTCTGAATCCAAATTTAGAAGAGGCTGCAGAAAGAAATTAAACACTTGTGTACAGAGCGAGGTAGTAATTGATTACATATAATCTGGATTACGTAATCAGATTCCAAAAAAATAAGTACTTGTAATTCGATTAAATTACATTTTAAAATACTCATAGTCAGACTACAATTACATTTCATCTTTTTAGTAAGTGTTTTATTTTGACTGGTGTTATTTTAAAATGATTTACAAAACCGATTCCAAAAAAGTTGGTACACTGTACAAATTATGAATAAAAACAGAATGCAATGATGTGGAAGTTTCAAATTTCAATATTTTATTCAGAATACAACATAGATGACATATCAAATGTTTAAACAGAGAAAATTTATCGTTTTAAGGGAAAAATAAGTTGATTTTACATTTCATGGCATCGACATCTCAAAAAAGTTGGGACAAGGCCATGTTTACCACTGTGTGGCATCCCCTCTTCTTTTTATAACAGTCAATTTGCTCAAGTTTAGGAATAGGAATGTTGTCCCATTCTTGTCTAATACAGGCTTCTAGTTGCTCAACTGTCTTAGGTCTTCTTTGTTGCATCTTCCTCTGTATGATGCACCAAATGTTTTCTATGGGTGAAAGATCTGGACAGCAGGCTGGCCATTTCAGTACCCGGATCCTTCTTCTACGCAGCCATGATGTTGTAATTGATGCAGTATGTGGTCTGGCATTGTCATGTTGGAAAATGCAAGGTCTTCCCTGAAAGAGACGACGTCTGGATGGGAGCATATGTTGTTCTAGAACTTGGATATACCTTTCAGCATTGATGGTGCCTTTCCAGATGTGTAAGCTGCCCATGCCACATGCACTCATGCAACCCCATACCATCAGAGATACAGGCTTCTGAACTGAGCGCTGATAACAACTTGGGTTGTCCTTGTCCTCTTGAGTCCGGATGACATGGCGTCCCAGTTTTCCAAAAAGAACTTCAAATTTTGATTCGTCTGACCACAGAACAGTTTTCCATTTTGCCACAGTCCATTTTAAATGAGCCTTGGCCCAGAGAAAACGCCTGCGCTTCTGGATCATGTTTAGATATGGCTTCTTTTTTGACCTATAGAGTTTTAGCCGGCAACAGCGAATGGCACAGTGGATTGTGTTCACCGACAATGTTTTCTGGAAGTATTCCTGAGCCCACGTTGTGATTTCCATTACAGTAGCATTCCTGTATGTGATGCAGTGCCGTCTAAGGGCCCGAAGATCACGGGCATCCAGTATGGTTTTCCGGTCTTGACCCTTACGCACAGAGATTGTTTCAGATTCTCTGAATCTTTGGATGATATTATGCACTGTAGATGATGATAACTTCAAGCTCTTTGCAATTTTTCTCTGAGAAACTCCTTTCTGATATTGCTCCACTATTTTTCGCCGCAGCATTGGGGGAATTGGTGATCCTCTTCCCATCTTGACTTCTGAGAGACACTGCCGCTCTGAGAGGCTCTTTTTATACCCAATCATGTTGCCAGTTGACCTAATAAGTTGCAAATTGGTCCTCCAGCTGTTCCTTATATGTACATTTAACTTTTCCGGCCTCTTATTGCTAGCTGTCCCAACTTTTTTGGAATGTGTAGCTCTCATAAAATCCAAAATGAGCCAATATTTGGCATGACATTTCAAAATGTCTCACTTTCAACATTTGATATGTTATCTATATTCTATTGTGAATAAAATATAAGTTTATGAGATTTGTAAATTATTGCATTCCTTTTTATTCACAATTTGTACAGTGTCCCAACTTTTTTGGAATCGGGTTTGTATTTTAATTTGGCGTTTTGATTAGATTTGATTTAATTATTAGCTTTTCATTAAACTCATGGATCCCCTGCAGTTCCTTTACGATCCCCAGTTTGGGAACACATACTACATACTGACCTTCAGAAACCCTATTCATTTCTATATCAGTCAAACTCTAGATATTTGTAATTAGCGTTAGCATTTGGAATTCTAACTCAATATCTACATTTTTAAAACAAATATGTGATGCAAAATCAATTGCTACAATGCTTTGGTGTTGTGGTTGATTTCAAATGATTGATTGATTTTCAAAAGAGCCCTTATGATCTTCCGGTCTCACTTTCCTCCATTTCACTCAACTGTCAGGTGAAAATAGTATGCCCGACCACTTAGAAAGCTAAAATATATTTTCTCATATTCATATTCATATTCATTGCAAGTTTAAAACATAGGGGTTCTGGGATATTGAAATCTCTCAGCAGTAGTAGTTGTGTTACCAAAAAACAACTAAAATGCCACCACTTACACCACAGGCAGACATATTGACTGTGTCTGAAATTGATCCCTTTAGACTTAAGGCTTGTTTCCACTGAGCGGTACGTATCAATACTGTACAGTATGGTATGATTCAGGACGGAACACCCAGATCCGGCTTGTGTTTCCACTGCCAACAGTACCCTTACTTGATAAGTTTGGTGTATGCTGGAAAGTAGCGATCGATGTCATTTCGTACAACGAAGAAAGCGCGACAATGTATGTGTGTGAAAATATAAAATGATAAAATACACTGATACTGTATATATTTTGTGTTTGTGCACTCTATTGTAAACAATCCCAAAACGCATGAGCAGCATGGCGGAATGAGCGAAGGAGATGTTTCATACCCCTTGTAGCACGCACGAGTGATGATTCTCTGTCATCCAATCAACGTTCTGCTGTGAGTCTAGCTCTACCCATTAGGTACCGGACTGCTGTGCCAAAAAAAGTGGTACAGTATGATTCTCTATTTTGGTACCATTCACAACTTCTGACAATGGAAATGATAATAATTGCGTACCGAACTGTTCTGTATCGCTCGGTGGAAACGAACCATTAAATAGGGCACTGTTTGAGGGGACAGCCATTTGTAGTGGTGTCTGAAACCATAGTGAATGCTATTGAGAGCACTCATTCAATCCCATAATGCACTGCAATAACGAGTGTACAACTGATGTACACTTAATGGCTAGAGAACACCCAAAATGCACTGTGATGGTCATGCCAAATGAATTCACGTGGCTCGCCAGAAGATGGCACCTGCAGCTGAATCATCCATTCATCCATTTCCAAACTGCTTGTCCAATGTGGGTATATGGCGTAATATCAAAGTACAAAATTTATTTGCAATTGATTATTAAATAGTTTAATTAGGTTTACACATGCTAGTTTCCGTGACAGAGTTGAAGATAAATCTTTTCATTACTACTGGAGTTGCCAGTTTGCTAAGCATTTAATGATTATTAAACAGCAAACACAAACTATGCAAAAACGACACTCATTGCCCGAATTTGCTCACTTGTTTTAATTCAACTGGGCTATATTTGTGGACTAATTTAGGGAGTAGTGAATGAGGGTGTAGGTGTCAGTCCTCTGTCGTGTGTGTCATGTGTTCCCGCCTCTTGTTTCCTTATTTGGTTTGCTTCCTGTCCTTGTTTAGTGTGATTGTCTGTTATTCTGTTCAGGTGTGTGTGTAATTATCTTGTGTATGTAAGTTCCTGACTGTTCAGATAGATTTCGTCTGGTCTATTCGTTATTCCCCGGTGTTCCTGTCTGTGTCAGCCTTGCCTTGTCTTGCCCTGCCTTGACTGGATTAATTAAAGACTGTTATTTGAGTTATCCTCGTCTCCTCGTTCCTCCCTGCTGTGTGCACCATGACAGTAGGTGGTGATTTTAAACGTAGCAATTGTCTTTTAGTCTTCATAGCGCTCCATATAACAAGGGTACAAAACCCAGAGGAGCATGTTCTCAGTCCAACGACATGTATGGCTCTATATTGTCAGGGCAGTGAGCCGTGTGAAAACTGGAGGAACTCCGGTGCTGTGTTGAGTCAGAATTTTACAAAAGAAAGAAAAAGTGGAGGTGGACGATTAGATGAATGAAGGATGGGTCGGGATTGACTCACACTGTGCGAGCCCAACAGCCTAAAACCACTGTCAGAAAAATCAGCATCATCTGATGAGCTCAATGAGTCAAGCATCTTGTCCTATCCATTGTACTAAGGAGCTCTTTAAAAGAATACAACACTGGTGCACAACAAAACAACACTAGTGCTTGAAGCCAGGATGAAGAGTTTGCATTACACAGTTTTTTTTATTTTTATCTATCTATTAGGGTTGTAACCGTACACAGAAGTCATGGTTTGGTACGTTCATCAGTTTTGGGGTCATGTTCGATACGAGTTTGGTAAAACAGGAAATATATTCTTTCATTTATTTGGAACAGACAGTAGTGCTTCATATGTACAGTATAAACAGTTGTTTTTGATTTTAATTAATTATATAATTTCAAGATTTAAAGCAAAAACAGAATGACAGTCTGACTTTATATTTGTGAAATCGGGCTACATAAGACACCTGCACAAAGAAACTGCAGACAGACCGAATGAAAATGCAAATTCGCTGTAAACAAAGCATTTAATATCTATCTGTTTCTCTGTCTGTCATTCTGTCCATCCTTCTATCAGTCTGTCTGTCTAATCTGTGAGTACTGAAAGTAAATCAAGGCTTTACAACTCCAAAACTTTTTAAACTTTCTTGCTAAACTTTCCTCCTTTTTTTCTAGCTAAATATTTTGTGATTCCAGTCAGTGAAAAGCCAAATTCAGAACATCTTCTTCTTTCAGAAACATCACTAAACTGACAGTGTGTGTTATTGTCTGCACTGAATCGAACAGGTTTAAACTGTGTATGGATTACCTATCCTCATCCAGCCTCTTTTGTGCTAAATAACAGCAGTACTCCAACGTCTCCGGCTGAGATCATCAGTCAGAACAGTCTAACCATAGCTAAAGCATATCAGGCCACAGTGCGTTGAGAGATTGTGAAAGGAATACAAAATAAATCCATCAGTTGCAGAAAGCATGTGTGTGCAGTCCGGAGAGAGTGAGAGAAAGCAGGCCGGAGCCGGTTTGAATTCAGAATGAATACTGAACACAGGAGTCCGGCGGTACACATTCAACTCAGTCCACAAAGCATGCATTAGTGATAACCTTTCAGATATGCCCACATTACAAGAGCTCACACTGCAATATTAATATTATAAGGCATCTCAACGAGTCTGAGTATGTTTAATGTGGTTAAAATTAGATCCTTATTAGGCATGAACATGACACATACCTGTAATGAGAACCCGGTAGCACTTTATTTTACAGTCCTCATGCACATACCATGTACTTATTGTAGTAATTACAATAACGTAATAGCTAGATACTAACCCTGAACCTACCCCTAAACCTAACCCTACCCCATGTAGTTACCTTATATCACCAGTAGGCCTACTTTCTTGGGTAAGTACACTGTAAGTACATGTATTGCAAAATAAAGTGCAACCGTTCTTCCTAACATATGAACCACGTTGAACTGAAACTATAAAATGAAGACTGTATAAATAATTTCCTTGTTTAAACTTTTTGAAAACTTCCCCGTGAAGGAGCAGTTGGTTGTCACGTCTAAAAAATTACCTACAACAACAGTGTTTCTCAGTGATTTCTTTTTTCAGATGGTGGGGAGTATAAAGTCTCCTGTGCCTCGCGCTACACTTTGACAGCCACTTCTCCTGATTTTACTGGATTCTCACGTCCCTCAGGACTCCGTAAAAGAGAAGACGAGTTTCTGCAGCTCAATGTGTGGTCGGTGCTGAGGCGAGTCTCTGGGTTTGCGCCAGGTCCTGATGGAGTGTCTGCACAGTTAATGGCTCACCTTGACCTGTGTGTAATAACCCATCAGCCACATTATATTTCTGTCATCATTTCTGCTAAGATTGTGACAAAGTTGTTTGTTTTTAATGGTTTATATATATATAAGCCAGAAGAATAGAGGGTTATAAAATATATAAAAATGAGGATTAGAATGAGTTTGATTATTTCTTTTTTTTTTTTGTATTTATTTAATTTATTCAAATTTGTATTTATTATTAATAACTGAGTTTAATAACCCACTAGCCACAATATATTTCCTTCACAATTTGTGCTATAATTATGATAAAGGTGTATGTTTTTAATATAGTTTTTTATAAATAAAAATTCAGACAAATAGATAGTTAAAAATATATATAAATTTGTAAATTATAAAATACTATTAAAAATATATAATACATTGTATTTTTATTATTTTAATTAGGTTCTTTAATTTATTAATATAACTTATATTATTTGTATTATTAATACATTCATTTGAATCATTTTAACTATTCCTTAGAAGTGAAAAAAAGTGCAAAGGTGCAACTTTGAAAAAGTTCTGTCCCACATATGCTATTATTCTTCAAAGTTACTCTTTTTCCTCAAAGTGTATTACATAATACAGGATAAAGAACAGGTAAGAGCATTCAAAATAGAAAAACATTCAAAACGTTTCCCCATCTCTATGAGTACTGTCCATCTAATGGTTAATATTTAAACATGTTTTCACGTTTTCCTTTTTGTTTTGTTTAAAGAGGTCATACACATTTCACTTCAGGTTTTGTTTTTAAAGACAATACTTTTAATCACGCCAGACTTTCTACGTGTCCAAAAAGACCATTTAACAAACCTCAAAAGTGACTCATTCTGAAGAACCTATCGGTGGTTGAGGTTTATTTTGAACAAGTTTGTGTTAAAAAAAAAAAATCATCCCTTAAACATTAGATTTTCATGCACGCGATTCTTCCGAAGCATGAATCGAGTGTCCTCAGGCTATGTATATAAAACACTTTTCAGGAAGTAAAAATGAACAATTACTTCCTCACACATCTGAATTATCCATGGACCCTTAATGACTGCATAAAAACGTCTCCATCTATTGCGAACGAAGAGCAGCCAGACGACTCCATGTCACTAATAATCAGGAAATCTAAAGTGGTGCCAAGTTTCCAGAGGCACTAATTGGCACATAAATCAATCCAAGTAATTAATAGACTCGAGCTTCACTGGACGTGTGCCTTTATTCTCATTCATTTAGTGCCTGGACCCAGACTTCCTTTTAGCTCCGGCCAAAATAGCTTCAGATGAATATGAGGTCAGAGGAAGAGCAGGATGAGAAATGCCCAGTCACAGCTCTCAAACTCTCAGATAAAAACACCTGAGTGTGTTTAGGTCTTGTACATCAACCTCGTATTTGCATCACAGATTTGAGTCATTTGGTTTCCCTACAGAGTCCCAACAATACCGTTAGTCTGACACGGAGACCTCTTAAGCCGGAAGACTGGAAATAGCAGAGCCTCCTCCCTAATGGAGCGTCTGTGGCCCAGTTCTGTCTGCCTTCAAAGTGACCGTGCCGGTCGACTCGCTCTGACCAGCGTTTGAGACGAGTTGGGGACATTCCAGGTCCACACACAGACATCCCTAAATACTTCTGTCTCAAAACCAGGTTGGGCTAAACTCAACAAGTTGACTTTCCTCTCACAATTCAGTTGTACCTTCACAGAAAGTCATTTTAACTTTTGATCACCTAGACTGAAATCCGTCAATACAGTTTACTCAGGGATTTCTACGGGTCTTAACACATCTCAGTTCCACAAACGAAGGCCTGAAAAGCTCTTAAATCAGAGCAGAAAGTCTCAAATTCATAAAGGCATGCCATTAAATGTTGCATGCATTACAGTCAGTCAATCAATCAAGCAAGCAATAAAGTTATTCATTTTTGTTTTGTTTTCCAATACAAATATCGAAACATGCTTAAATCAAGATACATTTACTTGGGATGGTTTTCTGAGATAATGAACAAACCAAATGATTTTAGGCTTAAAATAACAAATATCTATTGGGGAATGAAAACTTGTTTTACTTTTGAATTAAGTTGATTATTTTGAGCCCATTGGCAGATATGTGTTCTTTCTTAAGTCATACTCACATCATTTTGATCAAGTTCTCATAAAACAAGACATCTTATTACATTTTGCTTCTCAAGCAAGTGATCTTTAGACGTTTAGCACCTTCGAAGTAAGTCATTTTCATTTTTGAGTCACCTAGACTTAAATCCATCAAATCAGTTTACTCAGGGGTTTCTGCAAGTCGTAAAACGTCTTAATTTACCGTTCAACAAATTAAGGCCTAGAAAGGTCATTATATCATAAGATCATTATAAAGTCATAAAATCATGGCATTAAATGTTGCATGCATTGCTACATAAATAAATGAATAACGTCCTTTTGTTTTGTTTCCAATACAAATGTCTGAACATCCTTAAATCAAAACACATATACTTGGGATGATGTTTTTTTTGAGAAGCTGAACAAAATTAAGCGAGTTTATGCTTAATACAAAAACAATGGGGTTTGTCAATGGGGTTTGAAAACTTTTTCTGACCGCCTTTGGCAGATATTTGTTCGTTTTAGTCATGAACTTGACTATCGGATTGAAATTTTGACAAGACATCTAATGTAATTTTGCTTCTCAAATAACTGATCTTTAGATATTTACAACTAAAAAAAAAAAAAGAGAGAGAGACAAAAATACTGAGGAAAAACACCAAAAAATAAATAAATGAAAAAGCAATGGAGATCTTTTTGGAAGTTGTCTTTTCAAATTTTGAATCCAAATATAAATACAAGACATTTACATTTACATTTAGATGCCATATTAACACATTGTGTTCCATTCTGTTTATTTCTTAAACTTTCTTTACTCAGTCTTAAAAGTCCTGTTACCTTTCATTTACCTTCATAAAACCCTGCAGAAACACATTTCACCATATTTTAATCCGTTTCACAGATCTCTCCAGAAACCTGTGAAAATATTGTGCATAATACACATATCTTCCACATTTCCTTCTGCGTAATGCCCTTTCTTTGATCTCTTTGCAGTAAAGGGCAGTGAGAAAGTTGAATTACAAAGTTACTGTATAACCGGAAGGTTTGGAAACCTTAATCAAAATCACATTTGGTGGTGGTCAGAAATACGTGTGATCGCATTGCATTTGTGGTGTAAATGCTAATGCATCTCAGACAACAGCGAATGACCTTCTGCTCCTCAACTGATGCCAATCAACTATTGTTTTTGTAGGTAATTTACAAATTGGAAATTTACATTGGAACATGAAGTGATGTAAAAAGTGATTACACTCATTTCTTTCAGTTGGTTTGCTTTTCAGTAACAGAGGCACCAACAGTGTTCTAAAATACTATTTTACTACAACAAAAACAACAAAATGTAGAGAAAAAATGCATGCATGCACACACACATTCTGCCAGCTGCCTTATAAACAAGTCATTTCAAGTCAATCAATAAACAAACAAATAAATATAAACTGAATAACTTAGTGAAGATATTTATTATTTCTGAGTAATAATAAACAAAATAAAAATGATGCAACGAAATGCAGCCTGCATAAAAATCCATAGAAAAACAGATCCGAAAACACTATTGAAAATAACGGTAAAATACCAATAAAAATCGATACAGACAATTCCTTCATATTAACTGTCACGATGCAAGGTTGCTTAGGCACATACACTATGAAGAAGACAAAGATGAGTCCAAACAGACTTTAATTAACCCACAAAGAATAAATAAGAACTCTAAACCAAGGCGTAGTAACGTACAAACAATACCAGATGAAGAAAACTCAAACTGAAGGCACTGAAACATGAGCAAATAAAGGGAGCGAAATGAGTTCATTAATGAGCAACAGGTGAATAGAATTGAGACTGAATCAAACACACAGGGAAAGGTCAAACGACAGGACAAACAGAGCATACATGTTACATTAACACAGTACATTGGGCAGTATTTGAATGAACTTTGCATATAGTGTATGCAGCGCATAGAGATGTGAGGTATAAAGAGAATCCTTATGGGTTGGATATGTTTTATGAAAATTTGCAACTGCATGAACATTTAGTAAAATCCCGATTCATCCAAATTAGGGTACAAATAATTTTATGTTTACTGTATGCACTTGCATGAGAACTTTCTCTGCAAACGTAAATACACAAATTGCACGGAATTACTAGTGAATGAGGCCTGAAAATACTGATATTTACATGCTTTACTGTGTGCAGTCTGTTTGAGAATGCAAATGCTCTGCAACAATGCTTCTAGGAAAAATGAATTATTTTTCTAGGTAATTGGATTCATTTTAGGGATGGAAAAAAAGGAGATTTGGGAGTGGAAGACAATGCACTGAGAGTAATGATGGAGAAACATTATGAGGACGTAAAGAAAGAAAAGAGATGTCAGTACACCGAGAGACAGACGTGGATGCGATCTGAAATCCACCCACTGCATGGGAATGACGAACGCTGAGTTTTGGGTGATTGCATAAGAGAGGAAATAATGAGATTGCTATGGGTCACTGAACCGAGTCCATGCTGAAGACCTTCAGGCCTGCAGAAAGTGAGAGGATTTCACAGTGAGAGTGTTCCCTGCAGAAAACAGACTCTGATTGACACCAGGCCTCGGTTTATAAATCTCTTCTCCCTTTTAGCCAGAGAAGGGTCTCATGTATTTGTCAGAGGGCACGTGTTAATGTGAGTGTCATGAAAACGTTCACTAATGTGTCCATAATTTGCACACCGCTCAGTCACATGCTTCGCAAACACATTTCGTTTCTCTGTCTCTCTCTCTCTCTCTCTCTCTCTCTCTCTCTCTCTCGCTGTATCTCAGCCGCACACCCACACACACAGATGATGATTCATGCTGCTATGGTACAGTGAATACAGACTTGAGCATTTGGATTCACTCCTTCTACAAATTAATATATTTTTTTATATTTTCCACCGCTATTGTTACCATAGTTTGCATTAAAAATATTCAGAATGGAGTTTTTATGACCACATTCCATCTTCCAATTTTGAATACATTTTGAATTGTATTTATTTATTTATGCTGTTGTGCATTTAAAACTTGGCACTTTAATTCATCATGTGGTGCATTTTTTTCTACTTTTTAAATTACTTTTAGTTTATTTATGAGAAAGCATTTCTTGTTTTAAATTTATTTATTTATTTATCTTCAGAATTTTATTGCAAGGTTTTGTGGATAAGGGACAGAAAGCGATGGGTGAAATGGGATCAAGAAATTACACAAACCAGATTCGAACTTGCATTCCTCATGAACACCATTGCTCAACATGTTATGGTGCTTCTGTTAAAGTTAAGTCTACAGTGATTTTTAATCAGTGATTTTTGCTCATTCACATACATACGTGAATTTTTATTTTTTATTTTTTTTGCATGCTCTAAACCTCTCATTCAGTTTAATCTTTTTGCTGGTGAACTTGGCTTTAAAGGATTTCAGTCATAACTCAGTTTTGACTAGGCATGTTTCACAATGAGAAATTATGTTGATTTTATCTCTTATGTAATGGACTGTACTTGTAAGCATTTGCATTGTAGCCACAACAGTTTATTTTTGAAGATTATATTCAAAACTATACTGATTTTCAGTCTTTTTCTCCCTTAACAAAAATTGACCATGGTAAACATAACTTCCACTGCAATAGTTAATACAAGCATGAGCTCATTGGAAAATATACTTATTTGGATAACTTTGAAAACGTACCTATACATACAGTTGACCTCGGTTTCCAGCTGAAATGAACACTAGTGGCAGTAAAACATCAACAACTTTTACTCCTTTCACAAATTATGATAATTATGCAGATTATTGATCAAAAAAGGCTTTTTTTTCGCATAGTTCCTTGCACAATACTATGTTATGAGCTCAAAACACTTTTATTATAGTGCATGATTTGTAAACTAACACATTTTGATGTTTGCATCACATAAGCAGCTCCACATGTTTGGATTTTCTGCCTAGTAAACTTGCTCATAAGCGCACCTGGTACAGTGCTATACTTGTGATGTGAAGCACTTGGGTACGAGTCTGTGAAACACGATTCACGATAAATGCAAGATAAAATGTAATGCTTCATCAAGTGTTTTTTTTTTTTAATCTGACATTTACTGTTGTTAACATAATCAATCAATTTTTTTATTTTGTATTGCCACTCACTGGACATTTCATTTCTGAACTGCTGCGATACGTACAACAAATAGCTTAATAAAAGTCACCAGTTCCACATTTATCTGTTTCGGATAAAACTGAACACTTTTTTAGTACCACTGGACATTTAAATTTAACAGTGTTGCAAAACGCCTAAAAATAATGTAACATTTCTGCAAAAAATGTTAATTCATGTTTTTCCAATGAGCATGGGCTGACATTAGTTCTTGTACCATCACAAATTAAGAATTTGGAAAATGACAGAAAAATTCTAAAAGCTTTTACTGTCAGTCCTCTGTCGTGTGTGTCATGTGTTCCCGCCTCTTGTGTCCATATTTGGTCTTGTTCCTGTCCTTGTTAAGTGGTATTATTAGTTAAGACTTGTCCAGCTGTGTTTTAGTCATTATCAGTAATTGTCATGTGTATTTAGTTCTTGCCTGTTTAGTTAGTTTTCGTCTGGTCTACTCGTTATTCCCGGTGTTCCTGTCTGTGTCAACCTTGCCTTGTCTTGCCCTGCCCTGATGTCCTCATTAAAGACTATTATTTTGAAGTTTATCCTCATCTCCGTGTTCCTCGTTCCTCCCTGCTGTGTGCACCGTGACATTTACACAATCTAAAAAGTATTTTTGTTTTGTAGTAGAAACTGTGTCTGTATCATAGCAGATTTTAAAACAGGAGCGAATGGTTTTAAAAAGAAACACCGAGTCTTTAAATGGAAAAGTGAAATTGTTTTCTGAGATCAATGTCTGATCACTCATTGCTCCACGTGTTTGCATGTGACACATTAAGAAAGCTGCTTTTCTAGTACCCAGAGGGCTGTTTACAGGCATCAATAGCTTAACACAATCACTGGAGAGCATTAGGGGTGACAGAGCAGAGTCTGCTCAACAATCAAACCCCCAGAGGGACTCTCATGAAGATATCATCAATCTGTTGCGTGATGATGGGTGCTCTGTTCATTGCACAGTCAAATCACTGTTAGAGACAGTTTTAGGCCGCAATTTTACAGAACTGATTTTTGGGTCATGCTAAAGCAGGTCTGGTTGATTTAATAGTTATAATGTATCAAAAACCTTCACAATCTACATCAAAGTTTTGGATAAAATGCTAAAAATCACTAAAAGACTAAACCAGTGTGAGTGGACTAAACATGAAGTGTCAATCTAAAAAAAATGCATTATCCATCTTTGCAAACACTTTCAGAAGTGCAATAGCAAGTAATGCAACATATGCATTTTTAAGCCTATGCATGCTTTTTCTAAGATTTATGTACTTGAACTGCATATAAAATCTTTACCCATTTATTTTAACTAGTGCTGTCAAAATGATTAATTGCGATTAATCGCATCCAAAATAAAAGTTTTGATTTACATAATATATATGTGCGTGTACTGTGTATATATAAATATATATATATACAGTGGGTATGGAAAGTATTCAGACCCCCTTGAATTTTTCACTCTTTGTTATATTGCAGCCATTTGCTAAAATCATTTAAGTTCTTTTTTTTTCCTCATTAATGTACACACAGCGCCCCGTATTGACAGAAAAACACAGAATTGTTGACATTTTTGCAGATTTATTAAAAAAGAAAAACAAATATCACATGGTCCTAAGTATTCAGACCCTTTGCTCAGTATTTAGTAGAAGCACCCTTTTGATCTAATACAGCCATGAGTCTTTTTGGGAAAGATGCAACAAGTTTTTCACACCTGGATTTGGGGATCCTCTGCCATTCCTCCTTGCAGATCCTCTCCAGTTCTGTCAGGTTGGATGGTAAACGTTGGTGGACAGCCATTTTTAGGTCTCTCCAGAGATGCTCAATTGGGTTTAAGTCAGGGCTCTGGCTGGGCCATTCAAGAACAGTCACGGAGTTGTTGTGAAGCCACTCCTTCGTTATTTTAGCTGTGTGCTTAGGGTCATTGTCTTGTTGGAAGGTAAACCTTCGGCCCAGTCTGAGGTCCTGAGCACTCTGGAGAAGGTTTTCGTCCAGGATATCCCTGTACTTGGCCGCATTCATCTTTCCCTCGATTGCAACCAGTCGTCCTGTCCCTGCAGCTGAAAAACACCCCACAGCATGATGCTGCCACCACCATGCTTCACTGTTGGGACTGTATTGGACAGGTGATGAGCAGTGCCTGGTTTTCTCCACACATACCGCTTAGAATTAAGGCCAAAAAGTTCTATCTTGGTCTCATCAGACCAGAGAATCTTATTCAGGTGTTTTTTAGCAAACTCCATGCGGGCTTTCATGTGTCTTGCACTGAGGAGAGGCTTCCGTCGGGCCACTCTGCCATAAAGCCCCGACTGGTGGAGGGCTGCAGTGATGGTTGACTTTCTACAACTTTCTCCCATCTCCCGACTGCATCTCTGGAGCTCAGCCACAGTGATCTTTGGGTTCTTCTTTACCTCTCTCACCAAGGCTCTTCTCCCCGATAGCTCAGTTTGGCGGACGGCCAGCTCTAGGAAGGGTTCTGGTCGTCCCAAACGTCTTCCATTTAAGGATTATGGAGGCCACTGTGCTCTTAGGAACCTTAAGTGCAGCAGAATTTTTTTTGTAACCTTGGCCAGATCTGTGCCTTGCCACAATTCTGTCTCTGAGCTCTTCAGGCAGTTCCTTTGACCTCATGATTCTCATTTGCTCTGACATGTACTGTGAGCTGTAAGGTCTTATATAGACAGCTGTGTGGCTTTCCTAATCAAGTCCAATCAGTATAATCAAACACAGCTGGACTCAAATGAAGGTGTAGAACCATCTCAAGGATGATCAGAAGAAATGGACAGCACCTGAGTTAAATATATGAGTGTCACAGCAAAGGGTCTGAATACTTAGGACCATGTGATATTTCAGTTTTTCTTTTTTAATAAATCTGCAAAATGTCAACAATTCTGTGTTTTTCTGTCAATATGGGGTGTTGTGTGTACATTAATGAGGAAATAAAATGAACTTAAATGATTTTAGCAAATGGCTGCAATATAACAAAGAGTGAAAAATTTAAAGGGGTCTGAATACTTTACATACCCACTGTATATATATATATATATATGCACACACATACAGTATATATTTTGAAAATATTTACATGCATTTACATGTATATATTTATATTCATTTAATTTATATTATATATAAATATATTTAGTATATAACCGTAACATATTTTTCTTAAATATATACATGCATGGGTGTGTATTTATATATGCATAATACATGCACACAGTACACACACATGTACTATGTAAACAAAAACTTTTATTTTGGATGTGATTAATTGTTTGACAGCACTAGTTTTAACATAAAATAAACGTATTTATTTATTTTGACTGTTGGAATCTTGCTGACAAATTTGCATCACATTAAGTTTATTAGTTTATTTTAAAACTGTGTGATCGAAATGGATGACAATTTGATAGCAGTTCATAAACATAAATCTGAAATATAGGATTTAAATTTACTACTATTTTGAGTGCAGATATTTTGAAATAAATAAATAAAACACACACACACACACACACACTAGAAAACACCAGATCCAATCATAAGATCCCCATTCTGTGAAACTGGATATAATGACCAAAATGATCATTGGTATTTCTCACAACACTAAACAGAGCTTTAGTTATCAGAGGAAGAAAGTAAGATTATTCATTAAAGGAAAAATTTGCCCAAAAATGGAAATCCTGTCATTCTGTCTGCCTTTCTCACATTGAACACAAATGAAGCTGTTGAAGATGCCACTGACTTCCAATGTGTGGACAGAAAACTCCAACATTTTTCCAAATACCTTCTTTTGTGTTGCACAGAAGAAAGCAAGCTGAACTATCTCTCTAAGAGCGTGTGAAGATGAATCTCATTACTCACCACACATTGTACCAGTGGGACAGCAGAAACTTGCCGTCCTGTTTTTTATTCTGGTGTTGCATCCATTCCTGCAGGAACCGCTGGAAGCCCCTTGCGGCCGGATCCTCTCCCCTTCACCCTTTCTTGGCCCGGTCCAGTTCTGTCACTCTTACAAAACAATCCCTCACCGTTCAGACGGCTCGTCTATCCCGAGCTCAGACTGTCTCTGGAGCCTGGAGAATCCAGTTAGTGCGAGCTGGTTGGCTGTGCTGAGTGATGGAGCTGCTGGACGGTGCTGGTGTTTCTGCTGCGAAGAGAGAGCGAGAAGCATGCTGAGGTTCATGAATCTTTCACTGCAACAGAACCGAATGAGTCTGAGGGTCCCGCTGTCCTCGTCCGGTGACGGCGTCCTGCATGGTGTTGCTCAAGCTTGTCTTGATTGTGCACATCCAAAATAACACAATCTAAGTTCCTTTGCAAGTCAAAATGACCCTCCTTCAGAGTCTGTGTGAAGGAGTTATGAAGATGTCTTCTGTACTAACCGAGAATGGGAGACAGGTCCTCTTTCAACTGGAATGAAGGCTAGTAACAGATTGAGAAGTTTAAAGGTCAGAGGCCAAGAAACCTTGCAGATATTCCAGAAGGGAGCAGGAAGGACGCTGGGAGCTCAGCTTTAAATATTAGAATCCCATCTGACAAAACATCCAAGGGAATCATAGCATCTACAATCAACGTCCAGAAGACTTGAAGACTTTAAAAACCCCCAAACATCCTGAATTTGCCTTCAACGTCTCCCATTTCAGAATCTTTGTTCGGGTTTTCTTTTCAGTCCCATTTTTAACTGCGTTCAGGTCTTTCTTCATATTTTGTCTGGCATCTTCCCTCCCGAGCTCTCAGTGCTGCTCAGAGCTGCTCACTCCATCTCTCTCTCTCTCTCTCTCTCTCTCTCTCTCACTTTCTCTCCATCAGTTACTTTCCCTCCTCCTGCTCTCCTTGTCTCCTCTGTTGCTGTCTGTATCCTCCGTTTCCTCCCTCTCTCCTCCTCCTCCTCTCGGTCCACATGGAAGCTCCAAGAGCAAAAGGCAGTAACAGACTGAGTTCATTCATCAGTGGCTACAAAATCACTCATGCACACAGAACATAGAAATGAACAACATTTGAGTGTGATTTCAGAGTGCCAGACTGAACTACAAACAAAAACACTGAAAAATTTACATATATAGTTTTATTTTATATAAATTAATTTTAATTTTTAATTCTAATGTATGTATAATAATAAAATAAACTTCATAATAATTAAAATTATAAATTTTATTTTAAAATATTACATATATATATATATATATATATATATATATATATATATATATACAAACATACATACAATTTAATAGAAAATAATTGTAATATTTTTATACAAATTTAAAATAATAATTTTTTAAAAGCAAAGGTGAGGGTGCGACCCATTTTAAACGGCCACATTATAGAGAGTGAAGTGAAAAGGAGGAGCTGAATTCAATAAAATGATAAATAAATAAATGTATCTATTATATAAATGATTATATGTTTTATTATTTTATAGTTTATTTTATTTTAATGCCATTTCATTTTATATAAAATAATATGTATTGTATACAATATTTTAAATATGCATTTATTTCTAAATTATTAATTATATCAAATTATTAATTAAATAAACTTTTATATGATAAAAACTTTCACAATTTTTAAAACTTTTATACTTATGCTAATAAACTTTTATATTATACATACATATATACATATATTATACATGCCATATATACATGCATTATCAATTATCAATTATCATACATAATTATATATATATATGTGTGTGTGTGTGTGTGTGTGTGTGTGTGTGTGTGTGTGTGTGTGTGTGTGTGAGTGTGTGTATAGTAATTTGTCATTTACATGGATAAATTATTTTATTAATAATTAATATAATATAATTAAATCAAAAATATATAATGACAATTACTTAGTCATAAAATATTATATAAACTAAAAATTGTCATTATCAATTTTAATTAAAAAATAACAAAGGTGAGGGCACAACCTATTTTAAATGACCACCTTATAGAAACAGTGTCAGGAGAGCAAAGTGAAAAGGAGGGCTTCTTTCCCTAAATTAGCTTCAGTTACAGAGCATGTCAGGGTATGTGATCATAGAGACAACTTCTGATGGCCTGACTCAGCCGTACACACATGCACACCATCTCCCATGCTTGTGTTTTCTTACTTCTGACTTAACCCATAATCCAACAGTAGCCAGTTGCTTAGCAACTGCCTCCAGGGAGACTTTTCCGCATCAAAAGCAGCCTGCCCAAGACATGTGAGTCAGAAAACTAAGGATGTAGTGAAGGGGAATGTGGGAGGATGGAGAGGGAGGGATAGATAAAGCTGACACAGAGTCAGAACATATGTCAGAATAAGAGAACTGCAGCTCCTCATGAGGAGGAGGCGGAGTCTTGCCCAGTTCCATCAAATTTTATTTATTTATTTATTTTTATTCACCCTCCTTTATTTTTAGAGGAGAAGCTGATGAAATATTCACAGGCTGCAACGCAAGACTCGCATTGCAATGGCAAACCCAATGCAAGCATCTCTTTCCCAAAGCTTTCCAGGCTGATAATCGCACAATATAACAGCTCAAACGGCTAAATTGTTTGTTTGGTTTTGTTTTGTTTTTACAGATATGTTTTATTAATTCATAAATGTTATTAAGATCTTGGGGAGTAACACCACATGACATTACTGTACAGCCTAACCAACTAACCTTGCCTTGCCATAAAAAAAGGTTAAATTATCTAATATTTTAAGAATCTTGTTGATCTTGACATATAGACATGAGGGATTTTTTAATTTTTTCCTGCATACCATCACCCCATGGTGTATATGTCTTTCCCTTTCATGATGATACATTTTTCAACCATATTAAACCAATACATACATACACACAGTACACACACATATACTATGTAAACAAAAACTTTTATTTTGGATGTGATTAATTGTTTGACAGCACTAGTTTTAACATAAAATAAACTTATTTATTTATTTTGACTGTTGGAATCTTGCTGACAAATTTGCATCACATTAAGTTTATTAGTTTATTTTAAAACTGTGTGATCGAAATGGATGACAATTTGATAGCAGTTCATAAACATAAATCTGAAATATAGGATTTAAATTTACTACTATTTTGAGTGCAGATATTTTGAAATAAATAAATAACACACACACACACACACACACTAGAAAACACCAGATCCAATCATAAGATCCCCATTCTGTGAAACTGGATATAATGACCAAAATGATCATTGGTATTTCTCACAACACTAAACAGAGCTTTAGTTATCAGAGGAAGAAAGTAAGATTATTCATTAAAGGAAAAATTTGCCCAAAAATGGAAATCCTGTCATTCTGTCTGCCTTTCTCACATTGAACACAAATGAAGCTGTTGAAGATGCCACTGACTTCCAATGTGTGGACAGAAAACTCCAACATTTTTCCAAATACCTTCTTTTGTGTTGCACAGAAGAAAGCAAGCTGAACTATCTCTCTAAGAGCGTGTGAAGATGAATCTCATTACTCACCACACATTGTACCAGTGGGACAGCAGAAACTTGCCGTCCTGTTTTTTATTCTGGTGTTGCATCCATTCCTGCAGGAACCGCTGGAAGCCCCTTGCGGCCCGGATCCTCTCCCCCTTCACCCTTTCTTCGGCCCGGTCCAGTTCTGTCACTCTTACAAAACAATCCCTCACCGTTCAGACGGCTCGTCTATCCCGAGCTCAGACTGTCTCTGGAGCCTGGAGAATCCAGTTAGTGCGAGCTGGTTGGCTGTGCTGAGTGATGGAGCTGCTGGACGGTGCTGGTGTTTCTGCTGCGAAGAGAGAGAACGAGAAGCATGCTGAGGTTCATGAATCTTTCACTGCAACAGAACCGAATGAGTCTGAGGGTCCCGCTGTCCTCGTCCGGTGACGGCGTCCTGCATGGTGTTGCTCAAGCTTGTCTTGATTGTGCACATCCAAAAATAACACAATCTAAGTTCCCTTTGCAAGTCAAAATGACCCTCCTTCAGAGTCTGTGTGAAGGAGTTATGAAGATGTCTTCTGTACTAACCGAGAATGGGAGACAGGTCCTCTTTCAACTGGAATGAAGGCTAGTAACAGATTGAGAAGTTTAAAGGTCAGAGGCCAAGAAACCTTGCAGATATTCCAGAAGGGAGCAGGAAGGACGCTGGGAGCTCAGCTTTAAATATTAGAATCCCATCTGACAAAACATCCAAGGGAATCATAGCATCTACAATCAACGTCCAGAAGACTTGAAGACTTTAAAAACCCCCAAACATCCTGAATTTGCCTTCAACGTCTCCCATTTCAGAATCTTTGTTCGGGTTTTCTTTTCAGTCCCATTTTTAACTGCGTTCAGGTCTTTCTTCATATTTTGTCTGGCATCTTCCCTCCCGAGCTCTCAGTGCTGCTCAGAGCTGCTCACTCCATCTCTCTCTCTCTCTCTCTCTCTCTCTCACTTTCTCTCCATCAGTTACTTTCCCTCCTCCTGCTCTCCTTGTCTCCTCTGTTGCTGTCTGTATCCTCCGTTTCCTCCTCTCTCCTCCTCCTCCTCTCGGTCCACATGGAAGCTCCAAGAGCAAAAGGCAGTAACAGACTGAGTTCATTCATCAGTGGCTACAAAATCACTCATGCACACAGAACATAGAAATGAACAACATTTGAGTGTGATTTCAGAGTGCCAGACTGAACTACAAACAAAAACACTGAAAAATTTACATATATATAGTTTTATTTTATATAAATTAATTTTAATTTTTAATTCTAATGTATGTATAATAATAAAATAAACTTCATAATAATTAAAATTATAAATTTTATTTTAAAATATTACATATATATATATATATATATATATATATATATATATATATATATATATATATACAAACATACATACAATTTAATAGAAAATAATTGTAATATTTTTATACAAATTTAAAATAATAATTTTTTAAAAGCAAAGGTGAGGTGCGACCCATTTTAAACGGCCACATTATAGAGAGTGAAGTGAAAAGGAGGAGCTGAATTCAATAAAATGATAAATAAATAAATGTATCTATTATATAAATGATTATATGTTTTATTATTTTATAGTTTATTTTATTTTATTTATTTTAATGCCATTTCATTTTATATAAAATAATATGTATTGTATACAATATTTTAAATATGCATTTATTTCTAAATTATTAATTATATCAAATTATTAATTAAATAAACTTTTATATGATAAAAACTTTCACAATTTTTAAAACTTTTATACTTATGCTAATAAACTTTTATATTATACATACATATATACATATATTATACATGCCATATATACATGCATTATCAATTATCAATTATCATACATAATTATATATATATATGTGTGTGTGTGTGTGTGTGTGTGTGTGTGTGTGTGTGTGTGTGTGAGTGTGTGTATAGTAATTTGTCATTTACATGGATAAATTATTTTATTAATAATTAATATAATATAATTAAATCAAAAATATATAATGACAATTACTTAGTCATAAAATATTATATAAACTAAAAATTGTCATTATCAATTTTAATTAAAAAATAACAAAGGTGAGGGCACAATCTATTTTAAATGACCACCTTATAGAAACAGTGTCAGGAGAGCAAAGTGAAAAGGAGGGCTTCTTTCCCTAAATTAGCTTCAGTTACAGAGCATGTCAGGGTATGTGATCATAGAGACAACTTCTGATGGCCTGACTCAGCCGTACACACATGCACACCATCTCCCATGCTTGTGTTTTCTTACTTCTGACTTAACCCATAATCCAACAGTAGCCAGTTGCTTAGCAACTGCCTCCAGGGAGACTTTTCCGCATCAAAAGCAGCCTGCCCAAGACATGTGAGTCAGAAAACTAAGGATGTAGTGAAGGGGAATGTGGGAGGATGGAGAGGGAGGGATAGATAAAGCTGACACAGAGTCAGAACATATGTCAGAATAAGAGAACTGCAGCTCCTCATGAGGAGGAGGCGGAGTCTTGCCCAGTTCCATCAAATTTTATTTATTTATTTATTTTTATTCACCCTCCTTTATTTTTAGAGGAGAAGCTGATGAAATATTCACAGGCTGCAACGCAAGACTCGCATTGCAATGGCAAACCCAATGCAAGCATCTCTTTCCCAAAGCTTTCCAGGCTGATAATCGCACAATATAACAGCTCAAACGGCTAAATTGTTTGTTTGGTTTTGTTTTGTTTTTACAGATATGTTTTATTAATTCATAAATGTTATTAAGATCTTGGGGAGTAACACCACATGACATTACTGTACAGCCTAACCAACTAACCTTGCCTTGCCATAAAAAAAGGTTAAATTATCTAATATTTTAAGAATCTTGTTGATCTTGACATATAGACATGAGGGATTTTTTTTTATTTTTTTCCTGCATACCATCACCCCATGGTGTATATGTCTTTCCCTTTCATGATGATACATTTTTCAACCATATTAAACCAATACATACATATACACATATACATTAAACATATACACAGGCTCTGTACAATTTTGTTAGAAGTGAAATACGTTAACCTGCAGTGACATTATTTATGATTCATTTTTAATCTGGTAGGCCTGACAGGATCAGATGGATGATGCTCACATGCATATGTCAGAATGTTAACGTCATTCATTATTCATTAAGTCATTCCTTGCTGAGTTAAGTTAGTATGGAAGCCCATTTCTGCCACAAAAGAGAAAAAATGCTTTGGTAAATCATAATTATGAGATACTAAGTCAATTATGTCTATTTTGCAATTATGAGATAAAAATTCCAAATTACATAAAAAGAAAAAAAGAGATAAAATAAATTTTGGCATACCACATCATAATCATGAGATAAAATTTCAAAATTACATAAAAAAAGTTACATTTATGAGATTAAGTCATAATTATGAGTTTAAGTCAAAAGTCAAAATTAAAGCAACATTAATTTAAAGATCAAAATTGACATAAAAAAGTTGAAGCTATATGGCAATTTTTTTTTTAGTTTTTGACATGCTTATGAGAGAAAAGTCAAAATTGACAAAAAATAAAATTATGAGATAAAGTCTTGATTCGATATGAAATTCTAAGATAAAATGTCAAAATTATAAAAAGTCTAAATTATGACATACTAAATCATAATTATGAAAAAGTCAAAAGTAAAAAAAAAAAATTATGAGATAGTCATGACTTAATCAAAATTGACCATTTGAAATGATGACAAATCATCAATATAATATAAGTTGAAATTATGGTATAAAAGTCAAAATCATTAGATAAAAAGTCAAATGCATGACATACTAAGTTGTAATTTGTCAATCATAAGAAAAAAAAATAGACTTTTCATGTAATGAGTTTGTATCTCATACTTTTTCAATATAGAATCTCATAATTTTGACTTTTTATCTCATAATTATGATTTACCAAAGTGTTTTTTTCCATATGTGGTGGAAATGGCTTTCCATAAGTTAGCACTATAACACTAACCTGCACCCAAACTGTCCAGCTGTCAAGTAGGCCGATATTGTTGTGATTTGAGTGCTGATTGTCAAGAGAAGATCATTTCTAACTATAAACTGCTTGCGCTGATGGTGTGTGTGAGCGCGTACTGTCTATAATGAATGAGATTTTTGATGTCACGCTATGAAAATGTGAATGGAGAGCAAGCGTCACAAAGTGAGGAAACATGTCAGAGTGTGTTGAGCCTAAGAACTGAGTTTCTCCTCATAGAGAACGAGTGCTTGTGTGAGTGAATGCGTGTGTGTCCGTCTCCCTCCGACAGATTCACAAACCATGCATGCAGGCCACAGAAAATGGCTGTCACTTCATTCTAGCGCTCGCTCTACCCGAGGCTCTCCAAACAAACTCAAGCATCCTGAAACTGAGCTAACTGCTGATGCTCAGAGACCGTCTGAGTCGCCTTTGAGGGTTGGGGCAATTATATTTTGACTGACTCGTGGAAGTGGATTATCCTGTAAAATCCAACAGAATGAAGTCATAATGAGATAAAAACAGCTACAGCAGCGCTGCGTGTCATAAGGCGATCTTTACAGTCAATGACTTATTGATTTCCTTAGACACAGGAATAATTAGTAACAATTAAAAGAAGCTTTATCTCACGCACCGATTTACAGACCGCATCAATCAGTGGAAGAGCAACAAGCTCATGATCCGCACACACACCATTAACCCCTCACAGCATTGATTATATTGGTTTGTTCAATTGACTGTAAACTGACTGCAGTGTATTGTATGGACATCCTGCTTATACATACAGCACACACACACACACACACACACAGACACAGGACACACAGGTGTTTAACAGAACAATTTATTTGTTTGTTCGTTTTTTTTTTTTTTTTTAAATGATTGATCCAGGTGCATGCTTCAGGAATACATTATTCACAAGCTGTTCTGTGTCATGTTCAATCATTTTCAATAACCTGTTCTGTATGGAGAGTCAGAAATATGATGTGCCAACAGTGTTCTTGTGCCTTCTGCTGGCTTTATTATGAACTGCACGTGTGTGATAGAAAATATACAGAATTTTGGATTTGCAGAGAAAATGTAAAAAATGTGTTGTATTTTTGCAGTTAAACATGTGATTATGTTTCTGCATATGATCAGAGGCATCCAGCATCAAAAAAGTGTTATTTTAGTATCAATTATTCTTTTTTTTTTTTATTAGGTTTTATTAATAGGCTATTTAGAATTAGTTTTTATTTCTATATATTCCACTTTAAACAATTTCAAAACTGGGTTTTCCAAACACATAAACACAAATATTAGTGATATATATATATATATATTGATATATTCATCAAAATGCATAGATTATTTTCAATGTTTGCCAATGGATTACGATACTTTTACAGTCAGTTTCCATACAGTAGTTACAGCATCTGCCATCAGCGAATACTAATCTTGACTCTTAGTTCAGGCAAACTGGTGGTCCTGCCCCAAATTTCTGATCTCTGGGTACGCATTTTTTTCTTTAACAAAATCCTTCTCAAAGCCTCACGACCTCCATACGTTTACATTGCATTTTATCAAAGGAGAAACTGAGCTCTCTTGTGGTGAATCAAGAGCACTGCACTCATTTAATTAATCACTGATGACTTAAAACAAAAACAATACAAATAGTGGAGAAATTCTTTCTAATTACACATTATATCATGCATGCTTTTTGTCAAATTTGACTTCTGGACACATCACAACATAAATGGAAAAGTCTTACTGTTGGCATTAAACCACAAACACTTACATTTCTTTGAGCTGTTCTGTGGGATCTCAGAAGTATTTCTTTTTGCTGGGTTGTGAAATATCTCATAAATTCCCTCCTCTGCTCCTCTCACCCTGAGTTTCACTCCTCTGACTCATGCAAAGACAGAAAAGTGGGATTTTAGGTTACAAAACACTGACTCTCTCTTTGTCCTACACCTGGACCACAAGGAAAAAGATCTAGGTTTGTAGGTTTTGCAATGTATAAAGAGATTTGTGAGGGTTTGTCTACATTGTGAAGGACCAAATGTCCTCAGAGGGATAGTAAAACCTGAAATCAACATCAAAACAACTTAATAAAACATACTACATAATGCTTTCAGCAAAGTCTTAAAAATGTATAAAATTTGGTTTAAGAAAGGGTAGAAAACATCATTAGCGCAGAAAAAAACTGAAGTTCCCCTTCGGGAACTCGAGCTGCGTCGATAACGCTTTGGGAACGCCCATGTGTTCCCAAGCTCTGAAACTCGTGTGAAATCCGTCCGAGGGAATCCGGGCTGACGTCACCGGCGGAGATGACGTAGCGACCAGGAAGTTATAAAAGCACCTGCGGTGGAGACAGCGGCAGCTTCTGTTGTTCAGTAAGCGCTCTATGTGTGTTACGTCCTATTTACTGTTGTTTGTCCCGTATTATTATTGATATGGCTTCTGGCGAGAAACATTAGTCTGACAAGCAGCATTTCAGGCTGTGTGTTCCTCCCTGCCCTCGCTTCATTACAGGTGGGGATACACACAGTTTGTGCGTTGCTTGTCTGGGAGCAAAGCACGCGTAGTCAGCTCTCGAGGGAGTGTGTTCGTCTTTCAATGCGGACACTTCGCTCCCAGAGATCGCTCTTTGAGGAGGGTGATCTCGCCAGCGTTCTCCGTGGTTCGGGTCCCGCCTCTGCCGAGGCAGAGCGGCGCCTTAAATCGTGGGGATCGCAGATGGATCTGGTACGAAGAATGGAGACGGGCACGTCCTTTTCTCCTTCTTCCCCTGCCAGATCTAGCTCTCACTCTTTGGGGACGGAGGAACGTTCTGACGGAGGCACGCTCTGAGGAGGGAGATGATACGAGCGCCGATCGAGACGAGTCTGTGGACTTGCCACCACAGTCTGTCTTGTTTGAGGAGCTGTTGGAGGTAGTGACTAGAGCTGTGGCCAAGTTAAACATCGATTGGCCAGCAGAGAAAGATCAACAGGAGCGTTCTAAAAGCAAGCTAGATGAACGCTTCCTGCACCCTAAGTCACTGCCTCCACGCCGGGGCCTGCCTTTTTCCCCCGATCTGCATACTGAGGTATCTAGATCGTAGGATAAACCATACTCGGCCCGCCTCTTCAGTCCATATGTTTCGCATTATTCAAACGTAGTAGGGCTGAATGAGTGCGGTTATGGGAAGATTCCCCAGGTCGAGGATACGCTTGCGGGCTATCTTTCGCCTGGTGGTGCATCTTCCCTTAAGGCCCCGGTGTTGCCCACCAAGCCGCTTCGGAGTTCTTCGGCTTTGGTGGGTAAAGCGTACATGGCAGCGGGTCAGGCTGGAGCTTGCTTGCACACTATGGTGGTGCTGCAGGCATACCAGGCTGACCTGCTAAAAGAAATGGATGAGGGAGAAGACATTAAGAATGATGATATCGCTGAATTGCGTAGAGCCACAGATTTGTCTCTTCGGGCTATTAAGGAGACCGCCAGAGCAATTGAGCGGTCTATGGCAGCCCTTGTGGCCACAGAGAGACATCTGTGGTTGACCCTGTCTAATATTAATGATAAAGACAGGGTATTTCTACTAGACGCCCCTATTTCGCCTTCTGGCCTGTTCGGCGACGCAGTAAACACAGTCGTCGACAGGTTTCAGGAGGCTAAAAAACAGGCGGCAGCTTTTCAGCGATTTCTCCCTCGCCGTTCTCAAAGTGGGGCTGATGGGCGGAATCAGCCCCAGCCGTGTACCAGCTCCTCTTATCGAGATGTCCAAAAACGGAGCTTTGCCACTCGTAAACCTCCTCAGAGAGAAAGTCAGGAGGGGGGGGCGGCGCTCCAGGTCGAAGTCTGCAAGGGAGATGACGGATCTGAGGACCGTCATTTTCAATAAGAAGGCTTCGGCCAAAAGGTCCTGACGCGGAAGAGCGGTACACACCTCATTATACGGTGCCCGTCTCTCCTCAGTGCCCTCAGGAGATCGGTCTGCCAACCCTGCCACCCACGGTGCTTCAGGGCGCAGCGGTCTCCGGCAAGTATGTCCCTCAGCCTCCGCCCGGAAACGTAGCGGTCCTGAGGCGCTCGCTACCCCCAATAAAGTCTCTAGAACAGCTAAATCGGCTGTCCCCTGCCAGTACTCCGCTTCAGGGCACCAAGCTAGCAGTTCAAAGTACACCAGAGGCCAGTCTCGAGAGACTGGTTCCCTTAGTACATTATATGGCAGCGTGGAAGCTTCTGCCAAATGTATCTCGATGGGTCCTGCACACTGTAGAGAGAGGGTACAAGACTCAGTTCGGGTCGCGTCCGCCTCTATTCAACGGGTGTTCCCCACTCTGGTGGGCCCCGAGCAGGCTCTGGTAATGGAACAAGAAGTAGCTACTCTCTTGAGGAAGGAGGCCATCGAGGTGGTCCCTCCTCTCGACAGAGAATCCGGGTTCTACAGCCGTTACTTCATCGTTCCGAAGAAGGATGGGGGGTTGCGTCCTATTTTAGATCTGCGATTGTTGAACCGCTCAGTCATGAGACTCAAGTTCAAGATGCTTACTATCAAGCAAGTCGTGTCCCAAATCAGGTCCGAGGACTGGTTTGTGACTATAGATCTGAAAGACGCCTACTTCCATATATCCATCCTTCTTCAACACAGGAAGTTCCTGAGGTTTGCTTTCAGGGGCAAAGCGTACCAATATCGGGTTCTTCCGTTCGGTCTAGCACTCTCACCCTGCACTTTCACGAAGTGTGTGGATGCTGCTCTGGCTCCCTTGCGACTCCAGGGCATCCGCATACTGAATTACATCGACGATTGGTTGATTCTAGCTCAATCAGAGCAGGTAGCAGTTCGACATCGAGATGTCGTTCTCGCTCACATGAAAGACTTGGGGTTAAGACTAAATGCAAAGAAAAGTGTGCTTCCTCCAGCCCAGAGGACCACTTATCTGGGCGTGGTGTGGGATTCGACCACGATGCAGGCACGTCTGTCTCCTGCTCGTATCGAGTCAAGAGAGTGAGAGAAGGCCAGTCACTCACTGTGAAGCAGTTTCAGAGACTGTTGGGTCTGATGGCAGCTGCGTCCAAAGTGATACCTTTTGGCCTGCTGTACATGAGACCCTTGCAGTGGTGGCTCAGAACCACAGGGTTTTCCCCGAGGGGCAACCCGTTTCGCATGATCAAGGTCACGCGGCGATGCCCAAGGTCTGTGGAAGGTCCCCATCTCACCTGGCACATCAACTGCCTGGAGATGCTGGCAGTATTTCTAGCATTGAAGCAATTTCTCCCAGACCTGAGAGGCCATCATGTGCTAGTTCGCACAGACAATACGTCGGTGGTCTCTTATATCAACCGCCAGGGGGTCTGCGCTCGCGCCCCCTATACAGGCTGGCGCGCCAGATCCTTCTGTGGGCCCAGGGGAAACTGGTGTACATCCCTGGGTACCTCAATCAGGGGGCAGACATCCTGTCGAGGTGATCGAGCAGATTTGGAAGAAGTTCGGTCGAGCCCAGGTGGACTTGTTTGCGTCTCGAGAGACCTCACAATGTCCCCTCTGGTTCTCTCTGACTCATCCAGCTCCACTGGGGCTGGATGCCATGGTACAGACGTGGCCGAGGCTTCGTCTGTACGCCTTCCCCCCGATTGCTCTGCTCCCGGGAGTTCTGGCGAGAGTTCGCCGGGACGGGGTTCGTCTCTTTTTAGTAGCCCCGTACTGGCCGGGCCGTCCATGGTTTGCGGACCTGGTAGCCCTTCTAGAAGACTCTCCTTGGGAGATTCCCATCCGGCGGGATCTCCTCTCACAGGCAGGGGGCACTATTTTTAGTCCAGAGTTGTGGAAACTGTGGGTGTGGCCCCTGAGGGGGCACAACTCATAGCATCCGGTCTCTCAAATGAGGTTGTGGAGACCATCCTCCAGTCCAGAGCTCCCTCTACGAGGAAATCGTACACTGCTAAATGGCAACTGTTCACTTCCTGGTGTCACAGCCGTCAGCTGGACCCAGTAGTTTGCCCTATCGGGTCAGTGTTGGAATTTCTGCAAGACAGATTTGCCTCAGGGTTATCCTCCTCTACGTTGAGTGTCTACATGGCCGCTATTGCTGCTCACCACGCCCCTGTGGGTGAGCAGTCTCTAGGGAGGAACCCGTTAGTAACACGATTTCTCCGGGGTACCAGGAGGCTGAGGCCTCCGGTTTGCCCAAGGATGCCTACTTGGGATTTGGCTGTGGTTCTAGAGGCCCTTTCTAAAGCTCCCTTCGAACCCCTGGAAGAGGTTCCTTTGAGATTTCTTACAGTTAAGACTGTATTTCTTTTAGCCATCTCTTCCTTGAAGAGAGTCGGTGATCTGCAGGCCCTGTCAGTGGCTCCATCATGTCTCGAGTTTGCGCCTGGTATGGCGAGAGTATTTTTATACCCCAGGCCGGGGTATGTCCCAAAGGTGCCCTCAGTGGTTCCACGGCCAGTTATTCTCCAGGCATTCTGTCCACCTCCCTTTCGGGATTCTGACCAGGAAAAGCTTAATTGTGTGTGTCCAGTGCGAGCACTGGACACATGCGTCCACAGAGCTGCCCTGTGGAGAAGATCGGACCAACTGTTTGTGTGCTACGGTCCTTATAAGATGGGTCTTCCTGCTAACAAGCAGACCCTCAGCAGATGATTTAGTGGATGCTATTACCACTGCATACGAGTCTTCTGATCTCCCCTCACCTCTCGGGATCAGGGCTCATTCTACTAGAGGTATGGCGGCCTCTAAGGCCTTCTCGTCTGGTGTTTCTATGCACGATATCTGTAATGCTGCGGGATGGTCCACCCCTCTGACCTTTGTCAGGTTCTACAGCCTTGACCTTGATGCCACTCCTGGCTCCTCAGTCCTCTCGGCCTAAGCTGTGCCGTTCCACACTAGGCAGGGATTTGTCAGTATGGTGGCGTGGGCATTGTCGTTCCCAAAGCGTTATCGACGCAGCTCGAGTTCCCGAAGGGGAACGTCCCAGGTTGCATATGTAACCATGGTTCCCCGAGGGAACGAGACGCTGCGTTGCATGCCATACTTCCTGCACCCCTGCGAGCGCTTTCATCACTTTGAAGCTGCCGCTGTCTCCACCGTAGGTGCTTTTATAACTTCCTGGTCGCTACGTCATCTCCGCCGGTGACGTCAGCCGGGATTCCCTCGGACGGATTTCACACGAGTTTCAGAGCGTGGGAACACAGGGGCGTTCCCAAAGCGTTATCGACGCAGCGTCTCGTTCCCTTAGGGAACCATGGTTACATACGTAACCTGGGACGTTATTATACATAAGGTCTAGAAATACAGTAAATTGTTTTGATCAGAAAATAAATAGTCAGACATGATCTTCACATCTCACATACCTACAGACAGAAAGAGAAACTCAAGGAATAGCTGTTGTGGAATAACATAAGCACAATGTTAAAAGGCTGTGATAATATTTGCATATCCTTCACTGTCACTAACGGCAGACCAGAGTCATTCAAGAATTCAGCCTGTGTCTTCTGGGTTCCTCCGGACCAAAAAAGCACCTGGATTCAACAGCCCTTGTGAAATCATCATTATAAATGAGGCGCTATATTACAGACCTGAGGGTAAAGATGCTCTTGCTCCAGATTAGAGTATCTCTTTATATGCATTCATTTTCATGAATGAATGAATCCGAATGAATCCAATCCAATTTCAGATTCTGAAAGTTGTGTTTATTTAAACCATGAAGTTTGCAAATCAATTCATATATTCAATTACATTTGCATTACAAGTAATCCATAAAAATTAGTGCAAGCTGAAATTCAATGAAAATCCATTATGAAATGTTATAAAACGTATTACATATTTAAAACTACAGGGGTAAATAAACAAAATGCAGGGAATAAGTATATAAATTTAAACTATTTCAATATTTATTATGCCAGAATTATTTATAAACATTTTTACACAAATTACAACTGTACCTAAATTGTGTTGTCAATTTTTTATAAAGTCAGCGTGTGTCCCCCCCCAAAAAAAGGATACAACTGTGTCAGTGAAGAGCTTCAGATGAAATATGAATACTTTGTGCAAAGGCAAAAAACAAATTAAAATGTGGGGGAAAAAATCAAGGTAAATATAATTTATATATATTCCAAGTTGTAATTTTATCAAATTACGAAAAAAAAAGTCCTGCAAAATGGCAATAGGGTGGAAGCATTCCTGTTGTTGAATTAAAATGACAGAATTTTCCTGTGAAGTGCGTATATTTTTGGACATTGTTTGTGGACATATGAAATAAAATAAGGAAAGATAGCATATTAAAATGTGTTTTTAAAGGTTTTTGAGTGAGTTCCCTTGCTAAATGAAGTTGTAATGCTTGTAGTGGACGCAAAAGAATCTAAACTGGATCAAATGTGTTTGCGTGAATCCTCATGCAGTTACAGTATATCAGGCAGAATACCAACAGCTGGCACAGGAGGGCATTAACTGACCCATCATACAGCATGATGACCTCGGCCGTCTCATGCGGGTGCATGGTAATCTGGGGCAGCATGGCTTGCCCAAACAGCTCTTGCACTTTGGAAGCTGTTTGTATCGTTCACACTGCATAATACAGGCACAGCGTTTGAGTTTTCTTTCATTCTCAGATTACAGTTTATACATTCTCAGAACATTCTGGCAACATTGTCTCAAAGTTAAGAACAAATATCAATTCAGAAACATTACACTGTAAAAAAAAAAAATAAATAAAAAGTTGAGTCAACTTAAAATTTTAAGTTAACCAGCTTCAGCAGTTTTTTGAGTTTTCTCAACTTGTTGTTTTACGTTTATACAACAAAAATGTGAGAATCTCCCACAAATTTTTTTTTTCAAAAGTTTTCATGCATGGGGTTGCCAGATGTAAAAAACTTTCAATCCTCCTAACAGAGTTTCTCTCACTGGACACATTTTCTCTCCAGTGTTTCACTTTCTCTTCACAACCTGGCAACCATTCGCAAGCACAATCTCTAGACATCAGAAAAAACTTCGTTGTTATTTTAATAATAAAAAACATGAATAATTTGGAATTATTTAAATTAATGTTAGAAATTTCACTGTTTTAGCTTTTGAGGGAAGCTTTTGAGCCTTACCAGTCAACTAAAACTTGACTATACAAAAAATCCTAACTAGCTACTACGTTTCATAATCAAGAAACCATGTTTGCATTACGAAAAAAAAAAAAAATGTAAACATTTTTAAATCTAGATATTTTGATCGTTCAGAGAACATTTAGAGAAAAAAGAAAAGAAAAGAAAAATAAACGTGTTCATAACTTAACAGGAACATAAGCAAAAAGTTCCTAGAACATGTTTTGTTAGCTGTGCTTTGTGTGTGTGTGTGTGTGTGTGTGTCAGAAATATTGATAGAGATGTCAGGCAAGTAAGATGTTGGCAGTAGAGTCTTGGAAGATTGGCAGCAACTTGAACCATTGAGGATTTAAGCAGCTACACGCACACACACACATACACACTCACTCACTCATAGAAACATCCATAAAGCAGTCTTTCTCTCTCATTATCACTGTCACACACACATGCACACACCACATCGGGTCTCCTCGTGCGTGATCAGCACACACACCAGCGCCTGAAGCGACCGCTGTACTGTCCGCTCTGCAGTCCTGCTCAAAACCAGAGTAAAACTGTGTGACGTGACACGACGTCTGAATGAACACTAAAGTGAAGCACAGCACAGGAGACCCGCACTATGAGACAATGAGCATGTATGGGCACACCAGAGAAAACAAACACTTTGGCTTAATTCTGCAAAACTGAGCATGCTGTTACATTATATAATGCAGAATGTGTTGTATTGTCAGATTTTGAAGTTTAACATGATTTAGGACTGGGATTTTTAACCCTCCATTGCTTGCCTATCATTTATCCAGCATGCATTAGTTGAGACACTGTATTGAGTTACAGCCCTCTAGTGCTAAAGCCGTTAAGTTAACCAATAAAGTGTGACAAAAGTCTGAAGCTTCTGTTCAAATGATACTGTGCTTTTTACATTGCTTTGGGGAGAGAAATGGGAGTTTTTCTCTCGTCGCTGCGTTTCGACACTCATTGTGTGTCCGCGTGAGGCATCTGCTCCCATCAGCCGCAAGCAGCTCCTCAGCCTTTGTTATCACTTAATAAAGCAAATGTGTAAAAATAGCTTCAGCCAGAAGGTTAATAATGTTTAACAGTCTGAAGTGATTTCAGGCCTGGAGCAATAAGGTGTCTATGAATGACAGATTGCCTCAAAAATACTAATAGTTCCTTCTAGCCTAGAAGACGCTTTATTTCATAAAATAAAAGCATCACTGCACATCTTACATCATTTTTCATAAAAGTATTATGTCCCATAATATGAAGTATTTACATTTATCGCTGTACAATTAATTTTTTTATTACAGCATGACATGTAGGACTTCTAACAGTGAGTTTCAATATCTATTTAGTGAAGATTGTTTAAAAGGTTTGGAAATGTATTCAATAATTTGTTATATGGTATGTATTCAAGATGTTGTAATATTATGTTCTGGCCCTTAAAGAGGAAAATAGGACATTCACAATGTGAATAATTAAATAGAAATGTCAACCTGGATGATACATCATGATGAGTTGAAAAAGGGATCTTTTTAATAATTGATTTTAAACATTGCTAAACTATTTTCAGTTATTCTAAGTTATATCTATTTATTATTTTGAGAATGGTCACTTTTGTTATTCAAATTGTTCAGGGTCAGTGCTCCATTACATTTGAATGGTAGTTTGTAATGTTTTATTTGTACTTGGTCATATGATGATATTGTTACTGAACTGACGGGTGTTGTGTTGGTAATCAGAATACAATTGATAACTGGCATCAGGAGGTTATCATTTATGTACATCAGTGTAATTAAAGCAAATGTAAATGTTGTTTGGTTTCATCAATCCATTTTTTTTTTAAAGTTAGCTGCAGATTACATTGCTGCCCCTTTGATACATTTATAGGGTTATAAACGATATCACCGAGGCGCTTGATAAAGGTCATTATTGTGTATCACTTTTAATTTACCTGTCCAAGGCTTTCGATACTGTTGATTTCAGTTTATTAAAAACTAAACTAAAACAAATTGGATTGTGAAATGACACAACCTCCTGGTTTGAAAGCTACTTAGTGGTCAGAACGCAATGTGTGCAAATGGAAGACCATTCATCTGCACCATTCCAGATTATAAGGGGTGTTCCTCAGGGGTCTGTCTTGGGGCCTCTGCTCTTTATTATTTATATTAATAATTTTGATTTTAATATTGGTCATGTTAATGTTCATTTTTATGCTGATGACTCAATTAAATTACTAAATTACAACAAGCTGTATCCCTACTCCAGAGTGCTTTTGATGTTGTGCAACAAAGGCTGTGTGGCCTAAAACTGACTTTGAATGTGACTAAAACTAAAGCTATGTTATTTTCAAGATCAAAGAAGCATGTGGCAAATCAACTAACCTTACAGGGTCCTATAATTGATGTAGTTGTCACGTCCTCTGTCGTGTGTGTCACGTGTTCCCGCCTCTTGTGTCCATATTTGGTCTTGTTCCTGTCCTTGTTAAGTGTGATTATTAGTTAAATCTTGTCCAGCCGTGTTTCGTCTAATTATCAGTTATTGTCATGTGTATTTAGTTCCTGCCTGTTTAGTTAGTTTTCGTCTGGTCTACTCGTTATTCCCCGGTGTTCCTGTCGGTGTGAACCTTGCCTTGCCTTGCCTTGCCTTGCCTTGCCTTGCCTTGCCCTGCCTTGCCTTGCCTTGCCTTGCCCTGCCTTGCCCTGCCCTGCCCTGCCCTGCCGTCACCATTAAAGCTTATTATTTTGAAGTATATCCTCGTCTGCGTGTTCCTCGTTCCTCCCTGCTGTGTGCACCGTGACAGTAGTGACAGAATATAAATATCTTGGTTTTATGCTTGATGACTCCTTATCTTTTAAATCCCATATTAATCAATTAAGGATAAAAATAAAGGTAAATCTTGGGTTCTATTATAGAAATAAACCCTGTAAATGAGAATTAACCCTGTTAAGAATGAACTTGTAAATGTTTTTATTTGTGTTTTTGATGCAGTGTTTTGTGTTCGGAAATGTAGCACTGCATCTTGGCCTGGTCACTTCTGTAAAAGGGATTTTTTGTTTTAATCTCAGAAAGTTTTACATGGTTAAATAAAGGACAGATAAATAAATAGGCTGTTGATTTAGATAAGTTTAATGAAACTAGCTCCAACAGTAGGCTAATTCATTATAATTCTCCTGATAAAAGCTCTGTCTACAGGCCAAAAGTTGTGAAGTGGTAGCAGGCTGTTTAAGTGTCAGTGTGTTTGACCGTCAAAGAAAAAGCGTAGTTCTGTGAGGATGGCGTGCGCGTGCACGCCTGCAGTGCAGCTGAATTCAGCAACAGAGGCGCGCGCAGCGCAGGCGGCCACGCGCATAGAACAGCGACAGAGACGCGAGTTCATCTCAACATCAGCGGGCAGGAGCAGACGAGCATGGAGCTATCACTGATGGCAGCGCAGGTAGGAATTACTGTGACGTTTTTATCATTAAATTATGTTTTAATACTCATAATTGAGGCTACCATGGAATAGTGTATTGCAAAAATGCTGGACTTGGTTATAATGCGTTTTTCAGTACAGTGTGTAACTTCTGCTAGCTGATGTTCGAGTAGAGTGTTTTAACAACACTTAACACAATGTTAAAAAAGTGGAAGTTACAAGGCATTTGTATGTTATCTTTGAAACTCTTGTTTAGCAAATAAATACTTCCAAATTATGTGTAATAGTACATTTAAAATGGGAGATTTAAAAACATTTATTAATCATGTAAAAAAAAAAAAATAATAATAATAATAATCTGAACTGATTTGGAGACATGTAATTCATTCCATCACTTGCTCACCAATGGATGCTCTGCAGTGAATGGGTGCCGTCAGAATGAGAGTCCAAACAGCTGATAAAAACATCACAATAATCCACACCACTCCAGTCCATCAGTTAACATCTGGAGAAGACAAAAGCTGAAACAAATCCAGCATTAAAGCCTTTTAACTTCAAACTTTTGATTCCGGGTAAAATACGAGTCCTCTATTTAGTATATTGCTTTTTCCAGTGAAAAAGTTGTCTTGTCTGGAGTGGTGTGGATTACTTGTGGATTATTGTGATGTTTTTATCAGCTGTTTGGACTCTCATTCTGACGGCACCCATTCACTGCAGAGCATCCATTAAGCAGTGCATGTAAACGGAATATAGTGCCAGATTGCATATGCATTAAACATTTGCTATGTAATGATTTTACAGGGGCAGTCATAATTATAAATTAAATTACATTTATTTGATTTTAGTCCATCTTTTTTTTTTTTTCTTCAATTCAAAAAGAACTCAAAAGAAATTTAGACTTTTATATTTAGTAGTGAAGTACAGCTAAAAAGGCTCAACGAGTGTCTTATAGTGAAGCATCTGGTGATGATAGCTGATTAATCAACCATTTTTTTCTTTGGGCACTTTATTATCAAGTGACAGAATGCTAATTAGAAATGTAAAGTGGCCACCAGTCGCATCTGTTCCCAAACTCACGCAGTCCTGATCATGTGTGCTCATTTATGCAGTTTCATCCAAGTTCCTAAAACAGTTGCTGTAGGCATGAAACATTTGTAACGCTTTATAAAAACCTTCATAACATAAACATAAACTTAAGTAGATTTTACTGCATGACTCAGGAATACTTCATTCTGATCGGTCCGTTATTTTTGTATAATGACGCTAAACTGTGACTTTGACTGTTGTGGTCTGTCCCACACATAATAAATAATTTATAACTCGTATCAATATTTAATGCCCCTTATTTATTTTTTACACATTTTTATAATGTGTTACCAAAGCATTTTTGGGAGGCTTGTTCACAGTTTAGAGTTGACAGTCAACAATCTCAGTAAGATGGTAATGTGAGGTTAAGGATTTCTTCAATCGAGGGTGAAGCTATAGAGCAGTGTTTTCTATTCATATTTAATGTACGGTTCGAGGCCTTGAACATCGCTCTGCCCTTTGGAAGTCACACTCCTTCAAGTTTACATGAAAGGCATTTTAGAGTTTCTCAAGCATCTCCACGGAAATGACAGTAAGAAGCAGTGTCTTCTGCTCTACCCACTGCGGTCTCAGCAGGACACACAGACTCACAGCTTCGCTCAGTGACGGATGAGATGTGTAGGAAGGGTTTAGGGTCTGTCATCCTGCACAGGTGAGGCAGCAGCCTTCATCCAGAGAGGATAACGCTAATACATGTCACTCAGTGTTATTCTATTTGCTGAAGCTTCATTTCTAGATGATGCGTATTATGGTGAATTTACAGTGCGTGTCAGTTTCTAATGCTAATTCATGAAATGCTGAAAAATGATGCCAAAACTTGATCTAAAGTGTCAAAAGGGAAAAAAGTTATAAAGCATCTCTGTAAATATGAAATAAAGCCATTATTAGTTTTTATAATATCAATTAATCTTTATGTGGTAGTAGGACTGCACAATAAATTCATGTTAATTAACTAACAATAACAATGAGCAATACATTTTTTACAGTATTAATCTTTTGAACTGGATTTTTAGAGGCAGAATGTGTATAAGAAAATGTGTTTGAAACTTGACAGAAATGTTACTGAAAGTAAGAAATCCCACTCAAATCATCAGAGTTGTCAGAGAAATAAGAAAGGAAAGGATTTAAAGGAATAGTTCACCCCAAAATGAAAGTTTGCTGAATGTGTTCACCCTCAGGCCATCTGAGATGAAGATGAGTGTTTCTTCATCAGGTTTGTAGAAATGTGTCTCTGTGTCAGTGTCTCAGCAATGGATGCTCTGCAGTGAATGGGTGCCGTCAGAATGAGAGTCCAAACAGCTGATAACAACATCACAATAATCCACACCACTCCAGTCCATCAGTTAACATCTGGAGAAGACAAAAGCTGAAACAAATCCATCATTAAGATGTTTTTAATTAAAATATGAGTCTATAATCCATAATAATGCTTCCTCCAGTGAGTGTTCTGGTGTGAATCAGGAGAGAAATCTGCAGATCAAGCACCGTTTAAAAGGCAAAACAGCTCTAAACAAATATGTGGCCGGATTTTGATGTGAGAGACAATAGGAGATGGCTTTTTTCACTGGAGGAAGCGTTATTATGGATTATGGACTCATATTTCAGAAGCAATGGTTTGAAGTTGTAAACATCCTAATGCTGGATTCTTCTCCAGATGTTAACTGATGGACTGGAGTGGTGTGGATTATTGTGATGTTTTTATCAGCTGTTTGGACTCTCATTCTGACGGCACCCATTCACTGCAGAGCATCCATTGCTGAGACACTGATGCAATGCTACATTTCTCCAAATCTGGTGAAGAAACAAACTCATCTACAACTTGGATGGCCTGAGGGTGAAGTCATTTTTGGGTGAAGTATTCCTTTTAACAAGTTTGAAGTGAATATCTACTCATAGGATTTCAGGATACAGTCCCTCTGCATTGTGTGTGTGTGTGTGTGTGTGTGTGTGCGTGTGTGTGCGTGTGTGTGTGTGCGTGTGCGTGTGCGTGTGCGTGTGCGTGCGCATTCACCATGTTTGAAGTTTTGAAGTTAATGTGAATGTTGTGCATCGGTCAGATGTCTGTGCTGCTCAGAGTAACATGATTCACTTGAGGCTAATATTTTCTGTAATGTAAATGTCAGACCAGCTGAAGATGGATTGATTTTTCATGTTTAGTTTATTCCCTCTTGCAGTCTGAGTGCATTTTGGTCTTAATGGAAAATACTCTGGTTGTGCCACAGAACTGGATTACAGAGATGGATGACATTTGATGAGCTTCTCATGAGATCCAATCAGCATTATAGCGAATCTGAGCCAGTTTACAAACTAAGAGGAGAGAAATATGAGCTTTAGAAACAAACAGAACAAGGGTTGCATAAAAAAAAAAAAAAAAAAAAATGTTACAGATGTACAAGATTTACTTCAATTGAATGGATACACATGCAATCTGTCTTTCAGTTCCTTGCTGTTGGCTGTTTGTTTGTTCATACTCTCAACTCCATTATAAATGTTTTATCATGCTGAAATCCATTATAGTGGTGTGGATGATATATTTAAAGCAGCAGGGATAAGCCAGTTCAAGAAAGTCTGAAATATATTTTCATAGTGCTGTTGTGCGTGGATTTATATGCTTAACCATTAAAAAAAGATTTAGTTTCACAATGTAAAACAACTAAAACTATTAAAATCTGTTTTTGTTAATTGAAATAAAGCTAAAATAAAACATACATTTTAAAATAAATAAATAAGAAATAAAAATAAAGAAGCCAAAGGACTTAACAAAATGATTAACACACAAACCTAAATGAAAACTGAAAATGCAAAAGCTAATTCTAAATAGCAATAGATACAATAATAGTATATAAATAACACTAATATAACAAAAAAATGTTACACATAATGTTACAATAAGAAGATGTCATTGCCATAGACGAGATCATGGCCAGATGCTCGCCGTCATTATCCATGATCCTGGTTTGCTAGAAAGATCCAGTCTGATGAAGAGCTTCAAAGGCTTAATGTTTTTGTTCAGATTAAACACAAGAGTATGCATCACTGATCACATACGAGCATTTAAACACACAGACACATGGGAAAGCAGAGAGATATTTGGCTGTTGTTTCTGTATCTGAATAAGTGAGATTGGTCTGATTTGCTGTGAGAGTAAAAGTCAGCAGATCAGCGGAGACTGACTGTAATCCGGCAGCTAGATGTCTCTCTCTCTCTAACACACACACACACACACACACGTGTGGATCCGGGTACAGTCGCTGTAGAATATGAGTGACAGGACTCTTATAAACACATTTTTTCCATCAATCAACTCAGGAGCAGAAACCTAGAGGTACTCGTTTAACTTTTCCTGTATATATTTAATTTCCTCTTCACCTGCTGATAGTCTTTTCTGTGTCTGTATTTCTGTCTCTATATTGTGCTTTAACTGCTCTGATAGCAACAGATTTCATGAATCGTATGTGTCTTCATTCCTGTGATATTTATATATATATATATATATATGTGTGTGTGTGTGTGTGTGTGTGTGTGTGTGTGTGTGCGTGTGTGTGTGTAAATATATATATATATATATATATATATGTGTGTGTATGTGTATATACACACACACACACACACACTCACATTATTAATAATAACAATAAGAATTGTTATTTATTAATTTAAATTCTCTATAAACTATTTACTGTAGAAAACATGTATTTTATATGTAATTATTCAAATAAATAATATTTTCATTAATGATATCATGCACTTCTGTTTTATATTTTTATTATAAATATATTTAATGCATATGTTTTATATATATATATATACACATATGCTCAAATAGTGATAAATTGCTTGTGGTCAGCATTGCTCTGGATGGCACACATTAGTGTTAATGAGTTTTAGCGTGGGGTTGCATGTGTTTGTTGACCTTTTAATATCCAAATGTTCTGGCATGTGGCAGCGGGACGCTTGATTATGCACATGACTTCAGGAGCAAAATGTTCACGCTGATGCACCTCATTGTATTATTATGTCATTTTACCTTGTGCTGCACTCAAACGTTGGCTGTTTTACTTTATATGTTTTGCTTTGTGCTCATTTGGTTTGCTTTGCAATGGGCTGGAAGTAATGAAGTAATCATTTCACTGGAAACGCGCCTCAGCTTGAGTCCTGAGATGAGAGGAAAACAAGAAACTTTGCAAGAGCGAGCAGTCTCATTTTAAAAGGCCCGATTTATTAAATATACATATTATGAGGCTTGTGATGATTCTAAAGCAAGCTGTGGAAAGGCAGTCATAAATTATTCTTATCAGATATGTTTATGGTCCTTTTAATATCATGTGGGAAATAAGAGTTTGAGGCTTAGTTAAAAAAAATATAGTGAGAATATATAAATAACTGTCTTTGATTTCAAATCTGTGTGAATATTGTAAATTTTGAAAAAATAAATAAATAATAAAATAAACCGATAAAATGGGTATTTTTGCAAGAGTAACAGATTTTAATTGCTAAAGGGGAATGAAATTTGGGCCACACTAGATTTTTACTTCTTTTTTTAAACTAAGTTTAACCACAATGTGTGGTTAATTAATAAATAAATAGTATGTAAAATAAAATGAAATAGGTAGTGATAAAAAAGAAAGAAAAAAAAACATATAAACAATTTACAAAAGTTTTTTATTAAGTTAGTTACAAATTAATTGATTACTAAATGATAAACCTTTGATCTTAATCTGATGAACAAATATTACCAAATATTTATTTACCCCTTTTTATTTAAATTGAATTTAAACATGCATTTCTGGATGGCTCTGAATTACAGCCAGCATTAGAGTTTGGTTCACTGTAAACTCAAGCAGGCACTGAATGGTTAATCTGATGTGTTTCTTTATGGTTTGAGTTATGAAGAGCGGTGGCTTAATGACGTGTGTCTGTGTGTTTCCTCTGGTGATCTCTGAGGGAAGCTGATATACTGTATTTCTGAAGCGTGAAGCAGACGGAGGCTTCACAGCTGTTCTTCCTCTCTGAATGAGCACAGAAACCTGTCAGCTGCTGCACTCAGCAAACGCATGTTTACACGGAGACGACGCCTCATTAGAGAATGATAATCGCTGATAACGGCCTTCATCTGTAACAAACAACACTAGTCGCTCACTACTAGTAGGCAGATGTGTTTTCTCTGTGTGTATGTGCCAACTAACAGGATTTATTGCTGCCTTTCAGTCTCTGTACTATTAATATATTTAATGCATATAATATTCTATTGACCTGAATTGAACTTTGAATATCTTTTTTTGGCTCTTAATCTAATCATATTAAGACTTGAGTAGTATGCAGCTAATGAGCCGTATTCAGATAACGAGGGAAAACTATATATCACTTGAAATTAGTTTTAAATTGACACATCATTAATTTGAATTAAGAATACAAGCTTTTAATTTATGTTCAGTTTTGAAGTCAGCATGAAAAAAAAAAAAAATGTTAAACTCCGCCCCTAAAAGCTCACGCTCATCTGCATACACCTATGGGTCACGCCCACATCTCAACATCCAATCAACAACCGATGCATTGAAGTAAAAGTCCCGCCCCACATTTTTATTTTTTATTAATCTGTTACCAGTGTTACCTTTAGTATAATTTATATACTTTTTTTGTTAATATATTGAATTAGAATATTAGTATTCAAATATTTTAAAATTAGTTTAACATTTTCTGTTTTCATTTTTTTAGTTATAGAATATTTTAATGTCTGTAGTATTATTTATTTTTGTATTTATTTGTTGAAGTTTTTTAATTCGCATTAAACTAAATAAAAATTAGATGTTGCCTTGACAATAGCAGCAGTAAAGTAAGTTTAAGTTTTATACATGCTTTATTTTCTATTGAAGCCCATTTCCACCTGTGACTTTCTCACAATTCTCAGAATCTCACCAACGTCAACAATTTTCCTTTTTCAAGCTCATAACCCATTAAATAATTTCAAGAAGTATAATGAATACGGTCTAAACCATGGGTGTCAATCAAAACGATGAAACATCTAACCAGTGCGATTTCCATTGACACCATATGAAGCAGTTCTTCTCCAACCTTCAAACAGCTGTTCTGAGGTCAGATGACGAGCGATGATGAGTGTGTCTGGATCTGATGAATGGAGCTTGTCATTGTGTAGATAGAAGAGCAATGAGGTGACGAAGAGCAACAGAACATAATGATCATCATTACCCAGAATGCACCTGTACACCTCCAGACTGATCACATCATATGCCAGATGGGAGCCATCAGAACATTACATGATAAATAGAGAGTTTTTTTTTTTTTTTTTTTAGCCAGGTTTCAAACAGCTCAGAGCAGTAAAGTCAAGCTTTTGAGAACGTTATCCAAGACGCTTCATAACTGTAACATGGCTGACAAGACGTGAGACGTGCGGATCCAAGTGCAAGCTTTTATTTAAAGGCATGGTCATAAATACAGGCAGGGTCGAAACAATGGCAAACAGGTATGGCAGGGACAAGACAAAGAGTAATCCTAGGGCAAGCGTGGGTCTACGAGCGGCAAACAATATTCAATGGGGCAAGGCAGAGAGATAATCCAGGTACACGGGCTATAATCCAGGCAAGGGAATAAACAGAGTCCGAACAGTGAGACAGGGGTAAATACTGTGAACACAGACTAGAAAACAACAAACGTTCCGTAAAGCAGCTAACACTAGGGGAGTGATAAACGCAGGACAATACAGGAACTGAACAGAAACACAGAATGGCACGGAAATGGTTAATCCAGGAAACACGGGCTAGAATAAACAGCCTTCAGCTGTGTATGTGCAATCAGTGTCATCAGTGCAATGGATGATGGGAAATGGAGTCCAGTGTGATGGGTGTTGTGAGAGTCAATGTGGTGAGCGAGTGACCTCCGGTGGTGAGTGAACGGAAGTTCATAGCCCGGATTTGTAACAATAACTGTAAAACTCAATGTGAAATGCAGTTTGCAAAGAATTTTATTTTCATTGTTTTGAATTATTACTTGGAGAGTTTTATTAATTGAGATTTCAACTTTTTAGCTTTTATTAATTAGGATTTTTACCTTTTTCAACCATTTTTGGTCACACTTTATTTTAAGGTCCAATTCTCGCCAATAACTGTGAATTTTTCCTCAATTAAGTCCTAATTTGCTGTTTATTAATAGTTAGTAAGGTAGTTGTTAGGTTTAGGTATTGGGCAGCATTAGGGATGTAGAATATGGTCATGCAGAATATGTGTTTAATAAGTACTAATATACAGCCAATATGTTAATAATAGGCCTGCTAATAAGCAACTAGTAAATAGTGTGAATTGATCCCTGAAGTAAAGTGTTACCCTATTTTTTAATAACGTGCAACATTAAATTGTGCACAATTCTTAACGAACTATGACACTGTCATGGAACTGAATAGAGCTGAATAATGACACTGTTGTCTTCTGTAGAGCTGATTTACAGCTGAAATTAAATTTGTTTCGTAACTGAACATTTTGTAACTGTCACGGGGACGTGGTTGTAGTAATAAGAGCTGATAAAATGTAAAACTGTAACTTGAATGCAATGTAAGTCGCTTTGTATAAAAGTGTCTGCTAAATGCATAAATATAATAAACTCACGATTAAGGAGTAGACGAAAGGAATCTTTACTGAGTATCAACACAGACCTGTCCTGCCCTGGACGCTGGTGCAGGACAGGAACAGGGCGGAGCCAGGGAGAGCCTCCAGGGCGGATCAGAGAGCCAAGGCGGAGCAGATAGCTCAGGGAAGCCATGGCGGATCATCTGTGACCTTAGCCGGCTCGGCCACGGGCATATGCCCCCCCCCCCCCCCCCCAAAAGAACACAAATGTCTTGGGGAGACTTAGGAATTCAGAGGGGTGCCCTGGAGGAACGGGCTCTGGAGGGCGCTTGCGAGGAGCGGAGTTGACCGCCACAGGAGACTCAGGGGACGAAGGAGGCTCAGGAGACAATGGGGAGCTGGACGGGACCAGCGGAGGCGCAGGAGACTCAAGAGACGGAGAAAGGCTGGACGGGACCAGCGGAGACTCAGGAGATGAAGCCCCGACCACACAGCAAGCCCACTGAACTCCAACAATGGGAGATCTCGGCGGGCCAGGATGGCGAAACGCTCTGTGATCTCCATTATCTGTTTTAGGTCTTGGTTTCTGTCACAGGGCGTGGTTGTAGTAATAAACTCACGATTAAGGAGTAGACGAAAGGAATCTTTACTGAGCATCAACACATGAAGAATAACATTAAACCAAGACAAAGACTAGACAGAAACTGAAGGCTTATAAAGACAGGGAACAAAGGAGCAAACAAGATGATTAATACAAAACAGGTGATCTAGATGAGCAATGATTAACTAAACGAGAACAGGAAATACTAAATAAGGGAAAAACGGAACTAAACAGAAACAGACATGTGACAGATCTAGCCCCCCCCGGAAGGCGCGTCTCGCGCCATAACAGTTCCATTGTGTAGGGGGGGCAGGCGCCCTGGAAGTTGGTGCAGGACAGGAACAGGGCGGAGTCAGGGAGAGCCTCCAGGGTGGATCAGAGAGCCAAGGAGGAGCAGATAGTTCGGGAAGCCATGGCGGATCGGGAGACTCAGGAGGCCATGGCGGATCATCTGTGACCTTAGCCGGCTCGGCCACGGGCATATGCCCCCAAAAATGTATTGGGGAGACTTAGGAATTCAGGGGGGCGCTTTGGAGGAGCGGGCACATGAGTGTGCTTGTAATAATAAACTCAAGATTAAGAAACAGACGAAAGGAATCTTTACTGAGCATCAACACACAAAGAATAACATTAAACTAAGACACAGACTAGACAGAAACTGAAGGCTTATAAAGACAGGGAACAAAGGAACAAACAAGATGATTAATACAAAACAGGTGATCTAGATGAGCAATGATTAACTAAACGAGAACAGGAAATACTAAATAAGGGAAAAACGGAACTAAACAGAAACAGACACGTGACAGTAACACTATTTGCCTGTGTATTACTGTAAAGCAGCTTTGATACAGTCTGCATTGCATAAAGTGCTATATAAATAAATTTGACTTGACCAGGAACGTCCATTCAGCTTGCATTTTGTCATGTTGACTAGTTTTCAAGTAAAAACGGAAATCTTTTTATACTTTTTGGCCATTCATTTATTCAACAATGGCATTTTAAGGGTGTAATAAACGCAAACTTTTGAAAACAGGTTTTAAAGTGCGTAATGCATTACTAAGTAATTAATTACTGCAATATAATTCGTTTTCACTTGAAAAGCAAAGCATGGAATTATTCTTAAATTTTCTGTAATTTAATTAAGGTGATGTAACTGCATTAAATACTGTATAGACTATAAAACAATAGTGGATTTAACATTAAAATGTAACATCTAATGTTAAAATGTATGTTTTTTTTATGTAACATTTTTCCTTTAAATACATTGGTCAGTTCAAGAATAATTTATGCAATCTTTATTATTTAATTGAAAGAATTAAGAACATAATTATTTTGAGAATTAATTAAAAGTTTCATGTCTATCCTTATATCGTTCAACTGGTCGAGGTTGATTTGGGATTTAGAAAGTAGTAATAAGTAACGTGGTACTTTTTCGAGCACAGTAATCTAATTACACTGTTGAAGATGTATTAATCAGTAGCTAGTAATTAATGACTTTTTTAACATTAACTTACCCAACAGTAATTGTCACTGATTTATGTGTTTCTTTACAAAGTGACATGACCAACTACTGGCCTGACGTACATAATACAGTGCTTTAAGATGTTTTTGCGGATCATTATGACAATGTTGCTGTCTGTATGTGAAAAACACTTTTGCCTTTACATTGTTTTAGTGTAAATGCACACTCAGACAGAGAATAATTACATTAATCTTTGCTCCATTACAAAGAGTTTTTTTCCCCCTTTTTTTTTTTTTACAGCATTTGCAAGCAGTCAGCGGGGCCTTCATGGATTCTCCTTACAACGGCAACGCGTCTCTTCAGACGTCCACCTCCAACCTCAACACCAGCTTCTCCAGACCAGCCGAGCAGGACGAGGAGGGCAAGTTCTCCAGCGACGCCATCTGGCTGTGGGTGGCCGTCATTGCAACCATTGGCAATATTGTGGTGGTAGCGGTGGTGTGCGCCTGTGCCTTTTAGACCCCGTAGTCTGCAAGAACACAGCCTGAACTCCTGATCCCTCACCCGTCTGCACCTTAGCACAGTATGTAGTATGCAAGCAACAACCTCCAAAAACGTCCCCTTTGAGTGCATTTAAAGGCAGCCTGCCGATTTCTATTTTATTAGCACTTATTCTATAGATCTGTTTTGTGACTGAACCAAATAAGTTTATTTGTCCGAACATCTGTCAACTGTTGATTAACATGATCAACCAAATCCATGGGACACGTGTCTCCGGATAGGACTCAACTAAGTGTGCATGTTTGTGGGAGTCAGTTCTCGCTAAATCAAACAGATGGTGGTTGTCCGATGGGTCAATGCATTTAGCATGAATTAACTTTGCTTCTGGTAATTCTGCCCACTTCTCTCCCCTTCTGCCTCTTCTGGTGGAGTCAACAATGTTTTGGTCAATTTGGGGCAATATAGGACCAATATATGATGCATGACGACATATATTAGCTGCGAGTGAGAATGTGTTGGTGCATTCAAGTCGAGTCAGAAATATTGCATTTAATTGACTTGAATGCACAGGAGCAATGCCTGTTTTTATTTCATGTGTGCAACTCTGGAAGAGTTGAGGAAATGCAAAGATGTCAGATGAAATGGATGCAGGGTCTATATTTAAGATTAAATGTGTTAAAATGAATGAAATAATTAGGATTTTAAACCAAAAGCAATATCTAAGTTGCATTCATGGAATACCATAGTAATTATGATAAAACATATAATGACTCAATTTACAGCATTTTCATAAAGTGAATAAAAACAAAGCAAAAATACATTCAGTGCATTATTATCCATCATTTTGTGAATGATCAATTTTCTAACACGCTCTTCTCTATTTCTATTTTTATCTAAGCTACTCGTTTTCTTTTATTTATTATAAAAAATGTGACCCTCTAACACTAGCATTCACTATTATTTTTTTTACATATACAGGTAAATCAACCTACGAATTACTTACTGATAGTCTCTACACATTAAACCTGTACAGGATAAGTGTTTTAATAAAAAAAAAAAACATCACTTTTCAGTTTTTGTCCTGCTTTAGTAAATCATAATACCAACCAATTTCTGGTGCAGAGTCCACAAAACCCACTGCTCTCCCATTTAATTGGGTGTTTTTAACACAGTCTCTTGTGTTGTTAAAAGAAACATTAGCCCTGCCAGCTTCAGTCCGAGTTCATATTTTAGTGTGATCACATGCAAGATAATATTAGTGCTTGAATGATCCTGAATCTCGTCTTCTGTGGGTTACAGATATGCCAGCTCATTAATTCAATCAGAGCTCATTTATCAAAGCCCAAAAGTCTTTTTTGTGGACTGTTGATGGTCCACGCAGTTACTAACGGTCTGCTGGATCTCTGAACCGAGACGTGACTTCAGTTCCAGCGCGATTAATCAGACCGTGGAGGAGAGCTTCAGGTTCAGAGGTTAAAACGCATTTAGCATGCAGTCGCTCTGTATTATTAAATTGTGAGTGAACACATTTTGTGGGGTTTTGGTTCCGGGATGATGTGGTGTGAACAGTATAAACCCTCTATTGCACGATGTTGCCTCGGGGTCTTGGCAAACACATTAATGAATATAGAATGGGAATAATAGTTAATAATGATGTGATGAGATTAAGTAAACCAATAAAAAAAAAAAGAAAGCTTTTTCTTGGCCCATACATGAAGGATGCACGTTTCTGCTCTTGAGCATTTTCCTCACACTACAGAAAAGGGGACAGATAATGATTTTTTTTAAAGAATTTATACACAAATAAATTGTATGTTATGAAAAAGTGAAATGGCTATGGATAAAAAAAAAAAATTTAGCCAGAATGTTATTTTATTATTTTTTGTAATGTAATATGTTTATTATATATATATATATATATATATATATATTTAATGGCAATGAAAAGAACCGAATTATTGCCATAAAAGCGAAATTACTGAACCTACACACAGGAACCTGAAAAAAAATGTTCATTTTAGAAGAAAATTTCAGATGGCACATATATTTACACCCAAATTATTTCCTTTTCCTTTTTTTTATATTTTGGGTTAAGGAATTAAAGGCTGTCTTTAAATCTTAAATTCGTCAGGCTCACAGATTTTTTTGGTCTGTGCTGAAGTCGACTGAAGGCTTGAATCGTGTCTCTCTGCCCCTGTAATTTCCTTCAGGAGTTTGGCAGCAGGGCTGTGGTGTTTTTCTGGCTGTGGTTTGATCTCAGAAATGTGGCACAGCCCAGTGTCTTGTTTAACTCCGTTTGTGTGCTTGGCTCTGGAGTCAGTGGAGACGTAGGTGCCCATCACACCACACCACAATGTGCCTTAGGGATCATAAAGCTGCCCATCCATGTGCTCCGGCGTGGAATGATCCGTCTCGTTTTGGAGGTAGGTTTTCTTTAATTTGAAGGCTCTTTAAACGTCTTGTGTGACCTCAGGCCTGACAGCTCTAAGCATTAATCCACGTTCTCTTTCAGGGGCAGTAAGTGTGGCTCACAGCATGATGCTCACATGTGGAGGACGTTATTTTCGTGTAAAAACCACATAAACAGGGATGATCTGAACGGATTATATAATCCAGTAAATACTATACGGATAAGCAACATTATTACTCAGCTCTCTGGGATAATTTATTCTCCGTGGGCATTTGCATCTCATACAGTATTTACATTTCATGACTACCAGTCAATAGTTTGGAATCAATAATGTGAATTAAAGCTGCATTTATTTGATCAAAAGATGTTTTCTATTTTAATATATTTTTAAAATTAAAAAGATTCTAATATGCTGTTTTGGTGTCAGTGTGTTTTCAACATTGATAATAATCATAAATGTTTCTTGAGCAGCAAAGCAGCATATTAGAATGATTTCTGCATGTGACACTGAAGACTGGAGAGACGATGCTGAAAATTCAGATTTCATCACATAAATAAATTACATTTATAGAACATAGCTATTTGACACTGCAAAACTTTTTCCACAATATTGCTGTTTTTACAGCATTTTTTCCCCTTTTTTATTAAATACATACAGTGTTGGTGAGCAGAAGAGACTTCTTTCAAAAACAATAAAACATCTTAATGATTACTAACTTTTGACTGGTATGCATTTGAAGAATTCACATCATTAGCTAAATTAAGAAAATAAACTCTATTCAGTGTCATGCCAATGTATTTTTATTTAATTGGTAAGTAGCATGTAATATGAGAAATAATGCACAGTCAGGTTTCAGGGTCCTATAGGGTTGTATTTTGTTATAATTACCATGAAAATGGTTATTTACTTTTAAATATTTGCTTCCAAAATGAACCTGCCTTCAATCAGAATCGGTCCTTGAATCCATTCTGAAACAAAGAAAAGATATCCACAGTTTGAAAACATGACTTTAAAGAGCAAGACCATTATAAGAGCTCATCAAAACTGGAGTTCATCATCTGCATGTGTTTGTTCAGAGGCTTTGATTTTCGCCTAAATGATGTAAAACATTTTGACATTATTCTGTATTCTTTTTTTTGTTTGTTTAATATTACTGACTCTTGCAAAGGGATCTACAGTACGTGGGCTCTTCTGACCCTTGATCATCTCTTCTTGTCTTTCAGACTAAAATAAACATGTTGCAGCCTAAAGGACGTTTATATTAAAGCAATGAAATGCTTTGAGACACTTTGTTTGCTGCAAGAGCACAGTGGAAACCTGGTTAGAAGACACAGAAGTGGAGGAGCTTTAAATGAACAATATCTACTATTGTTTGAGCAAGTGGATTCATGTTGGAGAAATAGAGTCATAATTGTAAAATCTTTAATGTGCTCTACATGTGTGCAAATGATAGGATTAGTAGAATGAATTTGTGTTGTATTTCGCAGTTGAATCACAAAATGCATTCCATATTTTGGTTATGTGTGGTAAAGACAGATTGTTTAAAATGTGCAAAATTCTCCTAAAAAATGAGCCAAATAATTAAAACAAAGAGAACTTTAGTAGTTTTAGAACTACTAAAAAAAGTAATAAGTAAACAATTAAAAAAAAAAATAGTTTTAATGATAATATGCATCTAATTGTTGATTGTTGTTTATGCATTAATTAAAAACAAGTGCATAGTTGATGAAATGTGTACATGTATTGTGTTTAAATGGAGAAAATGCACTTAATTTATAGTATATGTTGGTCAGTATGAGACTGACTCTAGCTTTTGAATGAGTGTCATTCAAGCATCAGCTGTTCACACATATGCATGCATGCATATGAATGAATATGAATGAACTGCTTGCTCAATATCGGTCTGATCTGTAATTTGTGAGCTAGTATCACCGGACGCTCAGGGACGCTCTTTGTAAACGTACACCTGATGCCAGCACAATACAGCACCAATCCAAGCAGGTACAGTCATCACAAATTCTGCTGTTAATCGTATGAAATGAACCTTTGAAAACATATGGATGTGATAAATATGTAAATATTCTTCCATTATTAAAAAAATAGCAGCCTAAACCGCAAAGGATGGCATTGATGTAACAATTTGGATCATATAAAAAAACCACCAAGAAGTGTCAGAATGTGTCTCATTAATCCCTTAAAACAGTCTGACTAGATTTCATTAAAGTTTTGCCTTAACTATACGATGGACGGTTGTTTGCACATGATGTACGTTTTAAAATCATAATAATTTAACTTATTTAATTCATGCATTGTTTTTTTAACCTATTTAATCCCAAATTTTTCCCAGACATGAAAATATCCAAATGATGTGTCATTAGTAACCCTTTGAAATAATCAATAATTATTATTATTATTTTTTTTTTTTTTTTTTTGGAAAAATGTGTGAAAAATTGTGTTTTATGTTCGGTCAATAATAGTGACCGGTGGGATATGGAGAGTACTGAAATCACATATTTCTACAGTCATAAAAATTTGTATATATCTTAGCTCAGCTATTTTAAACTGTTTGATCACATTCTAGGGTTACAATTATGCATAAAAAAAAAAAAAACCTTATGCAACATTGATAGGAACACTGAGATAAAAAAAAAAAAATTCAACCATCACCGCATTTCAAAATTGTTACTTTTTTCTAAAATATAACATCAAATTTTTAAATCAATGCTACGAGTATTACAACATCATTATTGTAAAATTTTTACACATTCAAATTTTTAATTTAGTGCAATATTTTGTCATTGCAACATTTTATTGTCATTTTCACTAGCAACTGCCATTGGATTATATTGTAAAATAAAGTTCACCGTTATCCCAGCGGTCACTATTGTGACCATCAACATATTTACTCACTCTATGACCACACTCAACAAAACTGAATATGTGCAAATGCATATATTAATACTAGACCTTAAAGATAATGTGTACCAAAAATATTTGTCATATCTTTATGTTAACACACTTTACCAGCCTTTCGTTTTGGAGCTTTGATGCATCCATCATCTTCTCAAGATGCAAACAGGAAATAAACTGCTCTGGTCATGTGACAATTTGCACTAATCATGTGAAACTGCACATATTTAATTGAGACCCTTTATTTTTTCCATATTTGCAGGAAGTGCACTAAAACATCAGTCGGTACGGTTTGTAGAGCTTTTAATTGAAAAACTTTTTTTGCGGTCACTATTGTGACCGGTGGGATTAAATGGGTTTTAATTAAGATAAAACATCTTAATAAGATAAATGTGATTTATTTTTCTTTCACTCCAGTCATTCACACTGTTAGATCACATGATTGATACTGTCTTGCATGGGAAATATCTGTCTGTTCTGCTGTTATTTTTATGCAAGTATTATTGTCTATACAGTACGTCCACAATGTATCAAAATTAAGGATTCCTTCATGTATCTTCTTAAAATGAGTATGCAGCAAATAAGTTGCACTCACACACAGTACAGTATACGTTTCATTTAATTTTGGACACAAACAGCTTATTTATATGTCATTTTTATTTTATTTTTTGATCTGTAGTAAAATTAGCAATGTTTGTGTGTAGAGTTACGTATGATCCAGATGTGAACTTTAATGATATTTAAAGAACTTTTATCAAGTATATATTTGTCTGTTTGCTCTATACTCTGGGTGGTATCATCTCAATAGGTACTAATATGCACACTTTAGGTATAAAAGGTGTACCTTTTGAAAAGGTATCGTCCCAGTAGCAGATTTAGTAGCAATTTTCTTCTGTGTTAACATTTAGTTCTGCAAGAACAAGTCAATATAAAGATCTATTGGACACAAGTGTGCAAATGTTCATCTATACAACAGTTCAATCACCATGACCAGTCTTATGTTTGTTGGGAACAAATGCAATATTGTGCACTCTTTCCTCTGGTTCTTTTGACCTGGAATGACCTGCGTCCGCTGTCTGGAGGCTTGACCATCTGCTGGAAATTAACTGTGAAGCCGCTGTCTCTGCATTCAAAGGCCTCTCAATAGTAATTACACACCACAAACCAGCCAGAGATCACTGATAGAGGTGCATTAGATGATGTAACACTATTTCTCTCTGTCTCACACTCTTTTTTTTTTTACTTACATATAGATAAAGTCCAGAGCTGAGAGCTAACCATTAGCATTTCAGTTCAGCCCTGAAGGTAATCACGATTCTGCAGTTTTGTATATAACCAGCAGGGGCCAACTGAACCGTGCAGTAACCTACCAAACGCATTAGAAGACAAATTATCATCACAATTTGTCTTCCAATTTGCCCAGGTTCATCAAAATGCTGGGCTGGTTGTTCGAGTGACCGTCATCTAGTAATGGCTCAACAGACGGATGCAATCTGCTCTGACTGAGTGCAGTGCAGTTAAACTACAGTCATTTCTGCTGCCTGTAATCACAGATCTGCTTCAGAGCATGTTTGACCTCATCTGTTGTTCCACACCGTGACTAAATGTAGAGCCGGAGGCCAATTCTAATTAAACATCATTTGTGAGGATTACAGTAATCTTAGCTGTTCTTTGTCATTTTCAGCAGGTGAAAACGAAGAGTATAACATTATTTACCCATTTTCCATAAAACAAATTTGACAAATAATATATTCTTTTCCATAGCTGCAGGATTAAAGTGTTAAAAAAATTATATTTTGTGCAGATTAAACATGACTTGCAAAACTCGTAAAAGTTTGGATATTTATATTGTTAATTGTAATCGACACCATTATTCAAAACAGGTTAATAGGCTATTTATATGCATGATAGTGAAATTCTGAAATATGTATATGAGACACTTTGCGTATACATTTATGATGTTAATTGTAATATTTATTCTGTTAATTAAGGTTTATTTTTCTTAATTTTGCATTTGCAAATCAGGATAAAATGGTTGGATAAAAAACCATGCGTAAAGCCAGTTATATCCATTTAAATGTTTTAATGACATTTTGTGGAAAAAAGTCTTCATAAACAGTATAGGATTTAAGTTACAGAAAACATATTTTCAGAATTTTTGTGCAGAGTAAACATGACATAACATGCAAAATCAGTAACAAGCATTCATACTTTTGTTTTGTTTACTGTCGTTTATTGAGTTTTAATTCTTGTATGAAAAAAGCTGCATAAAGATTCTTTTCGGAGCAATTTGAGTAACAGGTCGTATTTGCTTAACTAACAGCAGGATTCATGACCTTCTCAAAACCCTTTTATCTCCAGACTTTTAACTCACTACTCTGTTTATTCACTCTCCTCGAGGATCATCTGAACTTCTCGTCATAACAGAGACAGTGACTCAAACACTGTTAAAAGCATCTGCCTAGTAAGGTCTTTCTAACATCATGCTAGGCGACACTTAATCTCTACGATAACGAGTTCAAGTTCATGCTGTCCTCGCAGCTGAAACAAACACACTGGGAAATTTAAAGGGAAAGTTCACCCAAAAATGAAATGTGCTGTTAATTTACTGATTTTCAGGCCATTCGAGATGTAGGAGACTTTTTTTATTGTTTAGTAAAACTGTAAAAAAAAAAAAAGATTTTTAGCTGAAACTGTGCTCCTTGGTGATTTTGATTCATATCATGCAAATCAATGGCTACCATCAAAAAGTAAAAAAAAAAAAACAAGCATATACAGGCAACACAAAATTAATACCAGTGGCTCATGATATATTGAGGTCTTATGAAGCAAAATGATCAGTCTGTGTAAGAAACTGAAAATTATTTACAACATTATTACCTGTAATCCAGAGCCTCGGGCAAACGGTCTGGAGTGACGTCCGGTCGCCAAATTATGGTTTCTCATGGTGTAAAAAGCTGAGCTAGTTTATTCACTTTATATGCTTTAGACATGTAAAACATCCCTTTCGCATTATTGTATATGTGATGTCATTGTGTGATTAAGTAAAATAACTGGTAAATTGGTTATTTGAACCAGTTTCTAAATAATCAGAATAATTGGATTTCCCCATTTGCATGAGGCTCTGGATTACAGGTAATAATGTTGTAAATAATGTTCTGTTTCTTGCACAGACCAATCGTTTCACTTCATAAGACCTCAAAATATCGTCAGGAGCCATAGATATTCAATTTGTCTTAACTGTATATGCTTTTTTTTTTTTTTTTACTCATGTTGGTATGTCATATGTCCCACTGACTTGCATTTTTTTAATCACTAAGAACCACGGTTTCAGGTCAAAATCTTCTTTACTTCTACTGAAAAAGTTCCCTTATGAAAATTAACAATGGTTATATTATACTAAAAGTGTAGTAACCATGTTTTTTTTGGCATATTGATTACCATTTGTATAACCACAGTTTACTACAAAGTCACTTTCAAACCAAGCAGCGTTCGTTTTTTTTTACCCTCGTGCAAAGCTCCCATTACAACCTATTTTAAAAGTAAGTTCTGCTTCCAGTTATATTCGGTTTTAGTTACCTGTACAAAAACAGTACGTTTAATGCACCTTTATATTGCATGCTGGTGCTTTGATATCACATTATTTTATTATCATATTCATAAATGATTATGAATCGGAAGGCTCACATTGACAGAACATAGACAATGTTGTTTTATTGGTAGTCTCATTTTCTCAAAAGTTGTGCATTGTTGCTTATTCAATATAAATGTCATTATTTCCATATCTAAGTACGGTCTCTAAATACAGACAGTGAATGCTGGCATAAAATCACAAGCTTGCCTTCAAAGAGAAAACCTATTTGAGATGCATTCAGAAAAGCTTTTCATGACTGAACAATGAACATCCTCCAGATTTAAGGACACAAATGCGAAGCTGAGAAGCTCCCAAAAGTCTTATTATTCAGGATGTTCTTCTTAGAAATGCTGCTCTTTAATTGTCGGCCAAAACATACTAGCACTGCCACGTTCATCTTCTCTATCTGCTGCGTTTAGAAGTGTTGGTCACGTTGACAGCAGTCGTTAAGTTACCCATAAGACGCAGTTTCCCAGAAGGTCTCCACATGGTGTGGCGCTGAATCACCAGGTTCAGTTTACTGGATTTCCTTCCACGAATCGCTCACCATATACAAAAAAACCCTCTTTTGCTTCTCTCAGACACAGTGGGATGTGGATCGAACTTTGTTATGCTCTTTTAGCAAGAGTCCAAGTTTATTAAGCCTTTGGCAGACAGTCATTGGCAAAGCAACTGGAGCTCTTTTTTATTTGTTACATGCAAGGATTAAAGTTTAATTTTCCAAAAGAGAAATCTAGTTCGTATCATATTCAAAGCAAACAGAGCTAATAAGAAAAGTGTAAATAAATAAAAATAAAAAAAAACTCTGAGTTCAGATATGATGCCTTGTTTTGTGCTGTTGATGTTCAATCAAAAACATTGAGCGGATGTGGCACAGATTCACTTCAAGGGCTTGTTTTCCACACTGGTTTAGTCAAATTAAGAGCCACACAAAACCCTCAATACAATTAAACCAAATAAACATTCACCCTACACCAGAATGCAGCCCTCAGCAGATTTTGTTGCTGTTCTTATCTTTGTGATTTATGTAACCACGGCGGATGCAGTGAAGGAATCTCAAGCTCTTAATCTGCTCTTACGTGAGAGAAACGATGCTCCTCATGGCTGTCTGACATGAGAATCAAAAACAGATGAGACACACATTCAGATTACATCTGAGTAATGTATAGAGTAGAAAGAGAGATAGTCAGAGTGCAGAGATTATCAACAGCTGACAAACATGCTCTCCAGCTGCCTATATAGACAGTATTTTAAAGCATCATATGCTCTTGGTTGTTTCAGAAGACAGCATAATTAAACATAAGATTTGGCCAAAATCTAGAAGGAAAGCATGTGAAAAAACAAACAAACAAAAACATATAAGACAGCAGACAAAGCACTAAAAATATGCATTATTAATATACTTACATTTCATTCATTAATGAAATATCATTTTTTAAAATATATACTGTATTTAAAAAAAATGCTAAATTGTAAAAATTGCAGCCATTTTAAACACTTTTATTTGTAAATACTTCTGGGACAATATAAATCTATTAAGACGTTATTATATATATATATATATATATATATATATATATATATATATATATATTATATTATTTTATATATTAAATAAATAAAATGGCCAAATAATATATGAGGAATAAAAATGTAACTAAAACGTTTTGAATATATATATATATATATATATATATATATATATATATATATATATATATATATATATATATATATATATATATATATATATATTATTATTATTATTATTATTATTAGAATTTATTTTTATTATTATTATTTTTTTTTGATAGCAATAGATTTTTTATTATTTTTATTATTTTCCATTGCACTAGGCAATTTCACTACCATCTGCATTACTTAATCTAACACTTTAATGCCATTTCTATTGAATTAAAATGTACTTTAAAGTTAAGCATTTCATTTTAAATTATTATAAAGTGCACTTTTTAAAAGTATTAAGAACCAGTCATGAAAATGTTACTTTTATTTCATTAATATTGTATTATCTGCAAGAACAGTTTTTAACTTTTGAAGTACACGTTCAATACAATTAAGCACACTTTTTTTTTTTTTTAAACAAAGATATGTAAGCTGTTTGAAATAGGTCATTAGGTCACTGATTCCAGTTTATGTTAGGATGCAACATCAGATCAGACAGCAAAACAGCTCACTAGTGTTTGGAAAAGAGCCATAAAATCAGTAGACAAAACCCAGCACCCACCACACACAGAGAGCAATGTTGCATCATGCTGAAAATGTCATTAAACTGACTCAATATTGAGAAGTTTTGTTTTGTAGAATTGCATAAACAAAAGCAGGCGAAATGAAAGGACTAACATGAGAGAAAGAGGCTCGGGTTCAATCGGGGGAGGGAGGCTGCGAGCGTTTGATGCAGGCCAGCCGCAAGAAGAAGGAATGTGTCTGCCGGAGAATGAGAGAAAGCGAGGGAAACGCAGAGGAGGAGACTGGGTGGAAAGTGGGAGGGAGTAGAGAAGCGTGTGTGTAAAGCATGCATGTGTGTGTGGCATGGCTGTTGAATGAGTGGGCCTTGTGTAGCTGCTTCTCTGCCCCAGAGCCTCATGTGTGTGTCTGTGAGTGTGTTTGCACGTGTTTGCTGGAGACAGATCACCGGCCACTGCAACTAACCGCCGGAGAAACTGCACACCATTGGTATTTCTCAAACTCAGCACAAGCCACCTTTGTACAGAGTTTTCTCCTGTGCAATGAGAGGAATGACAGTGTGGAGAGCTCTTTGCTTTCTCTCTCAGAGTTTGATTCTGGTGGTCCTCCTGAGCCCTCAGCAGGGAAATGCCCACCCGCAGTGCCTGGACTACAAGCCTCCGTTCCAGCCTCCGGAGCCCCTGCTCTTCTGCAAGGAGTACGCCAAATTTGGATGCTGTGATTTGGACAGGGATAACCAAATATCCCAGCGCTTCTATCAGATCATGGACTACTTCGATCATACTGGATTCATGGCCTGTGGGAAGTACATCCGCAGCATTCTTTGCCAGGTGAGTCTCAGGTCAGGCTGATTGTTTTCTATGCTGTTTTAAAAAGTCTCTGTAGAAATGCACATAGAAACATTTTGTGTTCTTTTTTTTATTTACGTTCACTTAATTTGGATGTGGATGTGTCTTATGTTGTTGTTCCCTGTCTTGTGTTGTACAATATGCAAGGTCACCCAAGACAGAAAATTCTGTCATCATTTACGCATTATTTATATTTTGAAGAATGTTGGTAACCAAAGAGTTGCCGGTTGCCATTGACTTCTATAGTATGGAAATGAAAAACATTATTGAAGTCAATGGCTACCGTCAGCTCTTTAGTTACTAACATTCTTCAAAATATAATCTTTTCTGCTCAATAGAAGAGAGAAACTCATACAAGTTTGGAACAACTTGAGTTCACGTGTGTAAATGATGGCAGTTTTCATTTTTGGGTGAACTGTCCCTTTAACTTTAATTCAAGAAATTCTCTATAGAAATGCATATATAAGAATTTAAACAGCTGGACATATTTATTTGGATTTTATTTATTTATTACTTAATTATATTAATATTGTTATTAAATAAATATTCAAATATTTTATGTTTGTATTAATTGTATTATTTATTCAGTTTTGTTAATAAATGATGCAGACTGTGTCTCATTCATCAGTGTTTATACAGAGGAGGTTACATCACTGCATGCGTTACATCATTTTTGTTTTGGCTATGCTTTCAGAAACTGGAGGACTTCTGAATTTGTAATGAGCTATTTTTAGATGACTTTGGTCATTTTAAATGTAAGATATTACTAGTTATGGTAATTTTGTGTGAATTTTACTCTTCAGTCTTAAAAATAAACCCACTCTTGTTCAACTTAAGTCAACATAAACAAGAAATGTATATGTGTATATATATATATATATATATATATATATATATATATATATATATATTTTTTTTTTACATTTTGTTTACCTAATATATGTATGTGTGCTGTGTATATTTATTATGTATATATAAATACACACTCATGCATGTATATATTTCAGAAACATATGTTATGTTTATATATTAAATATATTTATTTATAATATAACATAAATAAAGACATGAAAATACATGTAAATATTTTCAAAATATATACTATATGTGTGTGTCTTTATACATGCATTATAAATATATACAGAACACACACGCATGTATTATGCAAACAAAAACTTAATTTTTTACGCGATTAATCGCTTGACAGCACTAATAATATATGTATAATTTTTGGTGTATTGGAATAAACTGTTATGTAAAACCATAATTCCTTATAGTCACCTACTTACATCATTGCAACTTCAAGGCTGCCGGGATTAAATGATAATGATTTACCATATGGTTTTGAGATTGCAGTGGGATTGCGGTTGGCAAAGGGAACACCTGATTTATTTGACTACTTAGTGGTGAAGCTGAGCTCAATGATTGTCTTTGTTGGAACATTTATCCCAGATACAGGGAGCTGCTTGTGTTCTCCAACCTGCAGAGAAGCAAAATATATGCTTCCTCACTAACTAGGCATTTCATATTCCTGTGGAAAGGTCAGGACAGCAAAGATACTGCAGAAAGAGAGAAAGAAAGAGCAAGAGTAGAGGATAGGCCACTAAATGTTCATAATACATCAGTTTTGAATCTGATTGGTCAAACTGCATTCCTAGAGTGCTGATATCATTTCAACAGCACTGGAACTTTTCCTGTGTCTGTGTTTGTGCTTTCCAGACTTTCACTGGTAGAGGTCGACAAGTGGCTGTCTTTATGATTCACTGAATCATGAATCATATTTAATTTGCTGATTCATTTAGGATTGAAACAGGTCACAGTCTATAAGAAATAATCATTGAATTATTCACTCAGTCAATTCACATGCAATCTTTCTGGGTCGAAACAGGTGACCGTCTATATGAGTGAGTGATTGAATTGTTCACTCAGCCAATTAATTCAACAATTCAGATTCTTTCAGGAACATACTTTAACTACACTACTGTGTGTTGCTTGGAGAACTTGACAGACCAAAAATAGAAATACTGGAAATATCACGATAATGTTTTGTTTATTATGAGTGCACACTGCAGTTGTCGCATGGGCTCTTTAAAGTTGGGTGGATTCTGATTGGCTGTCAGTGTTTTTAATCATTGATCAGCTGCAAAAGAAAAAAAAAAGTAATTTTAATTATATTTTTTTTTTACATTTTGTTTACCTAATATATGTATGTGTGCTGTGTATATTTATTATGTATATATAAATACACACTCATGCATGTATATATTTCAGAAACATATGTTATGTTTATATATTAAATATATTTATTTATAATATAACATAAATAAAGACATGAAAATACATGTAAATATTTTCAAAATATATACTATATGTGTGTGTCTTTATACATGCATTATAAATATATACAGAACACACACGCATGTATTATGCAAACAAAAACTTAATTTTTTACGCGATTAATCGCTTGACAGCACTAATAATATATGTATAATTTTTGGTGTATTGGAATAAACTGTTATGTAAAACCATAATTCCTTATAGTCACCTACTTACATCATTGCAACTTCAAGGCTGCCGGGATTAAATGATAATGATTTACCATATGGTTTTGAGATTGCAGTGGGATTGCGGTTGGCAAAGGGAACACCTGATTTATTTGACTACTTAGTGGTGAAGCTGAGCTCAATGATTGTCTTTGTTGGAACATTTATCCCAGATACAGGGAGCTGCTTGTGTTCTCCAACCTGCAGAGAAGCAAAATATATGCTTCCTCACTAACTAGGCATTTCATATTCCTGTGGAAAGGTCAGGACAGCAAAGATACTGCAGAAAGAGAGAAAGAAAGAGCAAGAGTAGAGGATAGGCCACTAAATGTTCATAATACATCAGTTTTGAATCTGATTGGTCAAACTGCATTCCTAGAGTGCTGATATCATTTCAACAGCACTGGAACTTTTCCTGTGTCTGTGTTTGTGCTTTCCAGACTTTCACTGGTAGAGGTCGACAAGTGGCTGTCTTTATGATTCACTGAATCATGAATCATATTTAATTTGCTGATTCATTTAGGATTGAAACAGGTCACAGTCTATAAGAAATAATCATTGAATTATTCACTCAGTCAATTCACATGCAATCTTTCTGGGTCGAAACAGGTGACCGTCTATATGAGTGAGTGATTGAATTGTTCACTCAGCCAATTAATTCAACAATTCAGATTCTTTCAGGAACATACTTTAACTACACTACTGTGTGTTGCTTGGAGAACTTGACAGACCAAAAATAGAAATACTGGAAATATCACGATAATGTTTTGTTTATTATGAGTGCACACTGCAGTTGTCGCATGGGCTCTTTAAAGTTGGGTGGATTCTGATTGGCTGTCAGTGTTTTTAATCATTGATCAGCTGCAAAAAGAAAAAAAAAAAGTAATTTTAATTATATTGTTGTTCTATTGTTCAGTAATGTGGAGTTCTTTATTCTCATAGAATTCAAATGAATATTAAAATATGTATGATCATTCACTATTTAAACAGATGGCTGTCATTGAATCATTCACTCAACCAATTCATTCAAAACCACTGATTTGTTCTGGATCGTAACAGGTGACTGTCTTATGAGTGAGTCATTGAATCATTCACTCAGTCAATTTATGCAACGACTATGATTCATTCATGAATGTAATGCCACTGCTGTGTGTTGCTTGGAGAAGTTGACAGACCAAAGATGGAAATATTGGAAATATCTTGAAAATATTTTCTCTAAAATGAAAGTTGTATAACATCAATATCATACTTAGAATGGTCTAAATATCCCGATTCAGAGGCTGCAGAGCACTCTTATGAATATGATTACTAATATGTAATTAGTAATCATATTCTCAGGTAAGATCACACCTTGGATGGCTCCTTTTTTTTTTTTGTTCTGTGATTCTTGAGAACCAAAACCAGATATGTAAGAAATGTTTGTTTCATGATGCATATTAAAGGGGTTAAAATAATGACTCTTTCAACATGGAAAAGCTGTAAACTCATAATTGCCTAATGAGTGACGGGCACAGACATATAAGCTAATGAGCTTTCAGGCCCAGTAGAGTGGAGCTAGTGTGTTGATGAGCGAAACCCTGAAGGGACCATCTGTTGAACAAGATCCATGAGGAGTTTGATAACAACAGAGATTGCATGGGAGCTCCTACAGACTCTCGTAATTACAGAAGCATATAAACAAAATTATACGAGCGACAAAAACAGAAGTACACAATGACTGGGCAAGCACTTACAATAGGATCAGAAGGTATGGAGGGCAAAAATATACAGTGCATCTGAAGAAAAGAAAGCATGGGAATTGGTGCTTTTCCCAGCATTGTTCAACGCTTGGCATTGTACTTAGAAGTGTTTACTATAATATTGCATGTGAAACAGTAGTTTAAACATTCAATACAACTCCTCAACTCACCTTATATGATATCCATGAAACAAAATAAGAAAAATAAGTATTTTATTGGACATGTGAGGGTAATATTTTGACCTATGACCTACAGTTTTTGTATTAAGCCTGAAAACTACAGTGGAATTATGTAGATTCAGAAGTTTCCTTGACATAGACATTCAGTCCAACTCATTTCTGCCCTTTCTGCAAGGTTTTTCCTCAATGCTACAGGATATTACATAACCGTGTGTGTTGTTTAGGAAATGCTGGACTCATTTATACCACATAACCCCCCTCAATGGGTCTATATTTTGTTTGAATTGCAATCAAACATCATTAGAGAGCCTTGAAACATTATTCATCCACCTTTTGGCCACATTACAGTGCCTGTGATGTGTTACGAGCGAGTTAGCCCATCAATCCAAGCCACTTTCAGGTCCGTTATTTGTTTAATGTCATTATAGTAATCTCGGATATCTTCCAGTCCCGAGCTGGCAGTATCGTTGCCAAGGCTGGCTCGGTCCTCTGATGGGTGTGGTGTTGTGGTTAAGGCATAATGAGGGCTTGGTTAGTCCAAAATGCCCAAGAGTTACTGTATTTATAGCTCAAACGATCATCACCAGCTGCTGGATTGAATCCTGGGATCCCGGCTGTAGAGAAGACGTGCAGAATGCCACGTTTGCCAGACTATGAGGAGGAGAGACGCAGAAAGCCTTACACAGCAAATACTGTACGTTTCAGATGAATTTGTTATTTGAGATTAACTGAAAGTTTATTGATGATAGGAGCAAGTCATTATTCATGGGCCAATGACATTACACTTTTTTATGGATCTATAAATTTATTAAAAAATGCAGAACTTTAAAAATGCAACTCATATACTATTAAAATGAAGGTTCTTTATTTGCATATATGGTTCTATGGCAGAGAATCTTTATAGAGGAAAAACATTTTTGTTTTTGAGGATTAAAATGTTCTTCACACTAAGCAAAATGGTTCTTTTAAAGAACTGTTTACTTAAAGGTTTCTGAGAACCCAAAATGGTTCTAATCGCATCGCATCGGCAAAAAAAAAAAAAAAAAAAAAAATCAACATTCAGAAGAATCCACATTAAAAAAAGTTTATAAAAAAATACTGAAAACCTTGTAAACCTGGCATAATATTTCTTAGAAAATTTTTTTAAAAGTACTTGACTCAAAACCTACCATGCACAAAAATGCGGAACAAAAACATAAAACAGTAAATGCTGTCATATCAGATCATTTGAAAATGTATTTTAAAATTATTTTTGAAAGTAATAATTAAGATATGTACACTTGTATTCAGTGTGTAAGAAAAAATGGCATGTGGCATAAAAGTTTTTTTTTTTTTTTTAATTGACAATTGAATATTTAACATTGCAATTAACAAATGAAATATAAGTGCATTTCTAAGACTTTAGCACATGCGTTTTAAACTAAATTTTTCAAAGATTTTTCCTTTTTTTATATATATAACTAACTGTCATAAAGTCTCATACTCATGCTTAATACTTTATAGTTTATAGATATTGTCCTCAAAGGGATAGTTCACCCAAAAATGTAAATTTTGTCATCATTTTCTCAGCTTCAAGTTGTTCCAAACCTGTGTGAATTTCTTTCTTCTATTCTTCTATGAAACACAAAATACGATATTTTGAAGAGTTGATAACCTAACAGCTTCCGTCCTCACTGACTTTCATAGTTTTTGTTTTATTTTTATTTTTTTTCAGTGGCTACCAGCAACAAATTCCATGTTCAGAAGAAACTCATACAGCTTTGGAACAATTTAAGAGAGAGTAAATGATGATAGAAGTTTTATTTTTGGGCGAATTATCCCTATAAAGTGTAGACATATTTAGGCTACTGTTGTTTGGTGAATTTTCGCAGACGAAATGCCCCATTTCAATAGGAATCCATGCAATCATGAATTTTGCCTGAAGGCGAAAGATTTCCACACAGATTTTCCAACGGGTTCAGGCTCATGCAGATTTGCCACGTTCACCGTGCTTAAGTAAGGGATAATGCATGGCTAGCTGTGCATTAAACGATCTTAATGCATGACGTGGAGGCCAAGAACCACCCGACGCCATGCATTATCCCACTTATACCTTTGTCATTTGCCAACATTTACAATTTAAAGCTGTTAATGATGTTTGCAGCGCAATATTTAACCAGTAGGGTAAAAATTATGGTTATTTTCATCAGATACAGCTCGTTAGCTCTAGCATTCTGCCCACTTCAAATCAGACTCAGAGATAAAATAGTGAGGTAAGATCACATTTGTGACCCTGGACCACAAAACCACAAAAATATTTGTCTGAGATACAACTATTTGAAAATCTGGAATCTGAGGGTGCAAAAAAATCTAATTATTGAGAAAATCACCTTTAAAGTTGTCCAAATGAAGTTCTTAGCAATGCATATTACTAATCAAAAATTAACTTTTGATATATTAACGGTAAGAAATTTACAAAATATCTTCATGGAACATGATCTTTACATAATATCCTAATGATTTTTGGCATAAAAGAAAAATTTATCATTTTGACCCATACAATGTATTTTTGGCTATTGCTACAAATATACCCCAGAGACTTAAGACTGGTTTTGTGGTCCAGGGTCACATTTATTTGAATTAATTATAGTATTTGAATTAATTATTGATCGATTGAGAGAGAGAGAGAGAGAGAGAGAGAGAGATGACAGTTGTGTGTGCATTACCTTTGTCTGAGTCTCTATACAAACAATGAAGCTGTGTTACTTCAAAAACAGCGATTTTACACCTCGTTGCTGAGGAATATAATGTAGCGATCTAGTATCTAAGCTATTTTATTGATACAAGTCGCGGGGAAGCGTTGACAAGCTTGTGTATGTGTGTGTGTGTGTGTGTGTGTGCATCAATTAAAGCAGCGTATTAATACAGAACAGTGATTAAACTGACTTGGAACTACCTGTGCATTAAATGGTTTTACTGCATACCTGCCAGCCAATCAGAATCCAGTATTCAGACAGAGCATGGTATAATACAGTATATCACTACACTAATGACAATAGGTAATGGAGCTTTAGCCAAACTTCCACTAATGTGATACACTTTTAATGTGGTCAACTTAGAGCTGAATCTTAGACTCAGTGTCTTGAAGCAATCTTAATCGTTCTGGGAGACTGTTAGAAAGGCTTTAGAATTCATATAGCACTACTGAATAAATGTCCATGCTTTGATTTGTTTGTTTCAGGAATGCTCTCCTTACGCAGCACATCTGTACGATGCAGAAGACGCAAACACCCCGATGCGGGAGCTTCCCGGCCTCTGCGGAAACTACTGCGAGGATTTCTGGCTCCACTGCCGTTACACTCTCAGCCTTCTGATCAATAACAACGAAACGTATGCTATCGAAGAAGACCGGAGCAAGTTCTGCAAATATCTTGAGCTGAAAGATCCTGAGTACTGCTACCCAAACGTCCTCTCCAACGCCGAGCTCAACACCAACCTGGGAGACGTGAAGGCGGATCCGCAGGGCTGCATTCAGTTGTGCCTGGAAGAAGTGGAGAATGGGCTTCGCAATCCGGTGGCGATGGTACACGCCAATGACGGCACACACCGCTTCTTCGTGGCGGAGCAGCTGGGTTACGTGTGGACTTACCTGGCCAACGGTTCTCGGATCGACAGGCCCTTCCTGAACCTGACCAGGGCGGTTCTGACCTCACCTTGGGCCGGAGATGAGCGAGGCTTCCTCTGCATCGCCCTGCACCCTCATTTCACAAAGGTGAAAAAGGTCTACGTTTACTACTCAGTGTCTGCGAAGAAGCAGGAGAAGATTCGCATCAGTGAGTTCCTCGTGTCTGATTCGGATATGAATATGCTGGATCACTCCTCAGAAAGGTGAGAGACAGATATCAGATATTCACGTTATGTTCCACTCAACTCAAACCTGCGTATTTCATGGTTAAAAACAGCTGCACAGACCCAATAAATATATGTGTGTGTGTGTATGTGTATATATATATATATATATATATATATATACGGTATGTACATTGGTGTATGTTATTAAATTATTTTCCACACACTTCTTTTGATTAAAATGTTACAATGTTTTAACCATCTATATGGTCATTTTTACCGAAAGTTTTTATTTTTATTTTTTTTTTACTTTATCGAAATGGTACAAAACTCGATAAAGGTTGTGAATCTTGCTATGTGTTGTATAAAATACAAGATATTAAATAAAAAACTTTAACAAACTAAAATATAGTACATTCACTTTATTGAAATACTATAATTTAGAGTACTTATTTTATAAATAATTACATTATATTTGTAGTAAAGGGCAAGTATAATGGGAATTAGATTTTGAAAAAATAAAATAAAATAAAAACTTTTTTTAAAGGTTTCAAAATTGGTGCCACACTCTAACTGATCATTTTGATTTTTGATTTATTTATTTAATTTTTTTTTCTGTAACTGGCAGTATGCGCCAAATGCTGTTTTTTATTAGGAACAAATAAATCGGTAAAACAAACAAACAAACAAAAAAAAAACTAATAATAATAATCCTCCTTCACCTCAAATATTCTTCCATCATTCATTCCATGTGTGTTCCAGAAATTATGGTGGCAGATATTTAATTTAATTTAAAAAAAACATTTATTTGTATAGGCTATACTGTATATCTTGTAGTGATATTGGTGTAGCTGTTCAGATCTGCTCTGATGTGGTGACAATCACAATCAAGAAAGAGGAACCACAAACCAAGAATTTCATAAGGTTGAAGTGCAGAAAAAAAAAAAAAACTTCCTCTTTCAATTTTATATTTAATATACAGGCGTCAAAAGAGAGCCCAGAATCCTGTCGTGTAGCTTTATTTACATGTTTGGCAGATGCTTTTTTCCAAAGCTGCAGGAAAGGATACATTATCTGATTAATCAGCAGCTCAAAATTAACAGATTCTGAAATAAAAGACTTCCTCTTAGATGCGTGACGCCCTTTTTTATCAGTTTGTGAAATTGTTAAACTATTGATGCTTATTTTGGTTCACAGGACACTTCTAGAAGTTGATGAGCCTGCATCAAACCACAATGGAGGTCAACTACTGTTTGGGTTGGATGGATATCTGTACATATTCATAGGAGATGGTGGCAAAGCAGGAGACCCTTTTGGAAAGTTTGGGAATTCTCAAAACAAGTAAGGCATCTTTATTTATCTTTATTTGACACACTTGCCTCTTACAGAGTGCACTATTTTTAACACCTATTTTTACTGTAAATTCATGACATGATGTCAGTGCAAATGTTCACATTATCACATATCTGCTAACTATGGAAGCCTGTTTCCACCATAGAATAAAAAATAAATGGATAACTAAATAAAAAAGTAATCGTGACTTTGAATTTTACAATTTTGAATTTTTCTCTGAATTGCAAGATAAACTTAGAATCTTAGAAAAATAGAAATAATTGTGAGTTCAAATGTGTTTCCCTTAGAACTGTAAATATGTATTATTAGAATATTGTAAATATTAATTAATTAATTAATTAATTAATACATTCATTTATTTAGTTAGTTAGTCAGTTAGTGAAAATGGACTTGCATAGCCAGCTAATGTATTCCTATTAGTCAAATACACACACACATACACATATATACTGTATATATATATATATATATATATATATATATATATATATATATATATATGTATATATATATATATATATATGTGTTTTCTAGCCGGCAAAATCCCATCACCACCTCCATGCGGTGCCGCTGGAAACCGACAATTTATTGATCGGGCCTACGGTGAAGGTGGTCAGCGACAGACGGTGCGACACGTCGGCTGATCGAAACAGTTTTTTTTTTTTTGTTGCATCAAAAATGCAATGCCTCAATGACACTTGGATCCAAATCCTAGGGCGTCCCCCAAAAGCAACGCGCGCCGTCCCCCCCGAATGACGTGAGAAGTGGACAAGGGCTACCTGCCCAAGGACGGGGCAGGCTAAAGAAGCTAGTCCAACATCTACGACTCGCGACCCTTAACATCGGCACGTTTACTGGAAGACCCCGCAAAACACCGTCTACTAACCCTCGATCTCCGGCTAAACCTCGGCCTTCGACCCCACGCCCGACTTACCGGCCCTGAGAAGATCAAATGGTGGCACCTGCCTGCTAAGAGAACACAACTGGCTGCCATACTCCACACTCACATCACCACCATCAACGATGACCAGCCTGTTGAAACACTCTGGGCAAATGTGACCAAGACGATTCATGACGTGGCAGGAGAGTGCCTCAGTGTGACTAAGCCAGGACGACGATTTATCGACAAACAGGTCTGGTGGTGGACCGGCGAAGTTCAAAAAGCCACGAAGTCAAAGAAGGCCGCATTTAAGCGGTGGCATGTTTCGCAGGCCGCAGATGACTGGCAAGAGTACAAACGACTGAAGTCGATACTGCAAAAGCCCAGCACTATGCGGACCTCTACAGCCAGCTTGATACCCCTGAAGGAGCCAACCAAATATACAAACTTGCGAACGCCCGCCATCCCTCGACCATGGACATCGGTCAAGTAATGAATATTAAAGACGCCGACCACAGAGTCCTCCGCGATCCCCTTGCCATTTTACAACGCCGGAAAGAATACTTTGACTCGTCATGCAACGAGGAATTCCCTCATCCACATCCAACAAGTGCTGCACCCATCTCTGGGCCGGTACCGCCGATCAGCCCAGCTGAGGTCGAGCTTGCCATCAAAAAGATGAAAAACAGAAAGGCCCCCGGGCCCGATGACATTCCTGCTGAGGCGTGGAAGCTACTTGGACACCGAGGTGTTGAAGTCCTCACTCGACTGTTCAACAGGATCATCGACAAGGGTGTCACTCCTTCAGTGTGGACTTCCAGTGTTACGGTCCCGATCTGGAAATGCAAAGGTGATATCGGCGAATGCACCACTTACCGCCCAATCCGCCTGCTCTGCCACGCCTTGAAGATATTCGAGCGTGTAATTGATTCCTGTCTCCGGAAGATCATCTCCATTATCCCCAATCAGTGTGGATTTGTTAGAGGAAGCGGAACTACTGATGCAATCTACGCCATCAGGCTGTTGCTGGAGAGGCGCCGAGAGAAGAACCAGCCAGTACACATGGCCTTTCTCGATCTCAAGAAGGCATTTGATCGCGTACCTTATCTGGCATTATCTCCGCTCGCACGGCGCTCCCGAAGAGTACGTAAGGTGGATCCAGCTCCTCTATGCCAACACCGCTAGCGCCGTCCGATGCCCCGCCGGCCTGTCCAAACCATTCCCTATCACCGTCGGCGTGCTCCGCTCCTGTTCATCCTTTGTATGGACATGGCCACAGCAGATATTCAGGTGTCTCAGCCCTGGTCACTTCTATTTGCTGACTATATCTTCCAAGCTGACAAAACCCGTTGTGGGCTTGAACGTCAAGTGCAAGATTGGAGCGAGCGGCTGGATGTGCACGGATTGCGCCTCAATATCAAGAAGACTTGAGTGTGGCTCAAATGGCGACAAGTTACAGGCGTTCTCTGTGACCACCAAATGCCCATACAACTCAAGGGCAAGATTTACAAAACCGTCATATGCATTTTGTTGAATGAATTAGCTGTTCTTTTCCATACTGGTGCAGTCAAGCTTCAAGTAGGATAAGAAAATCACCATCAACAAAGTCCCAAACCTACAAAAACATATTGTATGGTTTCAAAAGACGTGGATGGATCACTTTATTGGTATTTTAATAATGATGTTTTTGTCATTGCATTATTCAGGTTCAGATTTTGGCGTTGATTTGCCCCAGTTGAGTAATGCACATTTAGCCAGACAGACACACAGCCTCACAATATTAGCCTTGGCTCTGCCGCCCTGCTTTCCCCACGTGACAGAAGCAGAGCTGGCAGAGCCTGGTGAATATACACGAGCCTTTCATCCTTATAGAGAGAGCTGTCAGAGCCACAGTGGTCTTGGAGTCCTGCTGCTGATGACGAGCAGCACACTATATTGACACTACATGTTGAATGTGGAGGTTCAGTCTCATCGCACTGTTAGGTAGCTACTGATGGTCTTCTGTGCAACACACAGTATGGAAAAGCTTAAAACCTTATATCAACATAATCAGCATCACAGGAACGTTTAATTACACTTTGGGCACTCAGTTCCAGTTGCTGTCAATATGTGCTTACTTGCGATGCTTTTAGCTCACAGAACAGTGTAGTTATAAGCAGAGGTTAACTAGAGTATGCTAACCAGCCTTATCAATTTCAATTTTATTCTCCAATAACAGCCTATTTTCAAAGCCTGCATTGAATATATAATCACAATGCATAGGATCAGTATACTAATCATATGAAATTAACACTGTAACTTTGACAAATGTTGCATAAATTTTATAGGTGAAAAATGTCATTGTTTTCATATATAAGGTTTAAATAATGTCTGTCTATTTATTTATTTAGTAAGTTAGTTAGTGAAAATTGATTTCCATAGCCTAGTACGCCACACGCGTACGTATTCATTCATTTATTCGTTTCACTGAGATACTATTGTAGTTTTTATTATTATTTTGAATGTTTCAGTTGTCATATTTTTCCGTTTTAATTTCAGTAAACATATTTTTGTAATTTGAATAATTTGAATAATATGTCTAATATAGTTTTTTATTTTATTTTGTATCTCAGTTTTAGCTGTCGTTAGTAAAATTAAAGCAAATTAAAATGAAAAAATGTTGCTCTATAGCTGAAATAAAATAATTTTGTACACAAATTAACTTCTAACTGCATTTTTTTTTTTTTTTCTGATAAAAATTGCAAAAATAAATAAATAAATACTGCAGTGCATTAAATTGTCTTTGTGTTTTGATTAATGCACAAAGCCATATCGCAATTTTGGTTACTTTTTTTTTTTTTTTTTATGCCTAAAAACTGCATTAACCTTGGTCTGAAGTTGCTTGTCTCAACATTTTAATCCATAAATGCAACCCTGTGGTGCTAGAAGATCTTTTAAGCTTGTAAATCAGCCAAAAACAACAGATAAAAAGAACAAAGCAGAAAATAATGAGATACAGTGAATGAAGGACAGCTCTAAGCCAGGAGTCACTCCAGCTCTCTTCACAGGAGGGAAGATGAGTGAAGAGGCCCTTCACAGACAGTACTGACCCATGCCATGGTCAATATTGACACAGGGCATTGTGGGCTACGTGAGGTTAGAGAGGATGCGGTTGAGTGAGAGAAAGCAACAGCAGATGGTGCAAATGTTTACAGGGCAGGTTAAAACTGTAGTCTTATGAATACAATCCTAAGGACAAATTCTTATTTTAATGTTACACAAACCCTTTTTATAGAACATAAACGCCTCTGCATGCAGCGCAAATCATTTATTTGTAAAGAAAACCACATCTTCTTGTAAAAACAAACACTGGTGTTTTACAGGTCCACTCTTCTAGGCAAGGTCCTGCGAATCGATGTAGACAATAATGACTATGGCGCCCCCTACAGTATCCCATCTGACAATCCTTTTGTGGGAGAGATGGATGCAAGGCCAGAGATCTACGCCTACGGTGTGAGGAACATGTGGAGGTGCTCCATCGACAGGGGCGATCCGGTCAGCGGTCAGGGCCGCGGCAGAATGCTCTGTGGGGACGTCGGGCAGAATAAATATGAGGAAGTGGATCTCATCGAAAAAGGAGGGAACTATGGATGGAGGGCAAAGGAGGGCTTCTCTTGTTATGACAGGAAACTCTGCACCAACTCTTCACTCAGTGAGCAAGCCTTTCAAATGTGGCTATTTATGTTTAGCATAGGCCAGATTCACAAAGTATTAAAAGCTACCATTTTCTTCATATTGTCTAATTCAAATAAATAGTTCACTCTAAAATGAGAATTTGCTGAAAATATACTCACCTTCAGGCAGTCCAAGATTAGGATGAGTTTGTTTCTTCGTCAGATTTGAGAAATGTAGCATTGCATCACTTGCTTACCAATGGATGCTCTGCAGTGAATGGGTGCCGTCAGAATGAGAGTCCAATCACCTGATAAAACATCACAATAATCCACAAAATAATTGCACAAAAATAAATGCACAATAACACTTCCTCCAGTGAAAAAGTCCATCTCCTGTTGTCTCTCACATCAAAATCCAGCCACACATTTGTTTAGAGCTGTTTTTGTCTTGTAAACGCTGCTTGATCTGTGCAGATTTCTCTCCTGATTCAGACCAGAACACTTTTTCACTGGAAGAAGCATTTTTTATGGATTATGGACTCATATTTTAGTCATGTGGATTACTTGTGAATTATTGTGATGTTTTTATTAGCTGTTTGGACTCTCATTCTGACGGCACCCATTCACTGCAGAGCATCCATTGCTGAGACACTGATGCAATGCTACATTTCTCCAAACCTGATGAAGAAACAAACTCATCTACATCTCGGATGCATGGCCGGAGGATGAGCACATTTTCTTTTTTCTTCAGTCTTGTCATAAATCCTAAAAGGTATTTTGTTAAGGTAATATTATTATTGCTTACTGTTGTTTTCTATATTTCTATGTTGTTTTCTGACAGTTAAAGATGTTAACACATTTCATGCACTTTCAAAAAATTATTTATTAGTGATGAAGTATTGAATTTGTTGTATTAGATAAGGCAGTCTCACATGCAGGCTAGTATATAATCAAAACCGCATCACAGCCTGTCATTTTATTCTCATTAAAAATTATAATGAAGAATATATGAGAGTAAACATCTAAACTCTTTTTGTTTTCACTTTTTCCCAAGATGATATCCTTCCGATTTTTGCTTACCCACATAAAATCGGCAAGTCTGTTACTGGCGGCTACATCTACAGAGGCTGCCAGATGCCCAATCTTAATGGCCTCTACATCTTTGGGGATTTTATGAGTGGGTATGCATGTATTCTCTATTTTATGGACCTTGCTTCTTGAATTATAGACCTTTTTCCAGAGTAAACGATGAGTGCTGCCATTACGAATTCTAACTTCCGATTGGATGCTCCATAAAAACCCATTTAAATAGTGCCCATCTGTTTTTAATGTAGCTAACTTCGGCAGCTTCGTGTCATCTACACACTCATTAAACTTTAAGGAGTGAGGCACTGACAAATGACAGTCATTGCGACATAGTAAAGTGATGGCGCTATGGAGCCATGTGCTTTTAAAAACATATTAATAGGTTTAACATTAGAATATCAGCCCAGAATATTTGCTAATTTGACTAAAACCACTAGAGACCGGAAATGCAAAGCATTCTTCCAGTTAAGAGTCAGGCGTGACTTCCGCATTCAGGAAAAACATCTATAGTGCAGTATAACAAATTATAAACAAGAATGCACTGCAATTAAAAAAAAAAAAAATTATTGTTCGATCATTGTAAGAAAACACTCTTTTGCAAGTTGCACTAAAAATAAAAATTAAATTAAATTAATTAAATGTGTTACTTGTAGTCTCTTTGTAATTAATTGTGAAATTTACTAGCAATTTCTGAGACAAAATAGTTTCTACACCATTTTTTTTTTTTTTTTTTTTGGAGTGCATCAACACAAAACTACTGCATGTTTACTTTCCCGCATTATTTCCATATTCATAGATTTTCTATGTACTGATTAAATCACACTCTTCCCATTCTATGCATCCTAGGCGACTGATGTCCCTAAAGGAGAACCCTGAGACTGGAAAGTGGAGCTATAAAGAGATTTGTATGGGCGCTGACAAAACATGCAGTTTCCCCAAACTAATAAACAGCTACTACAAGTACATCATATCATTTGGTGAAGATGAGGCAGGTAACATGAGAGCAGCTCTGTGTTTGACTGCTTCATGTAAAGGTCTTGATGTTGTTCTTCAGTGTAACACTCGCTCACACTCGTCTCTGTCGTCTGTGTTTCAGGTGAGCTTTACTTCCTTGCGACCGGAGCGGCCAGCGCCACAGCCAGAGCAGGAGTCGTGTATAAGATAGTGGATCCCTCCAGGTACACATACAGCATTATATTGATCAAAAGTGACAGTGAAGACATTTGTAATGTTGCGAAAGATTTCTATTTCAAATAAATGCTGTTCTTTTGAACTTTATATTCATTTGTGAATCCTGAAAAATAAAATGTATCACAGTTTCGACAAAAATATGAAGCAACACAACATTTTCTAAATGTTTCTTGAGCAGCAGATCAGCATATTAGAATGATTTCTGAAGGATCGTGTGGCGCTGAAGACTGGAGTAATGATGCTGAAAATACAGTTTTGATCACAGAAATAAATTACATTTTAAAACGTATTCATGTAGAAAACAGATATTTTAATATGTAAAAATATTTCACATTTTTGCTGTATTTTTTCTATATTTAAAATCTTACTGACCGCAAACTTTAACAATCCTGTCATTTATTAACTCATGTGAGCAATACTAATAGTGATGTTTACCCTGTTATGTACTGTAGGGTTTAAGATATGGTTTTGAACTTTAGATTTAAACAGTTGTGAAATAAACAGTTGGACTTTTTTTTTACTTTTTAGGAGGGCTCCTCCAGGAAAATGCAACTTCAAGCCCACTCCAGTCAACATAAAGGGCAAACTGATTCATTTCAGTCCTAAAGAAGGTAAGAGAGCAAGTAAATATAGCTTTATCCCACTGGAGAGTGAGTCTTGAGTAGGGCTGTACGACTAATAAAAACAAAAGTACTGTGATATGGCTTAGTGTGATTATCAAATTTCAAAGGCTGTGATTTAATTAAATAAATAAGCACTGCGTGTTTCAGGGTTAAATGTGGTACAGTGTTCATTTATACGCATGAGCAACTCATGATCCGGTGTTTTCAGTATCTCAGTTCACAGTTCTGCGTCACATGATCTCCATCCCTGCATTTGATCTAAGTTTAGGTTGCTTTAACATGCATTTGGGAATACAACTTGGTCCTCATTTTGAATCACAATCACTATTTCAGTCAGAATAAGGTATTTCCCCTAAATGTTGCAGCCCTAGACAGACTGTCCTTATAAAACGGATAGTTCCGGTCCTTGATTCTGATTGGTTGAGCCACGTTCGAAGACGCTGTAAATTACACTATAAACCTTTGTTTACTTTGTGTGTTGCTTGGCAACCACAACTGTTTCTGAGGAACTAGATTGTTTGGTGGAAGAATACTGTTTTTTATTTATATCATTACACTTATTTGATCTCTTTTATTTTGTGAAACCTTACTAAGTATATGGAATAACCGTTTTATAAAAGCAGTAAGCCCCGTGAAGCCGTGGTTTACAGTGAATTTATAACAGCTGAGGGGGTTCACACTGCTTCGTGTCGTGCCTAACAACGCCCCTTAGCTGTTATAAATTCACTGTAAACCGTGGCTTATTGCTTTATTTGACATTATCTTTTTTTGTTTTGTTTCACAGAGTACGTAATTAACAAAAAACCCTCAACAACTGCCATTCCCAAAGCAAAACCCACCAAACCCAGCACGACCCCACGGCCACGAGTACCACAAACGACAAGCCGCCGGGTTCCTCCAGCGACCACCGTCCGGCCGTCTACACCACAGCCGCGCGCTCTCCACACGACCCCGCGGCCCAGACCTCCGTCCCTGACCACCCCCAGACCCGCGTACTGGACGACGCCACCCAAAACCACCGGCACCGCCAGACCAGGCAAACGAGGCCGAGGCAAGCCCCGGAGGAAAGGGGACCGGAGGGGTCGACCTCGAGCCGGGACGGCGAGGCTGGTCAGCGCAGACGGACGGAAGGACCGCGGCCGAGTGGAGATCTTCGTGCGGGGCGAATGGGGCACGGTGTGCGACGACATGTTTAACATACAGGCCGCGGCGGTGGTCTGCAGGCAGATGGGGTTTCCCGTGGCTCTGCGGGTGGCGAAGAGAGCCGAGCTCGGCGCGGGAGGCGTCGGCGTCAGAATCCTGCTGGACGACGTGGAGTGCGAAGGGACCGAACGAACTCTGCTGCACTGCAAACACGCCAAACTGGGCAAAAACAACTGCTCTCATGACGAGGATGTAGGGGTGGTTTGTGGCCATTATGAACATGCTGTGGAGTGAAAGACAGTGAGCAGATGCAGATGTATACAAACCAAAAATACATCTCAAATAATTAAAAATGACCAACTATAAAATTATGACGAACTGGAAATACCCCTATCAAAACCAGAATCAGAATTGTTTAATTGTTTAATTTTTGAATGTAGAAAAAGTAAATATCAATCTAGACTATATAGATGACAAGAGTTACTGCATTCACAAGAAAAAAACCCTGTTCACACCAAGAACGATATTGTCTGTTTATTCTCGTCTGCCGCTTTAAATTTTTAAAAATTGTATTTTTACATGTCATTACATGGTTTAGAGCATTAAAAAATAAAATAAATAATTATATATATATATATATATATTTCCTTCTTAAGTTATGCTATGTCCTCGGAAGAGGGTTTTTTTTGTAAATAAAAATGAACATGCATAGGCAAAAACAACAGATTTAAAAAAAAAAAAAAATCACCAATACATTTTTAATTTTCAGGATTTTTTTTTTTTTACCAAACTTTGTAAAAAGATGATTCTCAGCTATGTTATAACAGAATGATTTGATATACAATTTTTATTTTTGCAAAATGTGTGTAAAATGGGCATAAACGGGTTTTCTCATTATACACATTTATGTATCTATAAACTAACTCTAATTTGCATGTTGATGTGTTTTTGGGGCAACATGTAATGAAAAAAGAAGTGTAATAATTGGAGTAATAATTGACAAGATTTTCATAATAATATAGAATATTGAAATATAATTTCTTTCCCTATTCATTTGTTGTGTCTCCCAAAATGCGTAATAAACCTGATTTTAGTCCCGGTGTCCTCATATGAAGGACATGTATGAAATCAACGTCCTGTTTCGTAACAGAAAGTCATATTTTGATTTGAAACCCCATGCCATATTCCTAAGATGTTGATTTATGACACACAGTTTAAAAATTAGTCAGATTTAAATGATAATTACAAAATAGTATCATATTTTTCCATAAGAGTGTCACTAAATTAATATCAGACATTTTTGAAGACCAAGGAGAGTGGTCTTATCTATATCTTTATCGTTATCTTTATAGTTATCGTCTTTGGTGTGAGCAGGCTTTAATATACTAATCAGTCAATCAAACAAACATTTTCATATTAACTGTCACCCTCAGAGGGACGCCTAAGTTTACTTCACTATATTACAAATAAATCCTAATCTAATCATATCGTTAGAAAGGTCTTTAAGACTCCTAAATACATATTTTACCACTGTTTTTTTTTTTTTTTTACAAATCATGTAGGAACAGTAATAGATTAATTTATGACAAGAGTGCACCTCAAAAATCTACATCATAGCAGGAGTTCTGACCTTTGTCACAAAAAAAGTATTTCATTGTTGCCTTTTTTCCTATCACAATTTAGAAATCATCATACATTATATATATATATATATATATATATATATATATTAAAACTTAAATCATTTTAAAATCAGACATTGGCCTTACCATGGAAATGGCACATCAAAATCATGTTTCAAAATGTTTTCGTTCAAGAATTATCACAATATAAGTTTGGATAGTGCACTTTCACGTCTATGTTCACAAATGGGAGTGACAGCTAAAGGGTTAATAATCAGTCATTTTCACACTGAATCGTGAGTTGTTGATCATCTCACACAACTAAGACAACTGTATTAACTGTTTTTCCTCATAAAACTGGTGAAATGAAAACAAAAACTGATTAAAGTGTATCCATATTCCAATCATGATGAGATCAAGAATTTTCCAGACTGTCTTTTTCAACTTAATCCAGGTTATTGCTATGTAAATATTGCAATTTTGTTGCACACATAAATTTCTTGTTTAATTCCAAATGATGATTGTTTTTAAATACAAATGCTGGACATTCTTTGTTATATTGTAATAATTAAAAATGTAAATAAAATTGTTTGCATAATCGTGAGATCACAAGGTTATTTTCAGATAAATCTTTAGTTTTGTATATATATATATATATATATCAGTTAGACACGTGTCCTGTTGCTTTTTGGTTGCTTTTCATAATTTTTTATGTCAGCCACGAGTCCTATATATTATATTATATATATATATATATATATATATATATATATATATATATATATATATATATATATATATATAAGAGAGAAAGACAGAAAGAAAGAAAGAAAAAAAGAAAGAAAGAAATATGGAAAACAAAAGGTTCAACAGTTTATTATACAGTTCCACAAATTTTACACTTTTATTGTTGTTAATATTTATAAGTGTTAATTAGGTAGTTCAAGTCATAAAGAAAATGTAATTTGGGTAATGTTAAAGAAAATTTACATTTATGAATATAATATTTTGGCAATAAAATAAATGCATTTCCTATATATTCTATATTACGAGAAAAATAACAGAATTTATCACACAATGTCTAAATTGGATTTTGAAGCAAGGAATTTTGACAAGTCAGACCAAAATTCTGTAACAAGGGTGCATTTGATAAAAAAAATAAAAAAAATAAAAAGATGATCAATTGACTGAAATGACAGAAATTACAATTCAAGTGAGCATTACAAAATGTTTTTGTAATCTTTTTTTAACTCTAACTTTGTTGGGGACACAAAATTTATAAGGTAAGAACCATGCTTTTTCCAGTTAATCTTATGTATTAAAGAATGTATAATAAAAAAAATAAATTAAAAAAAAACACATTTCTTATAATTGTATTACTACATTTTGGGTCGTAAATACTTTTGTCATCGACCAAAAAAATATATAAAATCTGCTCACTTTTTACTTATTTATTTTATTTTATTCAAATGATCTCTTCTAAGACATGTTTGCAAAATAAAGAAACCTTCCACGACAGCACGGAACGGTCCAATCCCGAGCCGATCCGTATACTTGACCCGGAAGTGATGTCTGTTACACGATCCTTGTTCCTCTCTAGTTGTCCTGCTATTTCTGCGGTGCTAATTTTAGTTTCACTACCGGCAGCTTCTCGGTTAGACGTCTAAATGTGTTGATAAATATTTATATATGTTTTTCCTAACCTCACTATTTAAATAAAGACACATTTTTGGGAGAGATGGAGTATCCAAACCAGAGCGGGTCCAGACAGCGTAAGTTACGTACGTGATTATTCCCATTGTGATTTAGCAGCTTTAACAGTTAGCGGAAAAATCATCTTATTTGCGTTATAAAACACTTATTTAACGATCAATTGAAAAGGATGTGGTCAGTTGTGTGCTTGTTTGGTTATTAAATAACTGTTTGTGTGTGTGTTTACAACAAAAGCAAATTCAGGCGTGTTTCCTTTCAGTGTATTTATTCTTGCTCTGTTTTCTATTTCTTCCTCCGCGTTTATTTGCTTGTTTACATACATTCAATTGATCAAACATAAGAATTTGATCATCTACATGATCGTCAGATGATTTGAAATCACCATTTAGATTAGCAGATAAATCAAAATGAGTTGCAGAATACGCATGGATTGCATGCCTTGACGTGTTGTGACTGTCAGCTGTGGGCTTTTGCCTACATTTACAGTCATGTTTGTATGTAATGTGGATTGCAGCTGACTTAGACGTGCTTTCTTGTATTCTAGAGCCGAATGTCAGGATGCGAGGGACCCCGGTGGACCCCAGTGACCCCAGTCTGTTATTTGACGACACAAGCGCTGGAGGGAACAAACCCGAGCACGGCGGTGTGGGAAAAGGCCCTGATGTGTATCCGGGACAGGCTTTGCTCTCGGACCCCATGTCTAACCTCGCCATGGCCTACGGCAGCAGCCTCGCCTCCCACGGCAAAGAGATGATGGACAAAAACGTACGTCAAGCCGTTTGAGTAGGAACGGTCATGCGTGTGGACGTCTGTGAGTGTGTTGTGGTGTAGAAGAGCATGTGATGTTCACTGCTGTGTTGAAACAAGGCCCGTCTTGTTTCTCCCTGCAGAGGCGAGTGGATGTGTGTTGTGGGATATGAATCAGATCTGCAGGGTTGATTCTGTGTTTTGATTATTAAAGACTTTGTGTTCCTCTTTTTGATTCACAGCTGGATCGGTTCATCCCCATCTCTAAGCTGAAGTACTATTTTGCAGTGGACACAGTATATGTGGGCAAGAAGCTTGGACTGCTGGTGTTTCCCTACATGCATGACGTAAGATCACACTTACAGACCGACATAGTTGCAATTAGAGAGTTGTTATTTTCTAAATAATACGCTTGAAAGGAATATACTTAAGTGTGAACTGAATGTAATGTCTTTTGGACACTCAATTGCTTGTTTACTGATGTGCATTTATGATGAACTAAAATATACTTGAATGTAATTTCTATTGAAACATATGTGATGCATTTCGATATATGACTTAAAATGTACTTTAAAGTGCAATTTTTAATTTGACATTATTACAAAGTGCACATTTTAAAAGTCTACTTGAGTGTGTTAAGAAACAGGTACACTTCAGTGGCATTTTATGCCATTGATATTATATCATCTGCAAGTACAGTTTTTAAAAAATATATATACTTTTAAGATTTGAAGTACATTACAAGTGCACTACTTTTTCTCAAGGATCAAGCCACTGTATTTACTGGATATTTGAGGATATGATTTAGGCATGTAAAGGGATAGTGCATGTAAAAATCACTTACACATGTTTTTCACATTGAACTCAAAAAGGAGAAGTTTTGAAGACACTTTTTTTTTTTTTTTTTTTTTTTTTTTATGACCAAGGGTCTGTCAAGCTCCAAAAATGTTATATATATAGCACGCAAGTCCTATGGACTTCAGAGGTGCCTTTCTTTATTCATTGATTGGTGTCTGGGTGAATGTTTGTGTAATGTCCTGCTCTCTGTAGAACTGGGAGGTGAGCTATCAGCAGGACACCCCAGTCGCCCCGCGGTTTGATATCAACGCCCCTGACCTGTACATTCCCGGTATGACTACAAACCATATGTTTCAGTTCATGAATTTTGATGAGTTATGTGCAGTTTAACAATGCATGGGAAAGTGTACAGTCATGGGCTGTTTATTACATGCATGTGTATGTGTTTGTGTTCTGACTCTGCAGTGATGGGGTTCATTACGTATATCCTGGTAGCAGGACTGGCTCTGGGCACACAGAACCGGTAAGAGCTCTGGACGCTTCTCTGACCTCTGACCCACCATTGCCCTGCTGTTAGTGGACTAATTCATCACACAACACACAACACTATTCTAGCCAGTAAAGATTTGCCCTTGAGCCCTTTACAAAGAATTTCAAAAACGGGGATTTTTGTCTCTCTGATAAAATTCTGATGTGTTTTTAGTTTATTCCATTTAACTTATTCCAAACATGCCTTTAGGCACCGTCCTTCGATTTGACTTGCTATGAATGCTTAAAGAATGATTTAAATGTATCATACAGTACAACTTTAATGTGACATTATTACAAAGTGCACTTTTTTAAAAGTCTACTTAAGTGTGTAAAGAAACACTCATGAAATTGTCTCTCTTCAGTTGCCTTTTATTTCATTAATATTATATTATCTGCAAGTACAGTTTTAAAAATATACTTTTAAGATTTGAAGTACACTACAAGTGCAAATTCAACACAATTAAGCGCCGTTCTTCTGAAGAATCTGAAGGATCAAACCTTTTGTAATAATCAAGATTTTATCTCTTTTTTTAATGTATTCATTAAATACCCAGTTACACATGTGAAAGTGAATACATTTCCAAAATAATACTAACTCATATTTCGTAATAATAATAATAATTTATGATTTAATTTATAACTTCTTATTCCGTGGTATATTTCAATAATATATTGTAAATTTGTGTTTTTTTTTCTTTTAACAAGAATATTAAAAAAGGTCAGTTCTTTAAAAAAAATGTGTCTGTAAAAGGAAAGCTGTAAAACGAAGTAATGTTTTTGCAATGTGACTTTGACTTTGTCTGTTTAGCCTTTGCTTTCTAAGCAGCATCAATATGAGCTATTAAATATGTATGATTCCCAGTTCAGATGATTAAAACTGTGATTCTTTTATACTAACTCCAGAAGCTTGATTTATAAGATGTGGTGTCACGATGGGGATCTGGGTTTTAATGGTGCATGAGTTTCACAGGAAAACGAGGAAATGCTGAGACTTCCTGCAATTGTCCGGACTGCTCTCGACCATACTGTTCTCTGTTCTTGTCTAAACCTGCTGTAGAATAGGTTATTCCAGGACAACACGCACGTTTTTAATACTAGGAGAAGATCCACCAAAACCCTTTATTCATGAAGCATGTTTTATTCGATTGTACTGGTTTTTGAAGAGATTTTTAAGCCAAATACAGTTTTAGAGTTTTTAGCAAAAATAAATAACGTTTCTCATCATGAAAATAGCCACAAAGGCTGGCATGCTTGTTAATGATTTCCTATTGTCTGTTCTTGTTTTCAGGTTTTCTCCAGAGATCTTGGGCATTCAGGCCAGCTCGGCGCTGGTGTGGCTCATTATTGAGGTTTTGGCTGTTCTTCTCAGTCTGTATCTGGTAACGGTTAACACTGACCTCACCACCATCGACCTGGTGGCCTTTTCTGGATACAAATATGTTGGGTAAGGCCATTAGTTATTCAGTTTTTTTTTTTCCCTAGACTTGCAAGAATTTTATCATTTTAACACCAGCATCAATGTTCAAACTGGTCCTGACAGTGTTTTGGACTCCAGGTGGTGCTGTTGAGTGGTTATTTTGTGTATTTTAACTAAAAATTCAAACTGAAAAATTTGGTAAAATGATTAATTCACACTTAAAAGATTAGTTCAGCCAGAAATTAAGGACTCTGCATTATTTATAGATATTCTATTTGTTATTAATAGAGGAGTTGTCGTTAAGTTTCATTCATATTGTTTCTAATTGTTTAAATCAGTGTATCATTTCATAACAGTATTATCCTCCTATTACCGCAAGCCTAGTTTACTCTAAAACATATTCATTGCCAGCTGTGTGGTTTTAAAGGTATTCAAACAAAGTCCTTGATTGGGGAAAAAAAACAAACAAAAAAAAAACTTACACACTTTGTGCGTTTAATGAATTGCATACAATGTACATTTTCTTTAAAGCAGACATCACTGTGTGAATTCTTGCTGTGTTTGTTTGCCTAGGATGATCGTGGGCGTCATAGCAGGACTTCTGTTTGGCCGGATGGGATATTACCTCTCGCTGCTCTGGTGCTGCGTCTCTATTTTTGTTTTTACGGTGCGTATTGAAAGATACGGTGCTGTCATTTCAAAGTGAAGCATTATATGCTTTAGGTTGCTGTTCATACTACTTTTATTTACAGTTTTGTTTACTTTTTGAACATCTGGGCCCGTATTCTTAAAGATTCTAAGAATCCTCTCATAGAGCTCCTAACTTAGCTTAAAAATTTCTAACTAGGAGTCTTAGCTTCAACGTGATTCAGGAACAATCTGAGAGCAACTCTGAGCGAGGAGAAGACAAAAACTTTTATCTTAGTGAGGAGGCGGGGCTAACACAGTCTTTTGAAGACTGATTGTTTGGTTGTCCAAGAAGGAAATAAAAGAGCGCTTTTAAGAGTAGCCTTCACTTTGAAATCAGATTTCATGTGACACTGAAGTCTGGAGTAATTATGCTGAAAATTTTGGTTCTTCTCTGTGTTTGGGTGACAGATTCGGACACTGCGGTTAAAGATCCTGTCTGAAGCAGCCGCAGAGGGTCGGTTAGTGCGAGGAGCCAAAAACCAGCTGCGAATGTACCTAACGATGGCCATCGCTGCGGCGCAGCCCATCTTCATGTACTGGCTGACCTTCCATCTGGTCAGATAAGAGCCGCGGGTGACTAGAGGGTCAACCATATCGTTTGTACCGCAGCAGTCACAAACGAGACATGAGCCTATTTGCACACATGTAATAAACCAATGGACACACATTGTGCAGCTTCACAGCACAATACGAATGATCTGAACTGTAATTGCCCAGCCGTCTTTTGTATGTCTTTGGTTTGGACATTTCTAAGAGTTTCTGTCGGCTTTCGTTTTGTATAATGTACAGTGTAATTGTTTTTTTTTTTTAATGTAAAACTGTGTTTATGTTTGCAAACAAAGGTCGTTGTCTAGATGCTATGGCTTCAGAAACATGTATGTGACTGTTTGGTGGCCGCAAACCAATGAAACAGGCTCTGTGTGATGTCTGTTGTGTATGCGTGCTGATTTCCTTTAAACCAGTAAAGCAATCTGTCCTTGTTGTCACGCTAACAAGATACAGTCTTAAGGTTAGACAGCTTTCATGTCTCATTTTTTTAAAACATGAATTTGCCTCATACATTTCAGGGTCAATTGCAGTTTTATTCTTTCATAATTTGTAAATGAAATAAATGCTTGTTCCTAAGAGCTAGTTTGTATGTTACTCTGAGTTACTATTATTGAAGTTATTTAATAATAAATAATTGTAGATGTAGTGTTTAAAGTTATAATCAATTTAAGCACACTAATCTACTAACTCTGTTTAATACTTCCTGAAAACCACCTTCCTGAAAAAAACACCTACTGGTCTATCTATTCATCAGCAGATGTATACAGATCATCTTCTTTCATATAAAAGTGCCCTGACTGCTGCTAAATCCTTCTATTCTGTTATTATTAGTATTAACGAAAATAACACACGGACTCTATTCTCTACTATCGACAAACTATTGAAGCCTGCAAAAACTGCTTAGCACCTTACCTCCGCTCAGTGTAACACTTTTTTTTTTTATTTTTAGTTCCAAAAATCACAATATTCATCAACAGCTGAATTCTTCAGTTTCTGCACATAACTGTTAACATAACTTCATTCTCCACTTTATTGACTTTTCAGCCTCCATTAGTCTAAGAAATCACTAGACTTCTTTCTAAGCCCTCTATTGCACCGATCATAACATCCATAATCAATTAGTTATAGTGACTAGTTACTTCTCACAAATAGTAACTGAGTTACATCATTATAAAAGTAACTACTTACCAGGGAAAGTAACTATTGCGTTACTTTAAAAAAAAAAAAAGTTCAAATGTCAAATAACTTTGGATGCCCCCAATATTAAATATGTTAAATTAATGAAATGGACACTAAAGAGAATAAACTATTATTATAAAACATTGTACATTAATCTACACTATACTGACACATATTATCAGTCAGTCAAGCCTTATAATACAATATTATGATAATTTAATATTATATGATGATAGAACTTCATATACTAGGAACGAGGCGTCCGCTTCACACTAGAGTTTACGGTACATCAAACACAGCTACACTGCATCCATTCAGATGAACTGAAAAATTTAATTCTAATAATATAATATAGTAACGGGGAAACAGTAATTCATTTGATTACTCGTTACCGTTTATTCATAACGCCGTTATTCCCATCACTGTTCATTACTAAACTTTTAGTAATGAAACAGACTATTGCAACTCAGCTTCAAGCTTACCTTCAAAACAATAACCTCTACAAACCTTTTCAGTCAGGTTTTTGCCAGTATCATAGCACTGAAACAGCTCTGGTAAAAATTACTAATGATCTTCTAGTTGCAGCTGACAATGGCCTTTTATCCATCCTGATCCTTCTCTACCTTACCGTAGACTTTGACACCATCTCCCATTTAATTCTGTTGGAACATTTGGCTGTTATATTGGGATCACTAATAAAGCACTAGTCTGGTTCAGGTCGTACACAATAGAAAATATTTCATTCAGGCAAAAAATGTTGCATCAGAAATTGCTACAGTTACTCATGGTGTTCCTCAGGGTTCAGTGCTGGGACCATTGCTTTTTATCATCTACATATTACCTCTGAGCAATATCTTTGTCATTTTGGGATCAATTTTCACTGCTACGCCGATGATACAACTCTAGCTTTCCACAAAACCAAACACTTCTCTTCCTCCCTATGCTCTCACTTCTTGTCTACAAGCTATCAGCAACTGGATGTCAATCAACCTTCTCAAACTCAATGAAAATAAAAGTGAGGTTTCACATTTCTCAGTAGCGTGGTGGTAGCGTCACTGTTTTCTGAATGAAATTGCTTCGATGGTGAAATTATTTTGTTGATCAAGTAGTGCCGTAGCATCCACACAGGCTACATTTTCCTAAAATCGGAAATACAATTACTACAATCATTGATCCTGGATCAGTAAGTGATGCTACCGCCATACACGGACCTGTGTAGCTGACAGAAGTACTTCCGAAACCTGAGGCTAGAACAGCCAATGCGCACACATTCTTAAGCGCGTTATGACTGTGCATGCGCATTGGCTGGGCTAGTCTGAAAAATAAGCTTTTTAAATGCTATTTGAGCATTAGAAACAACATTCACGGGGCAGTTCATTTCAGATTGTGTTGCTGATTTGAAATCTGTAATTTAATTGCGAGTTCAGCTAGCAGTTTTTGAGATTTCAGGATTCCCTAATTCATTTAGATAGGACTAAGTCTTGTTTGAGCTGCCCAGAGGCATTGCAAATACAGACTTTCCTTGAAAGAGACTTTATCAAGGATCAAATCTATCGATAAACCATGGCAAACAGCGAATAGCTTTTTAATGCATTTGAGACGTGCTTTCCTCAGTGCATAACTGACATGTCACAGCTATATTCTTCATCTGTAAAAGTCATACAAATATAAACCATTTAGCTGGTAGGAGTGGACGAGGCTTACACGAGTGAACAAGCACTGCTGCACACGTGTGCTAAACAGACGGAGCGCAATACTTAGCACGATAATTCTGAGTAAAATATACATTTTGCTCAAATATTTGTTGTATATTAAATGTACCTCATGTAGAATTTTAAACCTACATATATTGTGTATTTTTATGATGGCTCTAACGAGAGCTAAAGAGCTATTGTAATGGGTAAACCAAATGTAAGCTAATACAGTCCCAATTATGCTACTAACCTCAAATGAGTTAATGTGTGTTCCTCTTACCAGTTCAAATGTAGTTTGTTTTTTATGATTTATTTGAATTTTTATTTAGTGATTTTAACTTTTAATTTAGTGATTTTAATTCTTTAAAGAACAATTTTACACTGTAATGTAATGTAGTAATACCCATAAAAGGTACAGCTGTCATAAAACCATGTTATTAAATCTTGGGTACAATACATGAAATACAGTCGGTTGTAGTCTATATTTATTTATTTGATTTATTATTTAAGCTGCATTTTCTGCATTCTTTTATTTTTGGACTGATAGTGGTTAATACAGTCAAATAATGGTATGTGAAAGAGTCAGTGGTAATATCATTGTGTTCCTATTGGTCAGTAGAGTAATTCAGTTTAGCCTGACAGTTAGCCTGCCCCAGACCAGGTTAGTTTCCCAGCATAAATTGCCAGAGTAACTATATATATATAAATTGGACCAAACTCAGCCAGTTTAGCTACAAGCTCTGCTTGATGTAGGATAATGCAAGTTTATAGACTTTACATAGGTTTTCCTGAGAACTTATGCCTTTTCGTCTGATGTATGATTAAGACCCTACAGGTGGAGGAGAAGGAAGAAAGATGGAGCTGGATGAACAGTTGGAGGCAGGGCAGAGTGAAAGAGTGGAGAAGGACAGGCGAGAGTCAAGCGAAAGACAGGAGAAGCATGCAGAGGAAACTGAGGGAGTGATTGAGCACAGTGGCAGTAGAGAACATGAGGCAGAGGGCAAGGGCAAAAACCACTGATCAAAATATAGAGGGAAACATTAAAGCATTGTGGCCCAAAACAGGTTAAGTTGTCCCAATATCCCCAGCACAACTTTGGGTTAAAATAAGCAATCTTTTAATCCAAACTGGTTTGGAAGCTTTCCCTGGTTGGAATATTCTGGAATATTTTTTTTTTTTTTTTCATGTAGGATGTTTGGTAAAAATATGAAACATGACACCTTTGTTACCACTGGCTCAACAAATCGAGAAAAAAAAAAAAAAGCTCTAGATCTCTTTAGGGACCATGAGAAAACACCTGCCCATAAAGCAATCATGCTTTCCTGACACAGCTTTAAAGCCAGTGCTGCTTATGGCAGTGTAATTGAACAACTGCACACAGCAAATGAGGCAGAAATAAAAGACAATTGGGAGTACCTCACCTGTATTGTGGCTATGACACAATTCATGGCCAAACAAAACATTACCTTCCGTGGCCATGATGAGGGAAGCTCCAGCCAAAACCAAGGGAATTTTCTGGAGTGTCTAAATCTCCTAAAACAGTTTGACCCTTTTTTGCAATCCTATTCAGCCACATCACACAGTACTTCCTTATCAACTGCATCTCAAAATAGTTAACTGAGTGCTGTGTTGAAGGGGTTACAGCAAGTATCGTCAGGGAGGCAGGGATGTTTTCAGTTATGGCAGATGAAGCCAGAGATGGCAGTACTGAACATTTGGCCATATGCATTCACTATGTTGCAGAAGAGACAGTGAAGGAGTGCTTGCTTGCAATGACGACACTAAAAGAGTTTGATGCACAATCCATCACTGCTTCTATACAAGAGTAGCTAATGTGTCATGGTATTGATGAGCTTAAGTGCGTAGCACAGTCATATGATGTGTGTGACACTCTTAAGCAGATGCACACAGATGATACTGTCAGGACCATTTGTGCAGCAAATCAGATCCCAGAGCCATGCACTATTACTAAACAAAGGCAGAAGCGCATGGAGGTTTAAGTAGTGGACTTTAGTTGTGGAGCAGTGAGTGACCTCAGTGATGCAGAGAAGCTGAAAAGAAACCTGTTTCTACCTTGCGTTCACAGAATGGTGTCTGAGATGGAGCAACGTTTTTCATCTCTTAATGGGCTGGGTGCCCCCTGCCTGTGAGAGGAGATCCCTCCTGATGGAGAGCCGTCGAGGAGAGAAATCAGGTCCGAGAACCATACTCGGCCCGGCCAGAATGGGGCTACTAGTAGCAGCCGAACCCCGTCCCGGTGCACTCTCGCCAGAACTCCGGGAAGCAGAGCAATCGGGGGAAAGGCGTACAGACAAAGCCTCGACCACGCCTGTACCATGGCATCCAGCCCCAATGCAGCTGGATGAACTAGAGAGTACCAGAGGGGACATTGCGCTGTCTCCTGAGTAGCGAAGAGGTCCACCTGTGCCTGGCCAAACACCCTCCAGGTCTGCTTCATCACCTCGGGGTGAAGCATCCATTCCCCGGGCCACGGCCCCTGTCTTGATGCCCAGGGATGTAAACTGCTTTCAGTGAGAGGAGTTTGCCCTGGGACCACACAAGGATCTGGTGCGCCAGCCTGTACAGGTGTATCCTTGGTGGTTGATATAAGAGACCACCGCTGTATTGTCGGTGCACACTGACATGTGGCAATCTCTTAGGTCTGGGAGAAAGTGTTTCAGATGAGGCCTCAGGGCTTCTTGGCCGAAGACCTCTTCGCCTGAAGAACGGTCCACAGATCCGGCTTAGGCTGCGAGGTACTCGACCGAGAGCCCTTCTTACTGCCCCGGCCCCAATTTTTTTTCTTTGGGGGAGCACGGGCAGCGACACTCTCTTTCTGAGCCTCACTATATGAGGAGCCAGTACGCGGCAGGGGCTGCACTCGCCCAGCAGCCCCCTGAGCTAGAGAGCGGCGAGGGAGAAACCGCTGGAACGCCGCCGTTTGCCTCCTGGCCTCCTGGTGCCTGTCGATAACCGAGTCAACAGCGTCACCGAAAAGGCCAATAGGCGACAGCGGGGCGTCCAAGAGGAAGACCCTGTCGTGGTCTTTGATATCCGACAGGGTCAACCAGAGATGCCTCTCCGCCACCGCCAGGGCTGCCATAGACCCCGATAGCACGAGCGGTCTCTTTGGTGGCGCGGAGAGACAAATCAGCGGTTTTGCGGAGTTCACTAATATCCTCCGCACTAAAACCCTCACCCTCATCTAACTCCTTGAGCAGATCAGCCTGGTATGCTATTTCAAAAGATTCCCCGGGACAAATCAGCAGATGCGTCTTTTACATCCAATTAGGGCGGAGTCACCTAAGAGCGAGAGAGAGAGAAAAAACTATATCCCTAGACGTAACAACACTAAAACAAGTATGTTCATCTTTACTTTGTGAATTTGTATGTTGTCTTTCAATTATTGACTGATTATAAAAAAAATATATATTTTACAGGTTCATCTTTGCGCACACACTAAAGCTTTAAATGGGTAAGTCTTTTTAATTTACTTTTGTACTGCTGCTAAAGACCTAAATCTTTTTTTTTTTTTTTTTTTACGTTTTACATAATTCAAAATATACACTTTCATTATAAAATTGTCATTCCATATATATCTTAAACATAAATAATGAAAAGTTTTTTGGTTTTTTTTTTTTGGTTTTCGATTTTTCTCAGTAGGCCTTTGTTAATAGGACTTATTTTCATACATTTACCTACATTTGTTTGTTTTATGCAGGTCATGAATGAAGCCTGCATCAATGAGGCCATTGAAGACACCACTCTTTGGATTTATGTTCTCAAACAACATGCTTCTGATGAACCCAGTAGCGTGTTTAGGCGCCACGCACTCCACACAATTGCGTGGGGCCCCGCGGTCCAGGGGGGGCCCCCGCGGAACGCGATTTCTTTCGATGGGAATCGAGAACCGGTATTTTTTTGGACTGGTGCGTAATTTGGTCAATACCGGAGTACCAATAAGCTTCAGCACAATCAATACTTGCGTTGTTGTATCTCTGTATACTTCTGTGTTAATGGCGAATTAGAAGCTGTTCTCATAAACAATCTCAATCTCTGTCTGGCGCGGGTAAAATAATTATAATGCTGAAGGTGAGGTAGAATTCATATTTCTTTATTAAATAAGTTACAAAATAATTTAAAAACTCTCTGTGAGGCGTAATTTTACAAACAGCACAAGTGAATCTCCGCGAGCTGTCTTTCCCTCTCAAAATGCGCAGATGGCTTTAAATCATTAGGCGAGTTAGCCGCAACGCGTCGGTGCACAAATGTGTTATTTTTCAATTCTAACGCCATGTGAATAAAGGCTTTTTAATTTTTTCACACTATTTGAGTGCCTTGGATTTATGAGTTTTTTTGATGATACGAAAGAATCCCGCATCCAAAGAGCACCAATTAATGGACTTTTTACACCCCAGCAGCACTTTTTTGCATAACTTTGAATATAAGAAACAATATGTTATTTGAACAATTACCTTCCTGAGCCATCAATGTGGCATTATTATTATTTTTTCATTAATTATATAGAATTCCAAGTACCACAAAACTGCTTGTCCCCACAGCCATGTACAGAGGGAAAGTGCTTTATTTTGAGGTCAAAAACAGGATTTTCTGCCATTTAAAATACAAAAGTCTATTCATAACTATCAAATATATGATATAAATGGCATAAAACAAAATTACAAAAAAATATTATAAAATATATAATGAAAATAGTGGTCCCCTGGAGTTGACGTTACCGCTTAACAAAAGTCTTTTATTTTGACATCACTTGACTTCCTCCTTCCTATTTTCTAAAGATCTATGAAATGTTTCTCTTCAGTTATGATAAATTTTCGGTAACACTTTATAATAACTGCACACTATGAATCATTAGTTAAGAATTAGTAAATAGTCAATTCATCATTTATAAAGCATTGTTCCAACATTAATAGGCATTAGTAAGCAGTTTATAAATACAGCTATAAATGTTTTGTTCTTGAGCATATCTGTAATGTTTAATAATTTTATTGTCATACTTTATTAATGATCAATTTATCATTTCTAAATTATTACGTTATTTACAAACCAGTTATTTAGGAGTTGTCAGTGGTTCATAAGATAATTTAGAAAGTGTAAGTAAATGATTAATAAACTATTTAAATGTACATTTATGAATCTTATTATTTAGACACATGATAATAGTTCCTCAGTGTGTTAATAAATGCTTTATTAACACATATTCCTGCTGTAATTCATGATTAAGTCAGGTAGTTATAAAACATTTAGTAGTTGCCAGCCATCTATTTTTGTGAGCTCATCTAAAGTGAGGACTATTCATACCTCGTAAAGCATTTACAAAGCAGATTTAAAGGCTCATTTATCTTCCAAACAGACAAGTTAAACAAACACAACAGAGAGGGATACAGAACACAGAAATATTTTTTTCAAGATACAAAAAAAAGAAACTACAACTGTACAGTTGATAAAAAATGAAAAATAAACCTCTGCAATTTCATAGAAAAAAAAAAAATTAAAAATCAAGTGTACAGTTGTACATTTTTTTTTTTTGCATCTTGAAATAAATATTTCTGAGTTCTGTATCCCTCTGTGTTGTGTTTGTTTATTTTTTCTGTTAGGAAGATAACTGAGCCTTTAAATCTCCTTTGTAATAGATATGCTTATAAATAAAAAAACAAGGCATTTATAGCTGTATTTATAAACTGCTTACTAATGCCTATTAATGTTGGGACAATGCTTTATAAAGGATGAATTGACTATTTACTAATGCTTACCTAATGATTCATAGCGTGCAGTTATTATAAAGTGTTACCAAATTTTCTAATTTATCTCATGATTTCATATGAAGCTTTTAGTTGATGTCACTGGTGTGACCTATTTATTGTTAGGGAATTGTAAAAAAACCTATAATACAAATGGATTAAACTACTTAATTTAGTGAGTATACCATGATTGACAACATGTGGCTTGATACCTTGCAGCAGACATTTTGCAAAATGCATTTTTCGTGAAAATTGTCACTGGTGTTACCTTCCTCACAGATAACAGTGATGATCAGTATATCAGGTCTAATGTATGTCACTGGTGTTACTGTGTTACTGTAATGTACTGTACTGTCACATTAAATAAATAAAACATAATCTCCTTATTTCTTGCATTTTTCATATTTTTCTGTAACTCTGACTACATGTGCTGAAATTTTGTTTTTTAGAAATAATATTTCATAAAAACTTTCAATATTGCTAAATAAGGTAACACCAGTGACAAAAAAAAAGATACATGTGGTCTTGAAATAATTGCACCAAAAAGCTAAAAAAAAAAATAATTAAGCTGTCATTTATATGTATTCATAAAGTCAAAAGGTAATCTAATAATGTGGTCTAAGTTTAAATGTAAAAAAAAAAAAAAAAAAAATATATATATATATATATATATATATATAGAATTTAAGACAGCTTGCCATACCAAAAGTGGACGTTTCTGTAGAATGACCCAAAAAAATACACAGCAAACATTTAATTAGGCCTACATATATATATAAAAAAAAAAAAATCACCCCATTTTCAAAAATGAAATTCAGGCCCTGAACGAATGTCTGTAAAAATTCTGATTTGAGTATCACAATAAATAATTCTACATGTTAAAAAGAAGATAATGTAGATGAAAACACTCTCTATTAGGAGAAATCACGCCTGCTCCCTGAGAAAGTCAATATGTTAATTTTCTGAAATAAAAATCACTGGAGATGCCAGAATTCTCTTACATTCTGTTGTGCTCATATGCACATGATGTTCAAATACATTGTGCTATGGTATGCTATGATAAAATCTCTCTCTCTCTCTCTCTCTCTCTCTCTCTTTGAAGACCCTTTTTATTTTAAAAATGTGCTTCATGTGCTGTTTTCTGTTTACTTAGAGGCAGTTGTAAGCTGCAGTAATAAAATAACTTGAAATTTTCAACATGTTTTTACATTTATTTTTACATTAAATTATAGAGAGCAGTTTAACGGTATCGATAAGCCGTATCATATCGATATCAATAATGTAAATGATACCCATCCCTACCCCGGAATCGATAGCAAAATCCACCGAAGGGGGCCCCCTCCGGTACCACTTGCTGAGGGCCCCCAAAACACAAAACACACCCCTGGATGAACCAGATAACTAATAAAATTAGTTTAGCCACTGATGTCACATGGACTATTTTACCAATGTCCTTATACATTTCTGGGTCTGGGGACATTTCTGTTGCATTGCTGTCTATGAAAGGTCAGAAAGCTCGCGGATTTCATTAAATACATCTTAATTTGTGTTCTGAAGATGAACGAAGGTCTCGCAGGTTTGGAACAACATGAAGGGTGAATAATTAAAGACAGAATTTTTGGGTGAACTATCAAGATGCATGGTAAACTTTGGCAGTGAACTATAACAAGCTCTTGCTCTATTTCAACTTATTATCTTTGTGCCATGTTTGGATTACTTAAATAAAAGTGTTTTCTTCAGAATTATAACAGTGACGACAGTTGATTAGGTTTATAAATGTCTTGCCGTTCTTAATCCACTGTGAGGGTAAATTATGTATGTGTTTGAATATGCTGCTGATACAGCCTTTAAAGTGTTTTTGTTTTGATATTTCTGTGTAATCAATTAATGACAGCTGTGCTCAGTCCTCCATACTCCATACAAGTCAAGTTGGTACCCTTGACACAATGAAATCACTTTAACAGTACACAATACATTTGTGTAATGCAGGGCTTAAAGTTCTCCGGCATGCAGCGTTTGGCTGGAGAAAAAAAAAAAAAATCCTACATTTAAAAAAACTTGTTGATATCGCTGTCGAGTCCATGAGTTCGCCTAGTACCAATGGTATGAGAGGAGCACAACTATTAAAATATAAAAATTTATGGGATTAAAACATTGTTTAATAACGCTGTAAAGCGAAACGTCACCATGCCCTCTGCATGTATTTGTTATAATACATAATTTATGTTATGTTCATATTATGCAAGGCCGTAACCATGTCTTGAACACTGGGGGAGACCAATTTATATATATATATATATATATATATATACATATATTATGAGAGAGAGAGAGAGGTCAGCCACTCTAAGAATGAGCTCCTGAAAAATTACAAAAGATTAACCCAAAAAAGTAAGACAGAGAGTAGAATAATGACAACAAACAAGTAAAAACAACAGAAGAACAACTTGGATTCGTGTAAAGACTTATTTTTCTTCTAGAAAATACATTTTAATACAAAAAAGAAGACTGGAACCTCTGGATTAGCATCTGGCTACTGGATCACCACTGTACTAGCTATCTGCAGATTTCCCTCCAAAACGAGTTTTTAAAGGAACTACAACTGAAAAACATTCCACAATTGTTGATCTTCAGTTGCTAAACAAAGAGGTGAGCTCTATCTGGCATAAAACATGAACAAAAACTGAATATTTAATTGTATTCAAGTAAAAACTCTCATCATTATAAGCTAAAAGCTAAAGTTAGCTGCAGTTCTGGCTCTGTGCCTAGTCTGATCACCATGGCAACCCTGCCGCAAACAGAGCGCAGGGTGTGTGTTACCCAGAGAAGTGCAGAAGTGTGCAGGCACGTAAAAAACACAAAGAGAAAACTCTCAGAGACAATCCTGATGTTCTGTACGCTGACTATATTCAGCTCAATGGGAAAATAATCAAGAACAACTTCATTTTCCACACCACTATGATTAATGCTTGGAAACTGACCATCTGTGAGGAATACAAGCATGTTTTTAAAGAAGGAATTGGCCGAGGTGGAAGATTAACTATTTGTGAAGATGAAATGCTAGACACAGACAACCCCATTCTCACTATAACTTACTATACTAAAGGCACATTTTTACTGCAAGGCAATGAAGCAAGCCTGAACTCATTTGAGGAGATTTTCCCCCTGCTAAAAGCCAGAGTAGAGAAGGAGAGAGACGAGACCCATGTGAACTGCACAGACTCTGAGGAGGAAGGCCCAGTCACCACCTTCACCATCTGAACGTCAACTGACAGACAGTTTAGCCCTACTAGAACTGGACTTCACTGAATTCAGAGAACACACTCAGGCCAAACTCTCAGACACACACAACACAAACATTTACATCCAGGAGCTCAAAGATGAACTCCAGCAGCTGAAGAAAAACACTAGTTCCTCCATCACTGAACTCACAAGAGCTCTCAGGGGACTTCAAGAAGAAAACCGAACTCTCCGCTTACAGCTATGCAAACTAGAGGAGGACACAGAGAAAAAGGAAGTGAACTTTTCCAGACAGCTGCAAGAAATGAAAGAACAGTTACAGAAAACCACAAAAAACAATACACTTCATAATACAGCTCCAGACAAACCAAACTACACAAACATAGAATGCATCCCTACGACAAACACACAGACACCTGCAGCAACACAGGCCTCACCTGCCCAGACTCCAGAACCTGATCCAGATGTTCTCCTCCTCATGGACTCTAATGGAAAATTCCTGGACCCTCAGAAACTCTTTCCACACCAAAAAGTCACTGGCCACGCCCACCAGATCATCAGCGACTTCACAGGACACCCCTCATGTATTATCATTCATACTGGGACTAATGATCTTCACTCGCTGCGCAACAGTACTTCTGATGCAGTGAGGAAAATGGCAAAAATCACCAGCAAAAGTTCCCAGAGTCCCGAATCATAATCTCCACGCTTCTCCCAAGACACGACACACCACCACACATCATCTACAGCATCAATGCTGAAATTTCCCGCGGCTGTTCTGCGCTCCCCAATGTACACCTGGCCCACCACCACCACATCAGCCTCCAACACCTGTATGATGGACTTCACCTACACAAAGATGGAGTCCGTACTTTTGCAAAGAACCTAAAAGATGCAGCCCTGGGCCGCAGTCCAGCATCACCGAGACACCTGTTACCAACTCCACAATACCACCGGCCCATTAACCCCTACATGCCCAGACATCCCCCTCCGGCCCCGGCGAGGACAGACATCCCCTGGACAAACACCGCACGTCGTCCACCACACCCACCAATGGCTCCCTACACACTTGTCTTACCAAATAGGTTTATCTTTAATATTACTAAAATACTAATGCGTTCATTTCATATAAGTTGTTGTAATATTCAGGGTCTTCATTCTTCAACTTTTGGTCCTAAAAGCACAGACCCAGTTTTTCTGAAAAATAACAAAGATGCTGACATTATCATTCTCACCGAGACCTGGTGTCGAAATTATGCACTTACCTACTGTCCCTCAGGCTACTAAGAAGTAATTGTACCCTCAGTTAAATTAAGTACAGTCCACCGTGGACGAGACTCGGGAGGAATTCTGGTGTGGTACAGGGAAGCTCTGGCCAAACACATTTCTATTATTACAATTAGTAAATGTTATTATTGGTTAAAACTAAACAATCAAATTAGCATTTCAACCACTGACACTTATCTTTGTGCCATCTACATCCCTCCAGCAGAATCCCCTTACCATGATGAGGAATATCTGAACAACATCCACACAGAGATCAGCCGTTTCCAGGCCCAGGGATACGTGCTGCTGTGTGGAGACTTAAACGCAAGAACTGGATCTGAACCTGATAATATAGATCCAAAGGGCAATGAGCATGTCTTTGGCCAAACCCCCCCCCCCCGAGTCTCACAAAGAACCTCCCACCAAGAAACAATCTTGACCAAACTGTAAATAAAAACGGTAGAGAGTTAGTGCAGCTCTGCCGAGCCTCAGGCCTGTACATGCTTAATGGCAGGATCAGAGGGACTCTTTAGGGAGCTTCACGTGTTGTTCAGGTCTTGGAGCTGGTGTAGTTGACTATGCCATCACTGACATGGACCCCTCCTCCTTCAGTGCATTCACTGTCATACAACAAATCCGCTGACAATAACCAAACTGACATTTATATTAAAACACATCACACACCAGAACAAAACAAGCTGGAAACCTGCAAATTGTATCCGGTCCAGCAGAGATACAAATGGACTCCAGACAGTGCAGAAAAATGTATCCAAGCCCTGAATTCTGAAGAACTGAAGAATCTAATTACTATATTTATGAATAAAAAAAATTAAACAATTAAAGCTGGTGTTAATTTGGCTACAAATGAAATCAATTACATATTTTGAAAAGCAGCATATATAAAAGTGAATTGAAAAAGGCAAAAAATACACTAAGAAAACAACTTAATTATTATATAAAAAATATCAAATCTGAAACATAAAGAACCATACAACACCGACATAAGAACTTAATACAGTTCAAAACTAAAAAATACAAAAGACACAATCAGAGCAAAAAAGCAACACCATCTGACCAAATGTAGAAATAGAACATTCAATAAATCATAATCAGTTCTGGGATATGTGGAATAATCTGAGCACAACAAAACCACAAGACTTGCCAATACAAGATGGAGATACTTGGACAAAGCATTTTGAAAATTTGTATAAAGAAATCCCACCAAAACAACTCAATGACAATTATAATCTGATCAAACAACATCTACAAACCTATGAAGACACAATTAAAAATAATCAAAATCCACTTGACTTCCCAATTACATATAAAGAATTAACAAACAAACTCAAAAGCCAAACATGTAAGAAATCTTGTGGTCCTGACAGCATTCAGGTGAAATGCTGAAACACAGCACACCTGAGCTTCAGACCGCTGTGCTCAAATTATTCAACCTTGTACTTAGTTCAGGCATCTGTGTGAGCAGTAATCTGGGGAAGTTATTTAGCAGTATTTTAAACCATAGAATGGTAAACTTCCTTAACGAGCACAGTGTCCCGAGTCCTAGTCAGATTGGCTTTCTTCCTAATTATAGAACTACTGACCACATTTACACCCTACACACACTAATCAATAAACACATAAAAATATTTGCATGTTTTATCGATTTCAAAAAAGCATTTGATTCTATTTGGCACGATGGATTATATTATAAGCTTTTACAAAGTGGTGTAGGGGGTAAAGTTTATGACATTGTAAAATCAATGTATTCAAGCAACAAATGTGCAATATGAATTGGCAACAAACATACATAATTCTTCATCCAGAAGAGAGGAGTGCAGCAGGGCTCTAGCCTGAGTCCAACACTGTTCAACATCTACATTAATGAATTAGCGGTGCAGCTGGAACAGTCTATAGCCCCTGGACTCACTCTACAAGACAAAAACATCAAGCTTTTGCTGTACGCAGATGATCTGGTGCTGCTGTCATCCCCCCCACAGGGACTACAGCAGCACCTAGACCTGCTGGAGAACTACTGCCAGAACTGGGCCCTGGCAGTAAACCTCAAAAAAAACAAAATTATGGTCTTTCAGAAAAAGCCCAGATGTCAGGAACACAGATACCAGTTCGATCTAGGCAGCACCGCCCTAGAACACACGATGCAGTACACCTACCTCGGCCTGATCATCACTGCATCGGAGAGTTTCAGTACGGCAGTGAATGCTCTCAAAGATAAAGCTCGAAGAGCTCTATACGCAATCAAGAAAAAATTCCAAAATATTGAAATACCGCTTCCAATTTGGTGTAAAATCTTTGATAGTGTGATTCAGCCCATAGCGCTGTATGGAAGTGAGGTTTGGGGTCCACTCAGTGATCAGAGCTACACTAGATGGGACAGACATCCAACAGAAGCCCTACACACAGAATTCTGCAAAATGATCCTAAAATTACAAAGAAAAACACCCAATAATGCATGTAGGGCAGAATTAGGCTGATTCCCATTGATTATAAATATACAATAAAGATCCCTCAAAAATATTTGGTTACACTTTATTTTGATAGTCCACTTTAGACATTCTAAACTATAAGTAACTTTGTAACTACGTGTCAACTAATTCTCATTAATTTGCCACTACATGTCTACTAACTCTCAGTCGGGTAGGTTTGTCACTGATGGAGTTTTGAGTCCTTGCTGCTGTCGCCTTTGGCTTGCTTATTTGGGGACGCTTGGCTGATTGCATAGACACTATTGGAAGAGAGCTGAACTGAATGATGATTTTATTGAATCATCAATGAACTGACTTTAACTGGAAAAATGACTTGTTAATGTCCTCTTGCATTATTAACAAACTATTTTCCTGTTTGACTGTAAAGCTAGTTTGACACAATCAGTATTGTATAAAGTGCATTATAAATAAAGGTGACTTGACTTGATTTTATATACTGTAACAGGGCTGGGCGATATGAGCAAAAATTCATATCTCTGTATTTTTTGGCTGATGTGCGGTATACGGTATATATCTCGGTATTTTGTATTTGGATTAAACAAATAAAGTGAATGTAAGCATGAAGGCATATATTATGTGCAAAAAGGGTTAAAATCACATTACATTCTAACATTGTAACATTGCAATCTAAAAACAAAAATAATGCTTTAAAAGCAGAAGTTAAATTTAATAAACTAAAATTGAAAATAATAAAAAAGCACAGACTAATTGAGTAAAAAGGCTATTTTGATTACCCCATTACATTTTACAGTTTGTGCTATCATACAAATACACTTACTTGTCGGTTTAAAATTCTACATATGTCACATTTATTTTCCAACTACAAATATTTCAGCAAAATGTATATTTTAGTAAGAGTTATTGCGCTCCATCTGTTTGGCGCGCATGCGCGTGGAGATCTAAATTAAGTCTGTGAAGTTTAGCGGAGAATCGCAAAGCAAAAGCTCACGCACTTCTGACTGCAAAATGGAAATATTTCCATGGCTTTCTAACATTTACAGATGGAGAATATACCTGTGAAATGTAAGTTATGCGTTAAGGAAAACACAACCCATTCTCACTCCCGAGGCGTCAAAAACTGAAGCATGGTCAAACGCCTTTCGCGTCACTATGAAGACGCCAAAGGTGCCCCTAGGCGTCATTATATGACAAAATAGGATCTCCATTGCTTTCAGTTACTTGCTTTATGCGTCAGGTCAAGACGCTTATGGAAAATGACAACACGTTATCCTCCGTTGTTTTCAGTTGTTTGTCTTAGTTTAATGGTTTGCATGCATTTGTAAAAAATTTATAAATCATTTTATATACATTTATACTTTTATTGGAGCACCTAACCCACCCCTACCCTAAACCTACCCACTTCAGAACAACATAAAACACGTAACAGGCAAATATAAGTGCAGTCACAGGTATTTATTGCAAAAACTGACCATAAACAAGCAGTATAAAAGCATTACAAACAAGTCATGTTGCATTCCAAGTCTTCTGAAGCCATACGAAGTCTTTGTGAGAAGAAGAGAGCAAAACAAGGTTTTAATCGCTGAAAATGATCCCGCTCTTGTTAACGCGCTCGCGTCTCATTCAAAAGATACTCCAGTCCCGTAGCATGACGCAATTGGTCACGAGACACAGAAGAGCCAATAGCCTGTCAGAACAGCATGACGCAATCGGTCACGAGACACACAAGAACCAATAGTATTTCACAACCAAGGCTGACGTAAGGCTTCTTCTGGCGGCATTTTTTGAATTCGCGCACAGACTGCATACGGGATGAGCTTAACGGCGGACGGAGACGGCAATCGCGTTTATTCCTCTCACAAATCAAATGTTTTGCCTCGGAAGACTTGGAATATTCATATTTTTTAAATAAATTATGACGGTAGTTGTATCTGCCTGTTATATCTTGTGTTTTATTGACAAATGGTAGGTTTAGAGGCAGGGGTTGGGTTATGTGCTCACAAATGTGTAAATATTGTAATATAAATAAAACTGTTGTGGCTGTTTACATTGAAAAATCACACCCCAACATATATGCAATAATGGCAATACCCAATATATAATTTAATTATGACGATAAAATTCCCATTTTGGCGTCGGCATATTGACGCTAAGGGTTTCCTATTTAAAGCAACGGAGGACCCTGCAAGTCGAAAAATGACGCTAAGGGGTACCTTGAGCGTCAAAAAGCGACGCCAAGTGGTCCTGACCAAGCTTCAATATGTGACGAGTTGGGTGTGAGAATGGGTTGGGAAAACAGTACGTCTCTGTCAGCGGCACACACAGCCTTTCTGTCAGAGCCGCTTTAAACTGAAACTATAAACTACTATATCTTACGATTTTTGGTCACACTTTATATTAGGTGGCCTTAACTACTATGTACTTACATCAAAAAATAAGTACAATGTACTTATTGTGTTCATATTGTATTTCAAAACACTTTTGCTGCTATTGAGGTGAGATACAGGTGAGGTTAGTGACAGGTTTGGTGGTCTGGGTATGTTTAAGGGTGGGTTAAGGTGTAAGGGATGGGTCAACAGTGTAATTATAAATGTAATTACAGAAATTCATTACAGATGTAATTACATATAGGTATTTTTAACAACATAAGTATAATGTAAAAACATGTATGCACACAATAAGTGCATTGTACCAAATAATTAATTTAAATGTAAGTACATAGTAGTTAAGGCCACCTAATATAAAGTGGGACCCGATTTTTTTTAAAGCCCTTCATATAAAGCCTGATACATGTAGAACAAATTGTATTATGCACTTTCTTTGCAGCAGTTCAGTCTGTGTCCTGCCTAGATATTTTTTTCAGATTGTATCAAACTACTTATATCGATATTAACAGTATTGCTTCATACCGTATCGCTTATAAAGAATATATCGATATATCGTACAAACTTGACTTGAACTTGACTTGACTTGAAACTCGATATACCGCCCAGCCCTACTGTAACACCTGGTTCATTTTTTATTTTTGTGACTTCTGCCTCATTTTAAAGATGTAATTGTGAACAGTAGTAATATTTGTAAATGTTTGTTTGCTAACATTTTGTTTAGCTTGTTTAGGTTTTTCTTAGTTCATTAAAGTTTAAACTGAATTTTGCAGTTATATTACAGATGTAATGTTTGTCAGCTGGAGCTTTAAAGGGATAGTTCACCCAAAAATGAAAATTTGCTGTTAATTTACGTTGCAACCTAATTTACTGACCCTTAGGCCATCCAAGATGTAGGTGACTTTTTTTCTTTAAGCCTGTATGTTCAGTCTGTATGACAAATGTTATACATGGAGATTGTTATTAAATAATGGCTATTATGTGTTGTAAATTGTGTGTTTTTAGTGATTGATAAACACCAGTTAATATTTTTTACCTCTTAGTTGAGGTAACATATAAAACACATGGAGTAAATGGTTAAATTTGAATTGACATAACTTGTTGTAGTCTTCTAAATGTTTGACCAATTAAAACATTTTATTTGAATGGACTATAAAACTACATTTTAGAGTGTAGACTGTCTGTTCCTTGAATACTGAGGACAAAATATATGCTTACCAAGGGAAATACAATAAAATCAGATTGCGATTTAACCAAATTATAGCTAAGTAAGCTAAATAATGTCACAAAGTACCCAGTATAGTACTCAGAATATCAAAGTCCAGTAAAGGGAGGCAGAGCTTTTTCGCATTTTACTCTTAAATTTTCAAATAGCCTTCTGATAATGTTTGAGGCTCAGACACACTCTCTCTGTTTAAATCTAGATTAAAAATACATCTTTTAGCCAAGCGTTCACATAACAACTCATAACCTTGTACTCTAGTAATAAATGCATATGATCATCTTTTGCCTGAAATAATATGAACAGCATCTATGCTAATTCTTCTCCTTTTGTTTTCCTGTTTCTATCTCTCAGGTTTCCATCCCAGTGTGACTACAGCTTGGATCCAGCCTCACTTGTGGTGACTTCAGATGATGGCAACACTCATGAAGACCCCAGATGATGGCAACTACAGATGAACATACCAACCTGACAAATGTTATGTATTGCAATCATTGCCTTAAAGCATACGTTTAGTGATTTTCAACCCACTTTGTATTGTTACTATGATGGTAATATATGTGAACGAACAATGTTTAATCTCTCTCTGAGTTCCATGAGATATTCCAACCCATTTATTTGTCAGCCAAATAATATTTTGCATTATCCGAATATTGTTTATTTACATATTACAGACTTTGTGGCAGTATAAAGTGGATTTAAATTCACCAAACTTACCCTTTAATGTTTGTCTGTTTAACTGAACATGACTTTGAACACATAACTTGTATTATCTTAGAGTTATTGACATATAGACATTAATTTGTTGCCAGAAGATGCTCCCCATTGAGTCACAGTCACCTCAGGCTGTTGATAGGATTTTTTTTGAAACCTTGAAATTTTCTAAAGCTGCTTTGATTGTGAAAAGCAGTGTACCCTTACAACAGTTAACCATGTTTTTACTATGGTAAAACTAGTAATCATAACTGTAGTAATCAGGGTTTTTTAGTTTTTCTCAAAGGTTTTGATATCATGGTTCTACTAAAGTAATATTTTAGTAATGCTGGAGTAAAACTGTGGTAACCATAGTTTTTGAAACCATGGTGAAGTTTGTAGTTACTATAGGTTTACTACTATGCTGTAGTAAGACCATGGTTATGGCAGTTACTGTGAATTTACTACAACAATCATAGTTAAACCATGGTTAATTTTGTGGTTGACTTTTGTACGGGTACAAATATGTGAACTGAATGCTTCTATTTGAAAGTCACATTGGATAAAACCATCTGATAAATATACTGTATGCATTTGTATGTTTAATCTGTTCACTGAAAATAAATTTGCAACTGCTATTGTAGGCTACATAGTTTTTGATCCATTATTGTGTGCAAGGACATTTTGGTTAGCGTAATCGAACTGATTATGAACCACGGACCGACCGTGGACCGCCAGAAAACAGTAATTATAAACCAGCGGCTCGTCAGCGGACCGCTGTCGGAAAAGCGGAGGCTGCCGCTGGTGGTCCGCTGGAATAACGATGAGCAAAACGCCGGTGAACCGCGGGCGGCGTCCGCCGGTGGGCCGCCGACTCTGCCGCCAGTGGGATTGAAGCGATGTGGCTTGGTAAACGTTTTATTGACAGTTTAAAGGCTGACAATGGCTGAATAAAAACAAAAGAATAACGCTAAAAGAATAATAAGGATGTCTCTCATACCTGGCGGAAGTGTGAAAGATTCTGTTTCCTTAAACTAGTTTGTCATGCATTTCTTTATTTCAACACATTTACAGGTAAATCGATTGACAGCACTAAAATGTATGCTTTAATTGATGCACGCACACACATTACTCGCACACAGAAACTTGTCAACACTATCCCGCAACTTTTATTTTAATATAATATAAAATATATATATATAAAAATATAAAAATATATTTCCTATAAGTAGAACTAAATTCACAGTTTCATTGTTTGTAGGGACAGACAAACAGATGCAGATCATTAACACAGGCATGTAATCTCTCTCTCTCCCTCTCTCTCAAAATGGGCATATTTGAGGAAAAAAATTCGAGTAGTTTTCTTCACTGAATATAACTGTCGGTCATTTAACATTTCTATCGTAAAACAGTTGACAAACATTAAATGATTTGCAGCTTCCATACCTCGCTCTTTCAATGTTTTCAATCTTCGACTTGTCCCCCTCGATGTCTATGGTTGTTACGGCCCTGATATTATGTATAGGCATATTACATTATGTATTTTAACTGTGTTGTTCAATAAAACCATGTAATTACTTGGTTTTGATATTTTATTTGAGCCAATTATTATTGCCTCATTTAGTATATATAAATAATCATACTACAGCCTGGTTTTCACTTAGGTCTGTTTGTGTTAATAAAAATATCAGATTACTCAATTGTCAAAATAATCAGTAGATTACTTGATTACCAAAATAATCATTAGTTACAGCCATAGATTAGTTAAAATATTTCAAAATAAAACTGTATTTTTACTTTTTGTAATTAAAAGACAAATATTTTGTCATTGAAAATTTCTTAAAAATAGCATTAAAATTGTCTCATTCTAGTAAACCAATTATCTGTATTTTGTCTCATCTCGTGATCTAAGTATATTGTCACACCCCTAGTGTTGATAAGCCATGATATAGCTCATAATTTTCCAAGTGTATGATATAGCTTTCATTCTTCAGGTCAACCATATATTCATGAAAAAAGAAATAAATAAAAAAATCAGTTTCAATAAGGAAAGCAATAACTTTGGCATAGTATCCTTTCAAATGTTTAAGTTTTTTTATAGCATCCAATTACTAGCTAAAATGAAACTTATCACAAAAACGAACAATTGAACATATATCAGCGTGATAACAACTACCTTAAGTGATCAAAACCATATTTCGGGAAAATTGTATTGGAAGTGTAATTAATTTTTTTATTTTGACTGAAGTCCCATTCATTTACATGGAGAGGGCGGGGTTTATGACATGTACTGCAGCCAGCCACCAGGGGGCGATCAAAGAGCCCGCAGCTTCACTTTTCAGGATGTGTGAGACACACCCAGTAGAAACGCTATGAATCTACAATCTAGGCCTCAATGAGTCCACAGGCCTGTAGAACTTTAGAAACAGCCGGTATAAGATCATTAGCATAGTCCCAGAGATGATCATCTCTTACAAGATTTGTGTTGGATGGGTATGTAAAGTTTTTAAAGTGGTACATGCGAGCGATGGCATTATTCACCCAGACCGTGGACCTTCCGTTCACACTTTCCAGCAGGCCATGGACTGTAGTCTTCAGAACCAGCCGAGGATTTACTATAATCTTGTAATTGTTGAAAACATTAGGGAGGTTGGGTACTCGATCGATATAATTGAAAATATTCACTCCTTGTATGTTTTTCCATTTGTCTTGCTCATAATCCGCATGAGCCTTTGCAGTGAACGGGAACTGGTTATTCTCAAACTCAAAGCCCACATCAGAACCGTACTTGGTCTCAAGCTCAGGCAACAGCTCCGTCCAGGTTTTTACTTTGAAAGGTAGAATGAGTTCATCCAAGTCATGTAGAGCCACGTAGCGACTTTGGTACATGTAACGATAAACGCAGTCGTTAAGCGCAGGGAGTTGCCCAAAGTACTGCAGCTGACCTGGCGACTTATTTATATTCCAGCCGCGAGACACTTTAATGTGCTTTTTAATCGTCCACGGAATGATCTCCACAAAACCTTTATTCTCATAATAGTCCAGAACCTTCTGTGTGTCTGAATCACAGTTGGTTTTATATATCACCACCCTTTGAGCACCAAGCAGTCTGAACATCTCCATGGACTGGACTAGATTCAGCACACTCTTGTAGTCATACATGACAGAGATGCAGATTGTGAACTCATACGGGAAGGTTGTTAGAACGTCTCTGTTCATAATAGGTTGGAAGGATGTTACGCTCCCCGAGACGTCCCTGGCTGTGATTGCAACATGCGTCGGTGTCAAACATGTGCTTTTGATAGTGCACGTGATGGTAGCGGTGCCATAATTAAAGTTAAAGTGGTCACTATGAATTGAGTATTGAGCTGATAATGTCACGGTCGTCCCGTCGCAGCAAATCACACAGCTGAACGTTGCCTGGTCATTTCGACGAACAATGGCAATCGTCTTTATCTGTTTCTCATCAAAACGATGCTCCATGTAAGAGCCAATCACGTATGTGTTAAGGTGGCTGACTTTAATCACAGGCCCGTCTTTCACTTGAACACCACACGCTTTTGCAGACGGAGGACTGGAGGATGTGGAGATGTTTGGTGTTTGGAGGATTGGTAAATTAGTGAGTAAGGAAGGATGAGTTGGCAGGCCAGAGTCTTTAGGTTTGGCATAAGGTGCTTGTTTAAAGTAATCTTGTATATAAATGTAGACAATAAAGATAAACAAAAATAATAAGGAAAACAAATAAAAGATCTTCAATGCACAGATATTCTTCTTAGATGGCTTTTCTTCTGATTCACTCTCTAGTCGTTTATATTTCACATCGCATTTCCCTAAAGAAAAGAAAGAACACAAATTGTATGGTTGTTTCTATTAAAGCAACACATTTGATCACAATTTAATTTCATTACATTCAATTCACTTACACATGTGAAGGTTTACTTAATCCATTCGTGTTGGGAGTGTATGAATTATTTTTATTGAATTGACTAAAACTGAGCAGAGCATTTTTAGTTCCAAGCATGCTTTGCATAAGAATGAATTGGGGGAGTAAAGGTCATTGCACACAGAGTCCAAAATTTTTGCACGTAAAAAAATAAATACGACCTCACGTTGTGTCAATCATGTTTACACACTGCCTCCGAAATATTCGTCTGTCCAAAAAATTAAAAATCGGATCAGGTTCAATTTTCAGCATTTCCGCATGCATAGCATGCATTTTGATAGGAAAGGATGAGGAATACGAAAAAAAACCCCAAACAAACAGAAAAACACAAGCGAAAATTTCAGACTCAGGTGTGCAATGACCTTAAAGCTGCATCTGTAATCGCATACATCCCTACTAGCCCATGTAGTATGCGAAAAACAGTATGCAAGGCAAGTAGTATGTCCGAATTCATAGTATTCGAAGTACAGTAGGTGAAAAGCACTTGGATGACCGACAACTTCTGTGTGTATTCGATGGACACTTGACTATAGAGGATTTATGAATGGCAGTGAAGTGAAGCAACTGATGTAGGTAGGTCATGTGACAGTAAAAAATGGCGGATATAAGTATGTCCAAATTTCATATATACTAAATTCAAATTGAAATGTAGTACCTACTCGGACAGTATGCGATTTCGGACACACTATCTATGTTGGAATAAAGGGTTATTTTATGTTTTTTTAAGTAAGAAAAAAAAGCTTTCCTATAAAGCTGTGACGTCACACAAAAATGATGAATAGTGCTATGAAATGTGCTTTTTTTAATTTTCAGAATGATAATTTGGAAAGTAAAGAGCAATCCCTGCCAGAACCAAAGTGGGACTCATTTTAGTTCATTACTGACTATATTAAAATAATGTAATTAAAACCTCAGTATATAAGTCTGAAATAGTGCACTGTTCTCTACAGCCTTGTAATTCATTGTATTTTTCTAGAGCTTTCTTTTTTTTATTATGGCCTTTGCGCTTTCTATTATCTATTTTTTTTATCTTTTGCTCACATATCTCCAACAAATGATGTTGCATGCTACGTGTGAAATTATGGTTTACTCCCCACCCTAAACCTACCCTTACAGTAATGCAAATACAGTAATTATGTGTTATTCGTGGTTGTGGCTAGAAGGGATACAGCTACAGTCAGAAACCCACAATAAATACATTTTTCTACCTATTAGATTGTGTTTTATTAACATCTACACCTACCCCTTACATCAATGCAAATACATTAAATATTGTTGTTCCGCGTGAGAAAAAGGACACGATATTGATGTGCACTTGCGCAGTAAGCCCTGGTAGGACAATCTGACGGGTAGGATACAATTTCAGGACAACGGCCCTGCGTTATCGTTATCATTATCATCATCATCATCATCATCAACCTGCAGGCTGCACTCTGTGAGTGGGGCTGTGAGAAAATAATAAATAAAAAGAGTGGAGCTGCGGTAAAATATCAAATGGGCTTGCTGTGAGTGCAGGCAGCCTATAGGGACATTATCCATATTTCAACCCAGTGGCATGACAACACTGGCCCTCGCGGCCCCAAAAAACAGACTGGCCTCCTGGTGCCGGATTAGCCAATCCGGGCCTGATCCCTACTGAAAAAAACCAAGGGATTCAGCAGGGATGAGTTAACCAAATTTCTCAGATCATAGCCTAAATACATAAACCTTTTGTAAAAAACAAAAACAAACAAAACAGCAACAACACTGATAACATAATGTTTTAAAAGCACTAAAATGTAGTTTTAGTATTCTTTTAAGAATACTGTCGTCAAAAACGCCATTTGAAGCTAAACGCAGACGTTTAAACTGACAGACTAATGAATGAAACCTGCTATGATTACTCTACTTTTAAAGCATAAATTTGATTTAAACAATTGGTCAACATAATATTCACATATACAGTTCATAGGGAATATATTATATTTGTCCTACATTTACAGCATGAAATAGTATTTAAACCTATACCAATTTACATAACGTTACCTATTTTATCCCACAATTATTTTTTGAGACTTTTTTTTTTTTGTAACTTTATATTTCGTATTTCGGACTTTATAACTCGATTTAACTCAACAATAGCGAGTTAGTCCATTCCGAGGGGAAAAAAGCCAGATGTGGGATATAACTCAAAAGAGAGAATGACGAGTTGATTTTTCTTATCAGATTTGTGAGATATAATCTCGGAATAGGCTCTGCGCACAAGTTTAGCGACGAACTTCCGCTGTCGCTAGAAGTCGGGATATCAGTTTCCGGTTTTCATTCGCGTCGCCCAAAATGTCAGTAGCTATAGAGATCTGCCAAGCAGAATCAGCGATGTCCATCACATCGTTAATGCCTGGTCTCCTGCTCCACATACACAAACGAAACAAGGGATTCAAACGCATATGCCTATCAAGTTATATGCACAAATAGTTTAATCTAATGTGTTATTTCGGCATCTAGCGGCTAAACTAGCGACATGTTCATTTTAGAAGCTTTTCTTTCTCAATTTTAAACGCAGACTGTTCGTTTTTTTTTTTTTTTTTTTTTGGTGATAATTGTATTATCAATTGTACTAAACATCTCCCCCTCTCAGTTTCTAATAAAGATCAGGGAACAGGTGATGTCTGTTCATTGTGCTACAGGTCCATGATGAGGAATGCTGAGAAAACTCACAGTTCGAGTGTATGGTGAAGCTAGGATTGATAAACCCACAATTATAAGCATGTTAACGTTACTTTAATAACCCGGCGTTCCTAATGTCCCGGGGATTTTGCCAAGGTAATTCATATTTAATATAGCTCTTAAAATAGTATGTAATCAAAACAGTGGCTAAAATTGGCAGGTGAGTTTACCTTGCTGGTCCCCATGCGGGTTACTGCATGCATTCTTGTTCATGTTATTTCAGAATATATATTATAATATTGTGATGTTAAATTCACTTACAGATAATATTAATAATTTTAATAACAGGCCACCTGAGTGTACTTAAAAGGGAGCCCAATTTCATGACTATGATTCTTAACAAACAAGGACCATTTTTAAAAGTACACTTTATAATAATGTCAAATTAAAGTTTCTGGAATAATTGTGAAATTACATATAAAGATAGATAGATTAAGTGGTTCAACAAAAGTACACATTTTCATTTAATTGCAATTAACGTGCAGTTAAGTGTCCATTAAACGCCCCTTTCTGCTGATTGGTCAGCCAAAGATCAACCGTGCCGTCATCAGTACTTCTGCAGTTCCGCGCTGCAGAATAGTAGTCCTCAGCTGCTGCAGGTGTACGGATTTATAACCGTTTTGTATTTCCTCTTTTTCTCATCAAACAAGCAGACTAATGAATAGCTCGACACAACTCGTGCCGAGGCAGTCTCTAGACAAGGCTTTTTTCTGTGTAGACCAGCGGTTCTTAAAGTGATCCGCGAAATAATTTGCTATAGCCTACCATATTTTTCAGACTGTAAAGTCACTTTTTTATTATTATCATGATACATACAGTGATTTTTTTTCCCAAAGTGACTTATATGATGCATTTAAGGCCAAATAATCTAAATGTAGATTTTTAAAAGCAGGCGAGTCAAGTATCACTGTGGATTGGTTCTTGTGGTGGCCTGCGACAGAGAGATGTTCAGGGAGACCAAGACGCGCCAAAAGTGTTGCATGCTGTTGTTTTCTTTATTTTTTAAAGGCATGACATTTTGTAGTTATTTTGAATGTACTCAAAAAAAGAAAGAAAGTGAACATAAATTAATACTCAATATTAATTAAATAAACTGCTTTAAAATGACTGCTGCATATTTCCTGTGCACTGCAATACTGGTCTGTGCTTGACTGTAGTCCCGTGTGTCTGCTGATTGATTTAACCCATCGCAGTGTATTGTAACTGTGTGAACTAGGGCAACTCACCTGTTCTAAAGACAATAGCTACCTTCTTTTTTCGAAACACACACACACACACACACACACACACACACACACACAAACAAACAATATCCCACTCGCACTTGCCCATTTAATGGCAGAAAATGCTCTCTTTTTTTTCTTTTCTTTTTGAAGCAGATGCAAATCTGTCGTAAAATATCTTGTGGTGTATATTCCAAGCGTTCTGAGGGTATATCATATGGGTTTGGTGAGAAACAACCAAAATGGCAAGTTTTACTTTTCTTAAAATCTCACATTCCTATGTGCGAGTGGGCAGCAGCTCGCACCGCGCACGAGCGCATATTTTGAGATACAAATTTTAATCAAATACAAGACTACATTATAAAACTCAGGAGACTGTGTATTTTAATATCTCTGTTCTCCGGTTGTCAGTCATAATGACAGTTTCTTGCGTGAACGTTATAGGCCTATTATACCCAATTGTATTCTTTCCTTTTCGTATTAGTGTTTAAAATATTTATTTTGAAATGAATTAAGTAATTATTTACTTAATTAAACAAACAATTAAGCAGGGTAGGGTATAACAGCTGTCATATCATACCCAGCCATGCCCAGCTGATGCAAAGAATAGAATTTATATCTACACAGAAGCAAGCCCAGTCTATAGACAACCAAGAACGAATACGTTTGTTGGGAAGCTTTGAGGTCGTTACATTAAAGAGAAGTGATGAGAGTTCACATGATCCATCTGGCATGTAAACAAAAGTTTTGTATAGATTTATAAATAGATTTATAAAACTTTTTGGAATGGCATTTATAACGTGCTTAAATTGTTTACTTTCAGTAGCTATTTATAACACAAGTCACTGAAGGATAACAAACTCCTCATTCAATAAATGAAGAACTAGCCTAACCAAACACCCCTTTCAAGCCAACCAAGAGTACATAGATATATAGCCTAAATAGCCTGTTGTTCTATATTGGGGTTCTGTGTGGAATGAAGGTGTGATTATATAATCTTTTCCAATACAGCAAAACCTGTTGGTGTCTTTGTTTTTTTCTATCTTTTCTTATCTGTGCTTCTCATCCACTCTGCACAGTGCAGCTTCACACTGATTTAACTCTGCAAAGCTAAATAAAACAGGCTTGGTGCTGATTAAAATTTCTGAAATAAATATTTCTGTAAAACGCTTAGTTTGCACAGAAGAAAGCCCGATCTAGGACCTGCCCCGTACAGTTTAAGAATCGGTATACTGATACAGCAGCAGAGGACTATTATTTTCTTGAACGGAACAGAGGAAAGACTGATGACGTCACGGGTTCAGATTTGGTTGACCAATCGGCAGAAAGGGGCGTCTTATGACCGCCCACAAGGGGAAAACGAATGTTCGTTTATATGTTTTCTACCCCGTGAACCAAAAAATGAGAATCGAGCCAAAATCTTGTTTTTGCGCTTCTCTGAACAAACGAAAAAAACGAAAATAGGCACCGTTTTCCGTTTTCTACTATCAATATTAAATCAAAAAACGAATGATCAGATGATACACGGACCCTTCACCTGTGCCCTGATCTTTATTAGAAGCTGACAGGGGGAGATGTTTAATACAATTGATAATACAATTATCACCAAAAAAAAAGAATAATAAATAAATAAAAACGAACAGTCTGCGTTTAAAATTGAGAAATAAAAGCTTCTAAAATGAACATGTCACTAACTAGCTTAGCCACTATGCTGAAATAACACATTAAACTATTTGTGCATATAACTCGATATATTGCGTTCCCTTGTTTCGTTTGTGTATTGGAGCAGGAGACCAGGCATTAACGATGTGATGGACATCGCTGATTCTACTTGGCAGATCTCGGAGACATCTAAATACTGACATTTTGGGCGACGCAAATGAAAACCGGAAACTGATATCCCGACTTCTGGCGATAGCGGAAGGTTGTCGCTACGCTTGTGCACAGAGCCTATTGCAAGAATAAAGTCAGAATTTTGAAATATTGAAATTTAAATTTGAACGCTGCTGCCACTGCCAGACAAAATAAATAAATAAATAAATAAATAATAAATGAAATAAAAAAAAATAAAGGACGACAGCTGTGGTTAAAGGAGATAAAGAGGGGACTGGACAGAAACAATCATCAGAAAAGCACACGTTTGAAGGCACACACTTCTTATCAGAAAAGGTTCAATAAAGTATTGTCTTTTGTTGTTATGGGCGCGTCTAAAGATTTCTTATGAACTATGTCGTGTATGAAATAATGTCTGCGTGCATGTGTGTAAAACAACAAACTGACGATTTATATGCTTAATCATGTGTAATTGTGGCTGGAATAATAATGTAGTAAAAATAGTTGCCTGCTGAAATTAAAATATATATTACATCTTCATAGATACGGTGAGTTTGTCTTTACACGTTAAAGTTGTGATCACTCAAGCGGAGGTAATCCTGTCAGATCGTCCATGCTTTGCGTGAGTACAGGTCGGCCAGTTTCGTCCGTTAAAGTTAACCTTTTCAAATAACGCAGTCCTGGACAGTATGCAGGTATGCAGCCCTTACATATGCAGGTAAAATCGGAATTTATCCAATTATTGTTAAAAAAACAAGCTAACAGACTTCATAGCTAGCGTTAGTCAGAGCCATAGAGAGAGATAGTTGCGACAACTCCGTTGACTCCAATGGACCGTTTTTTTACAGCAATGGCGGATCATGGAGACGCTCAATAGTTCCCGGAAGTTCGCGCTCATACTATCAGCGCCGTAGAGATGCAGAAGAAGAGACCGCTGTGATGAACTTTTAAAAGGTAAGACATTTATAGAACAAAATTACATATTATCAGCACAGCTAAACAAATTACCTTGTGCATTAAAACAGATTATTATTAGATTATTCCTCACTTAATTAGTAGATTTACGGGATGTTATTCATTCTCTTCAGGCAGTTTCATTCGTTGTTGTGTAATTAAGACTTTTAAACGTGATTTCTGCTGCTGGGAAGTTATTTAATAGATTTAGATTTATTGCAAAGGATGCTGATGGACCTGAGTGAGAATAAAAAGTTTAAAATAGGCGAGCAGTTTTCATTTCAGAATCATGCTAGGCTAAATTTCCAAAATGTATTAGGCCTACCACTACTATTTTATAGAAGTAATCACAATAAACCTGTACTGTATTTTATACTTAAATGTCTTAGCTACTGTAGAAGCACTGTGTTGAAGGAGCAGATGCCACAGGACTGAAATGTGATGGAGCATCACTTGACCATTCCTCCTGTGTTTTCTCCTTCTCTATCTGGATCAGAACAAGAACCACCTGAAGACTCCCTGTAATGAGATATCACCCTCACAATGAGTCTTCACTGGGTTTGGCAAGTCTTTCCCTGTTCTTTGTGAAAAGGTGCCAGTTCCCAAGTATGATTACATCACATTTTGTTGGTGTAATCTATAGATTGCTCCTGCTGACTATATCCAGCATCTTATGAAGACTTCAGATGACCAGCACCTGTGAAGAGATGACGCCAGCCCTTGAGAGGACTTCAGATTAAGCTGACTCTGAATAAACATACAAAACTGATCAATTTTCCTTTCATTGTAATCAATATCAAATCATGTAACCATTGCTTTAATTTAATTTGTTCATTGTTTCTGAATACATGACATTACTTAACTGCATGATTTGTATAGCCTAATTTTAGAACATTTCTGCCATATGAGCATTACTTTGACACAGTTACACCTGTTAACAGAACTCTTATTTGTAATGTAGAAACATTCATTTTCTGTAAAGCTGCTTAGAAACAATGTTTATAATAAAAAGTGCTTATACAAATTTATACAGTATTTATACAAATAAATGTGAATTGAACAAAACTTGATGCATCATTTTCTCTCCTCTCCGTGTCAGTAAGGAAACCATACATTCACACTCCTTTCTGTGAGTAACTGAGCGCTCCCATGCAGCACAGCAAACTATAGTGGAGACTGTTCAAGGACAACATGCTTTATAGCATGTAAATAAGTGCATAACAAAAGTTAACATACATAAAAATATATGATTAAATGGGTAAAAATATTTTAAGTTATTTTAAATTTGAATATACTACACATATATATTTATATATATCAAAGAATCAAAAACATTAAAGAGATTAATTCCAACTTAGCCTTAAAATATCTTCACTTATTTGGAATGAATTTTCAAAGACAACAAACTTAACATTTACCATGAGATTAATAAAACGACAATGAACATTAATATGTGATTGCACTTGACTAAAATACAAATTGTTTGAAAACACACACACACATAATTGTCTTTATACAGAGAGGCTGAAGTTACCTTGGTAAAAGACCACGATGTCGTTTATATAGCAAACATGGACTTTACCATGGTAACATCAACCTAAAATATGTTAACATGGCAGGTAAGGATAGCTGACCACATTAATCCTCAAATATTCGCGGATTTTATCTTTTAAAAGCAACACTGATACAGCTACATATACTACGTATAAATTATTTTATTGCCTACTAATTACCAAAATCGCAGTTCTGTCTCTCTAACTCAATGCATTCCAATTGCCCGCTATTAACTTCCTGGAACTATTGAGGGCTACGTGAATCACGTGACGATCGAGAGTTTTGAACTTCCGTTGTCGCAACTCTGTGGCCAGGGTAAATTTAATCTGACAGTAGGGGGACAATAAACGTAAAATTTCTCAAGAGCAATTTTGAAGGGGACACAAATAATACAGCCAAAATTGTACTTGAAAGGATAGATATGTGTACACAGCGTGTGTACATAGCATGGAGACCGTGTTTAAATATGAGTTCATGGTTCACCACGCGGTCATATTATAATTATTATTTTGCGTCATCCATAGTATTTTAGGTTTCGTCTGAAACCTATGTCTCATTCGCATTAATTCAACCGCATTAAACCCACTGATCTGCCACTTAACATCATATTGACCCAAACCCAAACAAGACCCGGCTCAGTCAGGAAACAGTCTCGTCTGGCCAAACGAATGAACGTGGTGCGATTATTCCAGGCTGCATCACAAGTCAGATTGTGGATTGATATCATTCAGAATATTTCATCCAACTTCTTCTGCATGAAGTAATATCACGCCAGCAGGTGAAGCTGGTAAAAGGGTCTGCGCAGAGGGCTTGTCTGGTTCTCGTAGTCTTTGCTGAGGATCTGTGCTGGGGCCATCAATGAGGTCTTCACAGGGATCTGTCATCTAGCTGACATGGTCTCCGCTGACAGTCAGGGATGTGTTGTGGTTGTTCCTGGGTGCAGGTCCACCACCTGGTCTGGATACCGACTGGATCAGCGGATTACTGTAACCCAGGGATAAGGGTGAGACAGTATATAAGCAACTAATATAAGCAATGATGTCATTCTTCTTAAAAATTAACATGTACATTAGATATTATAGGAAGTGTTGCTGCTTACCCTAATTGGTGCAGCATACAAATCCTTTAAGAGATTTGAATTATAGAAATGTGATAGTCGTCATGTGTATTGAAGGTTAAAGAGATGGTCTTTTAAACTCACAGAGTGTGTCTGCCTCCTGAAGTCCACCCTTTTGATCAGCTGGAGCCACCTCTTCAGTCCCCTTGACCTCCATTTCAGCAGCATTAGCTTGAAGGTTTTTCCAAATTGCAGCCTTGAAATATGTACAAATATATATTGTAAGGTAATTATTTAATCTTGAGCATTACAGCTTTTTACAATCATTAGGACCAGAGCCAGAATTCACACCTTATATGTTTGATGAATGTTCATGCAGCAGCTCAGAATTTCTGTAAAAAAATAAAATAATGTCAGATTACATATATATAGTGTTCAGATTAAACTTTTAAATTTGTTTGCTCATAATAATCCCCACCACAGTAAAATAAGTATGATTTTAATCACATTACATGGCATATCTATGCTTCAAAAGTTTTCATTCACTCTAAAAACTGAACCTGCTCAAGTGCAGCAGACAGATTAGGCCTCCATTCAAGAACAAATGATGATGCACTTACATTATACAGCTTTCTCTTACGTATCTATAGTGTTTATCTCTGTCAGAGCTGCCCAAACGGCAGTGTTACCACAAAATAAATATTATTATTAAATTCAGATTGCACATATTGAATTATCTTAGCAGGTGTAATGCTACAACAGCGTGCTCAGTTTGATTCACAAACAAATGACTCATTTGAATGGTTAAGTGAATCGAATCAGAGAGTCACTCGTATGATGTTTATGGCGCCTCCAGCGCAGCTCGACTCCTATGATTCAATAGCAATCACTCGTTGAAAAAGACGAATCGAATGAATTCTAGCAAACAAAATAGAATTTAACTCATTAAAACGTAATTACCTTACATTATCGTGCACTGGATACAGCTCATCGGTTTTTCATATTAAAAAAATTGCATATTGTTTTCCTAAAGAGACCGCGCCTGACAGTTAGGCCTAACGTTACTCATCAACACTCAATATATCCAGGACCGAACGGTTTTTCTGACGCTATTATCATCGCAAACCTAACAGAAACCATCTAAAAACTATACTCTTCGTGGCATTTAAATATCAAACAACACTAGATTGATCATTAAATAACTTAACTTACCTTTTTGCAGCTGAAGTATTCCTCTTGAGAACTGTGTCCGCTGAAATCTCCTCAGGATTAACCGCCAAATCTCTCTCTCAGCGGCTGATCTTCATTCCAGCAGCGGCCGCCGGAGACAAAACCAGCTCGGGCCGAAGGTAGATACACGCAACTACACCGAGTGTGGACCTGCTGCACGTACAACAGCTTTCAGCCGAGATCGGCCCAGAGAGAAAAAGCCGTCTGTCAGCCAGAAGTGTTTTGTAGAGTCGGCGCGGCTCTGGCCCATTATCTTCTCACCGACGTCGTGACTGAGCCGACAGTGCCGCATTTCAGCCAGAATCGCCCGAGTGTGCTTGCTATGTGGGTTATAGAACAAAATTACATATTATCAGCACAGCTAAACAAATTACCTTGTGCATTAAAACAGATTATTATTAGATTATTCCTCACTTAATTAGTAGATTTACGGGATGTTATTCATTCTCTTCAGGCAGTTTCATTCGTTGTTGTGTAATTAAGGCTTTTAAACGCGATTTCTGCTGCTGGGAAGTTATTTAATAGATTTAGATTTATTGCAAAGGATGCTGATGGACCTGAGTGAGAATAAAAAAGTTTAAAATAGGCGAGCAGTTTTCATTTCACAATCATGCTATAGGCTAAATTTCCAAAAATGTATTAGGCCTACCACTACTATTTTATAGAAGTAATCACAATAAACCTGTACTGTATTTTATACTTAAATGTCTTAGCTACTGTAGAAGCACTGAGTTGAATGAGCAGATGCCACAGGACTGAAATGTGATGGAGCATCACTTAACCATTCCTCCTGTGTTTTTCTCCTTCTCTATCTGGATCAGAACAAGAACCAGCTGAAGACTCCCTGTAATGAGATATCACCCTCACAATGAGTCTTCACTGGGTTTGGCAAGTCTTTCCCTGTTCTTTGTGAAAAGGTGCCAGTTCCCAAGTATGATTACATCACATTTTGTTGGTGTAATCTATAGATTGCTCCTGCTGACTATATCCAGCATCTTATGAAGACTTCAGATGACCAGCACCTGTGAAGAGATGACGCCAGCCCTTGAGAGGACTTCAGATTAAGCTGACTCTGAATAAACATACAAAACTGATCAATTTTCCTTTCATTGTAATCAATATCAAATCATGTAACCATTGCTTTAATTTAATTTGTTCATTGTTTCTGAATACATGACATTACTTAACTGCATGATTTGTATAGCCTAATTTTAAAAAAAATTCTGCCATATGAGCATTACTTTGACACAGTTACACCTGTTAACAGAACTCTTATTTGTATTGTAGAAACATTCATTTTCTGTAAAGCTGCTTAGAAACAATGTTTATAATAAAAAGTGCTTATACAAATTTATACAGTATTTATACAAATAAATGTGAATTGAACAAAACTTGATGCATCATTTTCTCTCCTCTCCGTGTCAGTAAGGCAACCATACATTCACACTCCTTTCTGTGAGTAACTGGAGCGCTCCCATGCAGCACAGCAAACTATAGTGGAGACTGTTCAAGGACAACATGCTTTATAGCATGTAAATAAGTGCATAACAAAAGTTAACTTACATAAAAATATATGATTAAATGGGTACAAATATTTTAAGTTATTCTAAATTTGAATATACTACACATATATATTTATATATATCAAAGAAACAAAAACATTAAAAGAGATTAATTCCAACTTAGTCTTAAAATATCTTCACTTAGGCTATTTGGAATGAATTTTCAAAGACAACAAACTTAACATTTACCATGAGATTAATAAAACGACAATGAACATTAATATGTGATTGCACTTGACTAAAATACAAATTGTTTGAAAACACACACACACACATAATTGTCTTTATACAGAGAGGCTGAAGTTACCTTGGTAAAAGACCACGATGTCGTTTATATAGCAAACATGGACTTTTACCATGGTAACATCAACCTAAAATATGTTAACATGGCAGGTATTAGGATAGCTGACCACATTAATCCTCAAATATTCGCGGATTTTATCTTTTAAAAGCAACACTGATACAGCTACATATACTACGTATAAATTATTTTATTGCCTACTAATTACCAAAAATCGCAGTTCTGTCTCTCTAACTCAATGCATTCCAATTGCCCGCTATTAACTTCCTGGAACTATTGAGGGCTACGTGAATCACGTGACGATCGAGAGTTTTGAACTTCCGTTGTCGCAACTCTGTGGCCAGGGGTAAATTTCATCTGACAGTAGGGGGGGGGGACAATAAACGTAAAATTTCTCAAGAGCAATTTTTGAAGGGGACACAAATAATACAGCCAAAATTGTACTTGAAAGGATAGATATGTGTACATAGCATGGAGACCGTGTTTAAATATGAGTTCATGGTTCACCACGCGGTCATATTATAATTATTATTTTGCGTCATCCATAGTATTTTAGGTTTCGTCTGAAACCTATGTCTCATTCGCATTAATTCAACCGCATTAAACCCACTGATCTGCCACTTAACATCATATTGAGCGAAACCCAACACGTAAGGCTAATATAGTAGACCATCAGTTCACACACAGGCTTATCGCCGTGTTAGTTGTAGTGGGAGACAAGCTACATATTAAGCTTGTTAACCTTATAATGGCTCATAGAAAATACATCGGATGTCATAATTTTTTTGTCATGACTAATTTATTAATGATCCAGCATCATCTGTATTAAAGAGAAAGAATCATTTCACCCGATGTTTAAAGAGAATAAAATAGCCTTGACAGCCTACTTACACATAACTACCTAGCTCTCTCTCACCGGACTCGTGTGCAGCGGTAAAGAAGGAAAGCAGGCAGTGGACCAAACCACTGTGAGGAAAGGGAGGGGGGGAATCTAAACATTTGTGAACTTAAAACGTTTTTTTGCGTTTATTTTGTTTTACTAATCAAACAATTATTTTAAGTATATGTCCATTGTATTATTTTCAATACACAGAGTCGCTTGTAATGATATTTTTAGGGGGGACAAGCCTCAGATGGGGGGGTCCTGTCCCCCCGTCCCCCCCGGGATTTACGCCTATGTCTGTGGCTGTATCCGAAATCGCCCACTATGGCGAAACCATAGTGGATGTTCTCGAGTGCACTCATTCAATCCCACAATGCACCGCAAAAACGAGTGTGCAACCGATGTACACTCAACGGCTAGAGATAACCCATAATGCACTGTGAGAGTCGCGCGCCGAATGAATTCCCGCGTCTCGCCAGAAGATGGGGCCGCAGCTGAATCATCCATTCATTTATTTTAGAAGCGCTCGTCCACGGCGTAATACAGCGTAATACAACAAAGGTACAAACTAATTGCAAATTGACTATTAAGGTTTATACATAATTTCCATGACAGAGTTCAATCTTACTACTGGAGCTGCCCATTTAAAATGATTATTAAACAGCAAGCAAACTATGCAAAAGCGGCAGTCCTTCCGGTGCTCCGAGTGTCCGAATTCACTCACTCGTTTTCATTCACTCCTTCAAGTGAACTGTATGAGTGGACTAATGTAGGGAATAGTGAATGAGGGTATAGGGAGCGATTTCGGATACAGCCACTCTATGGCTCTGGCGTTAGCGGTCAGGGGGGAACTTTCTGCCACCACCGAAGCTCCGCCCACAGAAAAACGTCACAATGTTTACTAACAGGAAATTGGTCTGTAGGCAGAGTACGCAGTTTGCTTAGGGCACAAAGTCCCAGGGGTGCACAATCGAATTTGCTCAAAAAAAAAAAAATTAATAAAAAAAAAATTCGTTTATATGTTATATGTTAACATATACATAAATAAAAATCTAAACATGAATACATATATATAATGATAAAAAATGCATTTAGGCAGTAGACAGGCTAAACATGTGGTGCGCCACATCCGAGCACGCGACTGCTCGCACTATGTTTGCGGCTGAAGGTAAATTATCATAATTGATAGACAACTACGCCTGTAAAAAGACATTAGCAGTTCGGCACAGAGAAAAGCAAAAAAAAAAAAAAAAAAAAGATGAGACCCTTGCATCACTTTCAGGTACATTAACATTCATAATCCAGTGAAACTTTTTTTATTTTATTTTTTTTATGTTGACGTTAATAACGTGTTTTAATGTCGGTAATAATTTAACCACCAACAACGCTAGTATTCTCTCTGACTTTCCATGTTCCCTTACGAAAATTATGGTTTTACTACGAATAAAACCAAAAATCATAGTTCTTGTAGCCATGGACGGTAGGCCTATCCACAATTAACCATGGTTTTGTTAGGCTACTTAATAGTTTACAAAGAATTAAGATAGTATTAAGACAATATTTTTTTGTGGTTATAAAAACAGATCTAAGCCAACAACAGCCTTTAAAATTACTTAAAATGCATTATAGGCTATAAAACAATGAGGCAATAATGATTGGTTAATTAATAATTATATGGTTTCATTGAATAACACTGTTAAAATACATAATGTAATACAAAATAAACAATTCATGTACATTACATATTATTACAAATGCCTCTAAACAGAACCAAAGGCCTGGTAATTGCTGATGTTACAGTTAGAGGACGATCAAGTCCTTGTTATTGTCACGGCCCTGCTGGTGCCCTGGTTGGCCACCAGATTTCACTGTGTGTGTTAGCACATGGCTTGTTGTTTGTTGTTGGTGCCATGGGCCCTCCTTGTTATCTCATTATTGTTTCAGTTACTTCACCTGTGTCCTCCTCGTTTGGCTCCCCATATAGTCTCCTGGTGTCTGCAGTACTGTGCTGTTTTGTTGTTTAATGTCGGATGTTTCATGTCGTGTGTGAGTTTGTTTACTTGTGCTGTGGTTCTCTGCCTGCCTGCCTGTTTTTCCCCTTCGGGGTGGTTTTTGTTCATTTTTTGTTGCTCTTTATTATTAAAAGACCCACTTTCTCCTGCACTTGAGTCCTCGCCTCATCTCTCGACCGTCCCGTGACAGTTATATTGACCAAACATTTAGGCTAATTCAAATATCCACTTAATCTTTAATTGTCGGCCACCTTTTTACGATAGAAATGCTACAGCCTCTATAATTTATTCAACAAAAACATGTGAACAACACAACCCTTACAAAAATTAACCAAGGTTTTATGGTAAAACTGCTTAATTTTTGCATGATTTTTGAATGCTTGAGACTATAAAATCAATCAGACAACTGTATTAATAAAATAATAGCCATAACTGTCTAGAGTTACAATTGTAATTTGTAAATAATAGTTTAGTTACAATTTATTTTATTTATTTATTTACTTTTATATTTTATTAAAGTTCTATTTTACCACGTATAGGTGTTTTTTTTTTTTTTTTTTTACATCCATAATATTTGGGGGAGGGGGCACAACAATACAATTCTGCTTAGGGCACCCTATTTGGCCAGCAGCGGCCCTGGGTGCTCTGGTGGCATTGAATTAAAAAAGAACGCAAATTGCATCTCGTCAGATTAACTGCGCGCTATTCCCGTGTTTTTGTTTATTTTGTGGATATTTCAGCAAACTTTGTATATAGTTGTATAGCCTATAGCATCGAACTTGTATCACTGCACCGAATGCCAGTGCATTACAGACGCTTACATTACGTTCTTGCTCCGTTTGTGCAAAAAAAAAAAAAGGTTGGAATCTCACAATTTTCAACCCGCCCTTCCTCTTGTTTTGAAGAGTTTGAAGCGAAGCGGGGTCAGGTCTTATCTAACAGGACAGACACCCACCACGCTTAAACGTTTTTTTTTGTACATTAAAACAAATTGAATAACCGAAATGAATATATATACAAATTCGTCCCACTTAAAAAAAAAAAAAAGAAAGAAAGAAAGAAAGAAAGAAACCGTCAAGAGAAAGAAAACGTCACCAACTTTCACCCAGTTCAACCAAACTCAACCCTAAAGTAAAACCTTACAAATGACATAACAATAAATGTACGTGAGCAGTGTTTTTAAAAAAGAATATAGCCAGCTGTAGCCTAAATTTCACACGAACGCGAGCAGACTCACTGAACGGTACTTCCTGCGAAGTACGAGCTTCCTGCAGAAATAGCCTATTTACTAAATAGCCTATAGCCTAGTTACTGCCGCAATAAGTTTTTAAATTCTGTAATCGATTATTAATGCAATAATTGGTTTTAAAACAATAATCAAATAAACTAAAAAGAATGAAAATAAAACTGAAAGTAGGCTATTTAGGCAAAATGCAACTTTATGATAGGATATCTAGCTCATAATAGCCTACAACAGGACATTTAGGCTAAAAAAAATGAAATTAGACAAAAGATAACAAAGAAACGTTTGCAGTACCTACCTCTCGAAAACATTCCGACAGAACTGAGAAGCATATGCGTCAAAAAGGTAATGCTCATAATCCGTGAAGCTTTTCAGCACGACTGGTCCGAACTGATGCATTTCACTAAAATATCCTGCGCGAGTTTACAAACTGTTTCATATGCCAGTTTCCATTTTCTTCTTCTTTTGCCCTGCTATGTCCAGTTTATATATTTCACGGTCTTGTAGGTTGAAGCGGACGCAGTTGAGAGGCATGTTGCTCCAGTGTGTCTGCTGTGATGTGCTGATGTGTTGTGTGAGCTGGGTTGTGAAACACAGTAACGACTCAAATATTTTCAAAGAAAGGAAATGTACAGTAGGTTACTGAACAAAGGGCTCCACATTTACCTTTGTTCTTCAATTTACTGAAAGAGTTAGGCTACTGATTTGAGATTAAGTGTTTTAATAAGATAGGATGTCCCAATGTCCCAATTAGACTGAATTCACCCTCTGAAGTAGATACATTTGAAGATCTGTGTTTTCCATTCAGATTAGGGTGATTGGGACAGTTTTTGAATTTTCGATTTGAGCAAGGTTTCTTGCCATAAATTAAAAATATCAGCCCAACACATGATATATTTCTTTAATACTGAAGATGTTAACTACCCATTTGAGGAGGAAACAATGTTATATTATGATGAAAGGATGTGTGACCTACACTTTAAAGTGTTCCTGTGATTTTATTCAAACTTAACCTGCCTGTTATTAACCGGCATAGACAAGTGATTGTTACTCTGTATTGTCCTATTTGGGATTAAAATGAGAAAATAAATAAAATACATAAATAAAATAATAATAATAATAATAAAAATACATAAAAAAGAGGCAGGAGTGTATTGCTTTGTGTACACCAATCAGAGGATGTTATTGAAAATTCATTGCATTTTATGGTATCTAAGAAACACAAGTCATTTTTCATAGAGCACACTGGAACCATGTTATATAACTTAATTAAGGCTAATATTAAGTTTATTGAGAGAAAAAAAAAACATGCATACAGTTTACTCTAGTGACTAACAATTTTGTAATATTTAGAAAAAAGTTTGTGTAAGCAATAATAATGGTCCGTGTACTTTTACGTCCATTCGTTTTTCGTTTTTTAACCCAGACCAAAAAAAATAAAAAAGAACAGTTATTGTATTTTTAAATGCTATGCTGAAAACCAAAAACTGAAATTAGAACCGTACACACAAAATGTTACTCGAAAAAGTAAAATATTGACTTCTTTTCAGATTTTTTTAAATTATTTTTTGCGCTTTTAATAAACATTTGAAAAATGGACAAATTAATATAGAAAAAAATTGATTTTAACAGTTTTTCTTTGGCCAAATTTAGTAATGCTTCTCCTGCACGTTCAATTGAGAACTAGAGCCTCTTTGGAACAATGCAGAGACTTGATACAAATATGATTTTTAAAATAGTAGAATCCTGGGAACTTTATCATCATGAAATTATATACTGGGATATAATTTTGTCAAAATTGTGTGTGCTATCTGGGTCACGGTATTGGAGAGGACCATGCATGCACTCTTAAAAATAAAGGTGCTTCAAAAGGTTCTTCAAGCGATGCCATAGAATAACCATTTTTGGTTCCTCAAAGAACCATTCAGTCAAATGTTCTTTAAAGAACCATCTCTTTCTTACCTTTTTATAATCTTAAGAACCTTCTTTCACCACAAATAACCTTTTGTGAAACAGAGAGGTTCTTCAGATGTTAAAGGTTCTTTATGGAAGCATTTAGACAAAAAGGTTATTCTATGGCATCGTGAAGCACTTTTTTTTAAGAGTGTGGTTGCTCAAAGTACAGTAGGCTATATCGTGTTAGAGCGCAACACACGGTTTAATATATGGGGTAAATATAGAAATATAATATATAAAGTTATAATCTCCAGATACAGGCAGGCCTGGTTCCTGAATCAAATCACTGAGGGTGCTTCTGAAATCATTGTCTTTTTTCCCCCTTCTCCCAAATCAGATTGTAATAGCCTACTGTTTCAGCTATTAAAATAGTTCAGTTTTGTATATAATGGCAAAGTGATTATATTTCGTTTCGTTTTTTTATTAGGCTAAGTTAATTTAGAAAAAAGTTTGGAGCATTGTTTTTGTTCGTTAAATAAGTTTATTTATTTTTTAAAGTAACGACCAAGCGGCCAGCGGCAGACCGGCAGGCTCATCATAGCCTATATGATATATTAATATAGCCTATCAATTTAGCCTTCTGGTGAGAAAACACAGAGGAAACATAACCACACCCAAAGGGCGGGAATACATACCAGCAATGCATTTTAAATAAAACACATACAATAGAACAAATGAAATAAATATATATATATATATATATATATATATATATATAATAATCTATGCAGTGTAGAATACACTGTATATTATGGGACAACTTGCTTCAGTTTTACAACAGTCAAGAATGTTCTGGGAGTTGACAGCCATGTTTACTGAATGTTCTTCATGATTGATATAATGTGTTGTTTAAAAGAATGAACAATGGTTAGGTCATAGAGAACAGCACACAGTATACTAAAAATAACAGTAACACTGATCTATTGAGTACTCCTGCCCTGAGAGCAGCGCATAGTTCAGTAAAAATAACAGTGATATTAATATTGAGTTCTCCTGCCCTGAGAGCAGTACTAATGCTAATGCTAACGCTAACTGACTGATGAAATGTCACGAAGATTTGAACGAGTTCTGTTGTCGCCAGGCCCGGCTCCAGATACGAGATGAAGGGTGGGCCAAGTTTTTTTTTTAAAGTGAAAGGATGAATGCCTTATATTATAAACAGTGACATTTGTATTTAATTCACCCCAAAATGGGCCATTTGCACATTTTCACTTAACTTCTGCTACTTCACGGAGTAAGGATAATTATGAAATTAATATTAGCCACAACAGAGGTGCAAATTTTGCAATACATAATTCAAATTTAAAAAATTAAATAGACCGCAGCAATTAACATTTTGTCAGAACCTCTAGTAAATTACAAGCTATTTGTTTAGTTGTCTATTGAGAATCAATCATAGGAGAATATGATCTCTATTTGGGAAAAAATAAATAAATAAATATCCAGAATTGTGCATATTCCTATGTTTGACTGACTGTTTCTCCCATGCAGTGACGGGCAAATGTAACACCCCCCCCCCCAATTTTCAATTTTTATATATAGTAGAAAAAATCCATTATACAACACTCGTGCTTTTAAGCCAAATACAAGCTGAAACGACTCTCCGCAATCTCTGATGAAATCAGTCGGGTTTTCTCTGTATTAGAGCTGTTTTAAACTTACTGTTTGAACGCGTTCCTTGGACTGAAAAGTTTACAGGAGTTTACCGGTTTAAAAAATATCTGATCGCAAAAACCTGGTCCTTTTGGTTTTTCTTTTCATATTATAATGTACCGATTCAAATTAGAAATCAATAATTAATTATTATTTTGCCACTTTGCACGCCTCCCGTGACTCTCACGCCCCAGACCGACTCTGCTTGCATTCACGGTGCCCCTTCCTGGGTAGTCTGATTTTTATAGTATCATTTCTAATTACCCTGATACTGACGCTCTGACTCTGAGCGATAAAGATTAAAATATAAAAGTGCCGGTAATGTGTAACGGAGTGTCCGTCACATTTCATGCACTGGTTCTGTTATTAAAGAGTGTTCACTTTGGCTGACGTCTTCATTCGAAGTTGTTGTTGTTGAAGCAGCAGCAACTCTGTCAGCATCTTGTCTCGGGACAAAGCAGGCGCGGGCGCAATCATCAATCATATTTAAACGGAAGCCGACGCGTCCTGACCGCATCACTGTCTTTACTGGGTGTTTTTATTCACAGATGATTTGCATTTATTCACAGATGATTTGATTAGCAAATCATGTGGTGGACTGTCATTATTTTGGCTAATGCGAGGCACCACTGAATGCGCATCAGAGGGTATTTAGAAGTAGGTATAGGCTACGCAAAGCCGACTGATACGCCGTATACCTGAATATACCCTGCACTACACCACTGAGACTGACAAAACCATGCATCAACAGATTCTTAGCTTATTGACAAATATCTGATCTTGTAAGATGTTCTCCCTTTACACAGAACACTGTATGCATGATGGCCAAATCGAAAGTGAAAGTGAAAGGCGCGAGGATTTCAATTCCGCGCATATTGATAGCGGCTCCCTGATGCGTGAAAATAGAGTATTAGCACGTATGTGGGTGTGGGCGGTAAGAAAACGAAAAAGAAAAAAATATATGAACCTCAGTTGAATATCACAACAATTTTGTGATTGGCTGTTATGTGTGGGGCCAGGGTGGGCCAAGCTGGAGCCGGGCCTGGTTGTCGCTCATATCGGTTTCACATACAGGGCTGTAGTATTGGAAAAGCATGTTTTACTCCAGTTACCTCATTAGCAGCTTTGGTGAGATGAACTGATGAAATCTAAAAGTCTAATGAAAATGCATACTATATGATATATGTAGTCAATGATTATTTGTTCTATGCATCTTTGTTCGCTAATTATCTCACTAAACCTTAGAGATGTTTATTTTTTCATTAAAATACATTAGGGCTGCAGCGATTCGTCGACGTCATCGATTACGTTGATTATGAAAATACGTCGATTAGCATGGAATGCATCGACCAGTCCTTTAGCCACGCCCATTGCGCGAGCCTGCAGTTATCCCTACTTAAGACTGTTTTTCTGCCATGTTTAACACAAAACAAGACACTAGAGCAGAAGGTAAAGGCTAGTATGGTATCAGAACCGCATATATAGCCGAACTGACACCTTTACATTGTGAGGATTCACAACCGCATTCAAAACTGCGCTGAATGAACGGAACAGCACGGGACATCGAGTTGCCTATATAATTATGATGGGTTTAATGCACCCACAGAGACAGAGAAGTAGAAATGATTCGCGTTCATCTGAAGATCCACTGGAGCTGCCGTCAGTGCCGTGAGCGCGATTGCGCGAGCTCTGAGACAGGCGAACCAAACGCGCTCTCTGCACTCGCTAACAAAGCATTTAAAGTCATTGTTGTTCAAGTGTGTGATGGATAGGACAAGCCTCAACTGGGCTCATTTATTTAAAAACAGGCTGTCAACTGTGATAAAACTTCCCGGTGTTATGATGCCATTTTTGATTCTGTAGCTCTAATGTCCTGAATGCGGTTGTGACTTCAGCTGTTCATTCATACAGAGATGTATTCAAGCAGATGTTTTAATCTGCTGAATAAATAAAACATTTCAAGTCTCTCACCTGTAAGCAACTGCTGTCAGTCCCAAACAGTAACTGTGAATGCAGCCATAATGTGCATTTCTATTGAATTGTATCACTGCCCTGTAATTATTTTCTTTCTTTCTTTCATCCTTTTTTCTTTCTTTCTTTCTTGTTATTGTTAGCCTATTTCTTTCTTGCATCCTTGCTTTCTTTATTTTTATTTTTTTAATTAATTATTTATTGTTATTATTTCTCTTTTCTTATTTTTTATTTCTTATTTTCTTTCTTTCATTTTTATTTTTTATTAATTTATTGTTATTTCTTTCTTTGTCTCTCTTTTCTTGTTGTTTTTCTTTATTGTTATTTTTTGTATTTATTGTTCTTTCTTTGTTGTTATTATTATTTATGTTTGTAAAGTATTAATTATGAGAAAACATTTGAATAAAATATTAATTGCAGAAGTTACTGTTATTATTTATTGATAGTTTAACTAAAGAATTCATCAACTGATAAGAAAATAATAAATTGATTAATTGAAAAATAATCGATAGATTAGTCGACTAATCGGAAAAAATAATCGATAGATCAGTCGACTAATCGAAAAAAATAATTGATAGATAAGTCGACTAATCAGAGGGGGTGAATCTGTGAATCTGTTAATTTCATTGGTTGAATCTGTGAACCAATCAATTTCCTTTCTGCCCTCAGAACATGTTTGAGTAAGGTCGTTTCTCAAACGGAAGGCTGCATCCTCCGGAGGTCGCATTTGTAGGCTGCATACGTCATAAAGAAGATCTTATTTTAGAATATTAACAGTTATAAATTTGACCATTATTCTTAGTTAAGTGTAAATTGTTGTAGTATGCTTTTGACTTGTGAATATAATGCTCAGTTAACTTAAATAAACCACGCTTGATGACGTATGCAGCCTACAAATGTGACCTCCGAAGGATGCAGCCTTCCGTTTGAGAAACGGCCTAAGTAAAACTCCCATCTGAGCGTGAGAACAGTGTCAATAGTGTGAGTCTCAATTGCTTCTCTTTTAAAATACCCACTCAGCCCAGATCTTAACCACTAGTTAAACCAAGAAACTATATTCTGAAAGGCAATATCAAAATCACATCAAATCACAAACTGTATGCTGTATCATAATTCAGAGCTATTTTATGCAGACAGTCATTTCAACATTAAAAAGATGACTCATTAAATTTATTTTATTAATGTTATTTTTTTAAATAATTTATAGACTGCTGTTTGTATGGTAATACAGAGTGAGGAAAATATGCGGTGCTTGTCTGTTCTAGTCTTCATTGCATTGTTTTAAACAGACATCATTGGTTTTGCGAGGTCATTGTAATGGAACTTCCTGTAGTTTATCACTGTAAGAGGGAAAACTGTGTGTGCAAAAATAGATTAACCTTGTGTTTAATAAAAAAATGTCCATTATAGTGCAATGTTCACTGAGGTAAAATAAATAACAACATATATGCTTCACAGGAAAAATGTCTCAAATGTGTCTAGACTTCTTAAAATGCGATGGTGATCATCAGACAAATATGCCTCCCAAGACATTCAGGGTATAATATGTTGCAAGTGTTGCACTCTAGCATGAATTTCTAAATAAACTGGTCATAAAATGTAATCTGATCTTCAACTAGATTAGAATAACAGACAAGCAATACACAAACATTAATGTGTTTTCATTCCAAGCATAGCAAACATTCGCAGTGCAATGTAGAAAAACAATGAGTCCAAGACTACAATCATATCTGAGAAATGCTATCGTCTCTGTCAGTGTGTCTATAATTTGTAAAACACTAAATAAGAAGAGTGGTGATTTCCAGACATCCCAGTAATATAACTGAACTGAAACAGACCTCTTGACCATGCAAATACATTGATTGACCAAACATTTACATTACCAAAGTCCACCGTTTTCCCACCCTGCACAGTGAAAGCATCATTGTGTCTTATTTGTTTTAACAGACTGGGTGTCTATGTCAGCCAAATTAACCCTTGTGTGGTGTTCATATTGTTGTTACTTAGCCAGTGTTTGTGGGTCTGGTGGACCCGCTGCATTTTTGGGTTCTTAATTCAGCACAGTAAAAAAAAAAAAAAATTAAAATACTCAACAGATGTTTACTTCATCCTAATTGCAAGCGATATAAACAGCATATATGGTTGATATTTGCCCTGTTCCTTTGTTAGATAACATTTATGAATTAAAGTGCAACAACCTTGTGCAGGAATGGCAGGGGCAGAAACACAAAATTCACACTTACACTCACACTCTTACAGACTCTCTCTCTCCCACACACACACACACACACACATACACATACTAATAGCAGGCCCAGACAATAGGAGGACAGAGTGAAGGTACATAGGACCTAAAATTTCCACTCTTTTATTAGCCCCGGGTCCAGTGGACCCGAACACCCGGTATGGAGGGGGAGGGGGGTGTACAATGTGTGGTCATTGAAAATTTGTTCTGGTAAATGTTCTTTACAGAAAATGAGTCAAGGTCAATGAGTATGAGTTTGAAAAAATAATTAATCATATGATTTTTCTACAACCCAAACTCCTGAAAAGTTTGGACTTTTTAAAAATTTGAAAAAAATGAAAACTAAGACTTTCAAATCACATGAGCCAATATTTTGTTCACAATAGAACATATATTGCATAACAAATGTTTAAACTGAGAAATATTACAATTTTATGCACAAAATGAGCTCATTTCAAATTTGATGCCTGCAACAGGTCTCAAAATAGTTGGGACGGGGGCATGTTTACTATGGTGTAGCATCTCCTCTTCTTTTCAAAACAGTTTTGGTGTTGGAATTTGGTCACATTCTTGCCTGATATAGGATTCCAGCTGCTGAAGAGTTTGTGGTCGTTTTTGACGTATATTTCGTTTAATGATGCACCAAATGTTCTCTATAGGTGAAAGATCTGGACTGCAGGCACACCAATTCAGCACCCGGACTCTTCTACTATGAAGCCATGCTGTTGTAATAGCTGCAGTATTTGGTTTTGCATTGTCCTGCTGAAATACACAAGGCCTTCTTTGAAATAGACATCATCTGGAGGGGAGCATATGTTGCTCTAAAACCTTTATATACCTTTCAGCATTCACAGTACCTTCCAAAACATGCAAGCTGCCCATACTGTATGCACTTATGCACCCCCATACCATCAGAGATGCTGGCTTTTGAACTGAACGCTGATGACGCACTGGAAGGTCTCCCTCCTCTTTAGCCCGAAGGACACGGCATCCATGATTTCCTACAAGAATGTCAAATTTGGACTCGTCTGACCATAGAACACTTTTCCACTTTGAAACCATTCATTTTAAATGAGCCTTGGCCCACAGGACACGACGGCGCTTCTGGACCATGTTCACATATGGCTTCCTTTTTGCATGATAGAGCTTTAGTTGGCATCTGCAGATGGCGCGGCGGATTGTGTTTACCGACAGTGGTTTCTGGAAGTATTCCTGGGCCCATTTAGTAATGTCAATGACAGATTCATGCCCCTGTCTTTCACAATCCTGTTGTGTGATAAGCCTGTTTTTTTTTTAACCAGGTGCTCATAATGTAAAATTTTGCAAGGGTATCTCACTAAATGTCATTGTCCTGATTTAGGAGTTTACAGGAATGATTCTGTAAGGAGGAGACAGAAACCTCAGTGCTGTATCAGCGGTCATAAAAACATAATGGTCAACTACAACTTGTTAGTCATATAAATGGCCCTGATGTGACAGCCAGTCATAACTTCACTTATAAATGTGATTCAGCATATATTTATATCAAAATAAATCCAGAATAAGTCATGTAAACATGAAGAGGAAGTCAGTTTATGTCAGAGTACTGATGCATGTCCTCATTTAACATCATTAAGTTCTTGAACTTCTTGACTTGAGTGCATAAAAAAGAAAGAAAAAAGAAACCGAAACTGTCCACACCCCTTCCTTCCTCTCTCTCTCTCTTTGGTTTTTAGAAATATTTTGCATTCGTGAATAACAGTTGCTGATCGGAAGGTTTTGTTTCTCTGCTACAGATGCCTCTCTGAGTATTTTGCCTGATGGAATGAGTTTTCTTTTTCACAGGCATCCATCTCCACATGTAATTAGTGACATAACTATTCATGATAGGTAAAGCGTATTTGTCTTGTTAGATCATGCCGACCCATAGGTGTAAATCCCGGGGGGGACGGGGGGGACAGGACCCCCCCATCTGAGGCTTGTCCCCCCTAAAAATATCATTACAAGCGACTCTGTGTATTGAAAATAATATAATGGACATATACTTAAAATAATTGTTTGATTAGTAAAACAAAATAAATGCAAAAAAACGTTTTAAGTTCAGAAATGTTCTTATTCCCCCCTCCCTTTCCTCACAGTGGTTTGGTCCACTGCCTGCTTTCCTTCTTTACCGCTGCACACGAGTCCGGTGAGAGAGAGGAAGGTAGTTATGTGTAAGTAGGCTGTCAAGGCTATTTTATTCTCTTTAAACATCGGGTGAAATGATTCTTTCTCTTTAATACAGATGATGCTGGATCATTAATAAATTAGTCATGACAAAAAAATTATGACATCCAATGTATTTTCTATGAGTCATTATAAGGTTAACAAGCTTAATACGTAGCTTGTCTCCCACTACAACTAACACGGCGATAAGCCTGTGTGTGAACTGATGGTCTACTATATTAGCCTTACGTGTTGGGTTTCGTTCAATATGATGTTAAGTGGCAGATCAGTGGGTTTAATGCGGTTGAATTAATGCGAATGAGACATAGGTTTCAGACGAAACCTAAAATACTATGGATGACGCAAAATAATAATTATAATATGACTGCTTGGTGAACCATGAACTCATATTTAAACACGGTCTCCATGCTATGTACACATATCTATCCTTTCAAGTACAATTTTAGCTGTATTATTTGTCCCCCCCCTACTGTCAGATGAAATTTACGCCCCTGTGCCGACCATATCCATTTTGTCTAATATCCAAACCCCTTTAACAGCAGGATTGTCTGTTAGCCAAAACCAGTGTTTTTTCTGGTACCCAAAACCAGGGGTGTAGAATTAGTGGGGGGGACGCCAGGGACGTGTCCCTACCAATATCCAGGGACTGCCAAACTGTCCCTAGCAATCATTTTGATCAAACAATTAAATATATGTAGGCCTATATGTTTTTGTAATTTTGACGCATCTGAAACGTCATACCATTGATATTACCTAAGAAGTTAAAGTAAATAGGCTATGTTAGAAAACTGCACGCTTTCAAGGACGCACATTTAATACATGGGCAGAACGTAGTCACGCACCAGTCGAGAAGCACAGCGTTGCATTTAAAACAACTCACAGGTATTGCATCCAATTTAAGACAGCAGTCCAAAACAGTTAATAGACGTTCACTTCGGAAATGAACAAAAGTGCATCGATGAGTTTGAAATACGGTGTTTGACAAAACAGAGGAATCGGAAAGAGAAAGTGCAATCTATGGCTGTTATTATAGCTCCCTAAAGCATACGGTCAGAAAAAGGTTGTGTGGAAAGATACACTTCCAGCCTAGGATAAAGTCAAGTCAAGTCAAGTCACCTTTATTTATATAGCGCTTTTAACAATACAGATTGTGTCAAAGCACTTAACAGTATCAAATTGGAGGATAGAGTGTCAGTAATGTATAATGATAAGATTAAACACTCAATTTTCAGTTAAAGGCATTTCATTATTGAATTCAGAGATGTCATTGTCTAGCTCAGTTTAGTTTAAATAGTATCTGTGCAATCAAATCGACGATAATCGCTAGAAATTAAGTGTCCCCAACTGAGCAAGCCAGAGGCGACAGCGGCAAGGAACCAAAACTCCCTCTGAGACAGAATGGAGAAAAAAACCTTGGGAGAAACCAGGCTCAGTCGGGGGGTCAGTTCTCCAAAGTCATAATAATTTGCGGCAAATATAATGTGATTTTGGTAAACTATGTAAGTGACACTCTGTGGTGCAGCAGGATTCGGAACATGCGTCCTGAGTCGCTGGATGGGGTGAAGCATTGGATGCTTGATGCATTGGATGGGGGTGGGGCACCTGGGTTTATGTCCCCACCAATGTCAAAAGCAAACCTATGTGATGCCCTATTAAATTGTTATCACATTTGTGGTAGTTTTTGTAATTTTATAAAGAAATGTTTGTTCTTAATTTTGTTCAGGGGTAATTAACCTGTGTCTACCATGCATTTGCACTAATATATTTTATATAGCGGGCAGGAGTAATTGTGGAGTTCGTCAGCAGGGGGCAGTGTGGCGCGTATTGTGCTTTCGGGGCGTTACCTCAGTTTGTCCCGTTTTGCGGTCTTTCTCTTTCTGATGAGCGAGATGAGAAACGGACGCAGACTTTGCCTCTTCTCACTTATTTCTCCTGTTTCAGGTTGGTAGACTAGTAAATTAAGTTAAATAACTGAAATATAGTATGTTTATATGTCGCTGAATGTTTCAAGGTTCGTGTGAGAAGGCTGCTTTATGAAAATGTGGATATATGTATATATAACAACAGTTGTATGTTCGCGCCCGGTGACGTCATCTATTACTACCAAGGTCACGTGGAACAGTTTTATTTCTAGTTTTTTGAACATTTTTGTAAAGTTAAATAGTTTTGAAATGTATGATATTGTGTAATATGTGAAAAGCTAGTGTTAAAACCAAACGTTTTATATTCTAAAAGTGGTATAAAAACATGTTAGAAGTCTGTCAGCTCATGCATTGTGTAAGAGTAGAAAATGATGCTAGTTGAAAACGGAAAATGCATTTAAGAACTATATGCAAGCGAAAACATAAACTATGTTTTATATTAAGTTGAAAAAGAGACAACTTACAAGATAACAGTGGTGATTGTCATTGTGATTTATTTGATCATACACAGTTTATATCTCAGTAATTGCTGAAAGATAAAAAAAAGACAAATTGTATTTTATTTTTGAAACTGTCTATTTCATGAGAAATAGTGTTTGTGTGAAATTGTGTTTATAACCAAGTAGGATTTTAATTGTGATTGTGTAATAAATCCTCTTGGCTCTCTTTCTGCTGAGCGAGATGAGAAACGGACGCAGACTTTGCCTCTTCTCACTTATTTCTCCTGTTTCAGAGCGAGAGCATATAAGCCGTTGACACGATACCAGCCGGTACTTGTAACAGTTTATTGGGGGCTCGTCCGGGATCACTCCCACCTGGTGGCCGGAAGCTGATCCAGTGATACTGCAACCTCGGACCAAAAGTGACCTGATGCAACCAGCGAGCTGCAGCCAGTGAAAGAAATCTCCAAATAACATCAATCCAGTCTACTAATGAAGAGGTTACCGGTAATGAACAACGAATGATGACTGTGCAGTGCTGAAATCACCACTCGTCAAGAACAGCGTGAATTGTAATCCTGGACTTTGGTGCCCAAGTGCGTGGAATTGGGAAGCAGTTATGGCGGATAGTGAGAGGAAAAGGTTGGTGTGGGACATCAAAAGACTCTGCTCACTCTTTCCGTAGATGAACTGTTCCAGATTGCCAAGTCAGTGGGTGCAGTGCCAGGAACGGATGAGTCTCGTCAATTCTACAGATGAGGAGGGTTGTTTTGAGTACATTTGCAGTTTCATGTCCAGTGGGCCTTTACTAGAGTTAGAGGATTCTGGGCTGGCACATCTATTAAACTTAAGGGAGGTAATCGACACAGTTATTCAGGATCGTACTTTACAAGTTGCAGTAGCAGTTGATGTATTGGGCAGTGGGGATGTAAGTCATGCTAATGATAATGTTGACCCAACTGATGAAAGTGATGCTACTGATTTTGGGATTGCTAGTGCAACCCACGTGACACCCTCCACGGCTAGTGACACACATGACACAGAGCTGCAGAAAATACTTACTAGTTATGAGGAGCTAAGTAGGCAGATTATGCAGTGCAAACATACACACACTCCACAGTCTGTACCCCAGTCATCTGTAAAGATAGGACTCACCTCACAGAGTAGTAATGTAACAGACACCAGAGGTTTAAGTGAAAACTCAACACCACTAACACATGACAAGTTGCTCTCTTTAAGAGAGTTGTCGACCTCCATCGCAGAGAATTGAAGATTCAAGGGGGTCAGATTGGGGACCAGGGGTCAGATCTCAGCTACAACAGTGTCTGTCGGCAGATGGGAGACGGTTTAAAGGAGCAGTTCAGTGATGCAGAAGTTGTAAGAGCTGTCCTCAAAGTCATCAAGCCAGGAACTTTTAAAGACATGTTGATGAATAAGGATGATCTGACTGTAGAAGAACTGAAAGCCTTTCTTCATTCCCACCTGGGTGAGCAAAGCAACACCGAGCTGTTCCAGGAACTCATGTGCACCAAACAAAAAGACAGTGAGACACCCCAACAGTTCCTATACAGAGTCATTGGACTTAAACAGAAGATCATGCTAGCTTCAAGACATGCTGACACAGGTGTTAAGTACAGTGCAAGCACAGTGCAGGATGTGTTTCTTCATACCGTGTATCAGGGCCTAGGTCATAAACATGATGATGTCCGCAGAGAGCTGAAGTCATTGCTTGGGGACACCGGAGTATCGGATGAGGCAATCCTGAAACAGATGAAGAAAATAATGTGCGATGAAAGTGAAAGGCAGCGAAGGCTAGGTCCAGCCACCCGCCAAAGGCTAACAAATGTGCATAGTGCTCAGTCTGAAGTCAGCGCTGCCCAGGGTTCTAGTGTAAGGGATAAGGTGCCGGAAACAGATGTGATCCAGCAGTTAACAGAAAAACTTGAACAGCTTACAGGTGTGGTTGAGCTCATGAGACAGTCAATGCAGACACCGCGACGGGACAGTTCAGCTACAATGGGAAAGGTAGAGGAGACCGCAGGAGAGAAACAGTATGGCTGTGACAAGTGTGTGGAACAAAATCGTCCTGACTGTCCTCATTGTTTTCACTGTGGTGAAGAAGGCCACCGGGCAGTGGGTTGTCTAAAGAGACCAACACGTCAGGGAAACTGGAACCGGTCTCTGCCGAGGGACAAACAGTGACCGGGTTTCAGCGACCGTCCCAACCTGACACTTGTCATACTGATCAACCTGAAAATGAAAGACTGACAAAAGACTCAAACACTCACACAAAAGATAAAATCACGGAAAAGAAACAGAAACAACCAAACAAGACAACCAATCCGTTCACTCAAGACTCACCTCACAGCAAAAGGGAACGCCTAGCCAAACTCATTGGAAGGAGAGCTCTCACCATTGTAACCTAAACGGACTAGCAGTCAGTGCCCTGTTAGACACTGGTGCTCAAGTAAGCATGATCGATAGAGACTGGAAGAGTATACTTACCTGACACTCCTGTTAGACCACTCAGTGAAATAATTGGTGAAGAAGACGAGTTAAGAGTGTATGCGGTGAACGGTGACGTTCTCCGCTTGATGGTTGGGTTGCCCTTACAGTCAATTTGATGGGGAATGAAGACCCTAATCTGTCAATCACTGTGCCTTTTCTTGTCAGCAGTCTTGCTCTGGAAAGACCACTGTTAGGTTTCAACGTGCTGGAAGAGATGATACAAGAACAACCTGAAAAGCTGGTTTCAACTCTAGTTGTCTTACTCTGTAATGCCTTGTGTATACCAGCAGAGAAAGCAGAGCTAATGGTGAACTTCATCCAAGCTAGCAAACCCTCTGTGCAGTACGGGCACCTACGGACAGGCAGACAGGACATTGTTATCCCAGCAGGTCAGGTAGCCTGGGTCAAGTGCCAACTTCCTCCTCACATGAGTACATCTGACACAGTCTTTCTATTTGAGCCTGATGACAACAATGTGCAGTTGACAGATCTGGATGTGGGTGAAGGCCTGTTGGAGGTACAAAATCCAAGAAAACCCTATGTAGCTGTACCTGTGGGTAACAACACTAAACATACAGTAACTCTGCCGAGAAAGACAGCACTTGGTAGCATCCACTGTGTTGAAAAAGTGATCACCACAGACTCACCTGAAACACCCAAGCCCACAGTGACTGTTAACAGTGCTGTATCAACACCTGTGGACGCCCGTCCATCGTCATGGCAACCTTCTATCGACCTCAGTCACCTTGATGAGACACAAAGGGAAAAAGTCAACAAAATGCTGTGTGAAGAAGCTGGAGCTGACGTGACAGAAATGATATCGGATGTTTACCAAGCCTACAAATGTCGATCACCCTCACAGATGAAATTCCTGTGCAGAGGGCATACTCCGCAGTACCGAAGCCACTGTTTAAAGAGGTAAAGGAATATGTGCAGGAGTTGCTGATGAAAGGCTGGATAGTTAGGTCCAAATCCCCATATGCCGCCCCAGTTGTCTGTGTTAGGAAGAAAGATGGCAGCCTACGCCTTTGTATTGATTATCGCCTCCTGAACAAAAAGACTGTACCTGATCGACATCCGCTGCCCAGAATACAAGACCTGACCGATACACTGGGGGGCTATACCTGGTTTAGTATTCTCGACCAAGGAAAAGCTTACCATCAGGGTTTCATCGCCGAGGGTTCACGTCACCTGACTGCCTTCATCACCCCGTGGGGGCTCTACGAATGGGTCCGTATCCCATTTGGACTCTCGAACGCACCAGCAGCATTCCAGCGGAGCATGGAGGAGGTGCTAGGCACACTCAGGGATGAATGCTGCATCCCATATCTGGATGACGTGCTCTGTTATGCCAGAACATTCGATGAGCATGTGGAGGCTCTCCGTAAAGTGCTCCAGGCTCTCCAACAGCACGGAGTAAAACTGAGGCCTGAAAAATGTGAATTGTTCAGACAAGAAGTCAGGTACGTCGGGCGCCTTGTGTCAGCTGATGGTGTCAAGATAGACCCAAGGGACTTTGAGGCAGTCAAAACCTTGACAAGCAAGACACCACAGACAGTTGGTGATGTAAGGAAACTGACAGGTTTCTTAGGATATTATCGCTCCTACATCCAGGATTTTTCCAGGATCGCCAAGCCAATCTATGAGTTGCTCCAAATCAAGCCAGGGAAAGCACAGATTCCAAAACGGGGTAAAACAACCAAACGCCCACAGCTGCCTTCCCGAGAGCCTGTTGACTGGACTCCTCAACATCAGGAAGCTTTAGAACAACTGGTAGATCTCCTTGTAACTCCACCTGTTTTAGCCTACCCTGACTTCAACCTACCATTCACGCTGCATACAGACGCCTCAGACCAGGGCCTGGGGGCTGTCCTCTATCAGCGCCAGAATGGAAAACTGAGAGTCATTGGCTATGGCTCGAGAACGTTGACACCGGCTGAACGTAATTATCACCTGCACAGTGGAAAACTGGAGTTCCTCGCACTGAAATGGGCTGTGTGTGAAAAGTTCCGGGACTACCTGTACCACGCTCCCATTTCACTGTGTACACGGACAACAACCCCTGACCTATATCATGAGTACAGCAAAACTCAACGCTGTTGGTCATCGGTGGGTGGGAGAACTCTCAGACTTCCGGTTCGACATCAGATATAGGCCTGGAAAATCAAATGGAGATGCAGACACACTGTCTCGGCTCCCGTTGGACATGGGGAAATATGAGGTGGTTTGTACAGAGGAGCTCTCGAACGAGGCAGTACGTGCTACATGGGATGGGAGTCAGGCAGCAGAACGGAAGGATGTGGCCTGGGTTGCAGCACTTAACATGCGTTCCCCGGATCCTCCTCCGCAACCTCATTGTCACCTGCCGACTATCAGCCATGATGATCTTGTTAAAGCCCAGAGAGAGGATCAAGCAATAGGCAAGATTATTGAGTTAAAGGAGTCAAACAAAAAACTGACGGACGACATATGCCAAACTGTTAGTGGAGCCACCAAAGCTGCTGCATGAGTGGAGTAAGTTGCACCTTGAAGACGGCCTCCTTTACAGAAGGACAAACCAGCACAAACAGTTAGTCCTCCCTCTGAAACACAGGTCAATAGCTCTGAAGTACCTACACAATGAGATGGGTCATGTAGGCACAGAAAGAGTACTCCATCTTGCTCGGGAAAGGTTTTACTGGCCCTTTATGGCGAAAGAAATTGAAGACTATGTCACCCGAAAATGTCCCTGTATCAGATCTAAGAAACCCACAACACACACTCGAGCTCCTATGGGCAGCATCACATCTAATTTCCCTTTAGAGCTTGTGTGTATTGATTACTTGCATCTGGAAACCAGTTGTGGAGGATATGAGTATATCCTAGTAGTGATTGACCATTTCACTAGATTTGCTCAGGCATATCCCACGAAGAACAAGAGCGGGAAAACAGCTGCTGAGCGCATCTTCAATGATTTCATACCCCGGTTGGGATATCCATCCAAACTTCATCATGACCAGGGTCGTGAATTCGAGAACAAGCTATTCCAATCATTACAGCGGTTGGCAGGGGTTGGCCACTCACGGACGTCGCCCTACCACCCACAAGGCAACCCAGCTGAGCGGTTGAACCGCACCATCCTCCAGATGTTAAGAACATTGACTGATAGTGAGAAATTGCGGTGGAAGGACCACCTTCCGCATGTTATACACGCATACAATTGCACCAGACATGAATCCACCGGCTACTCACCGCTTTTTCCTCCTCACGGCCGTCACCCACATCTCCCAGTTGACTTGCTCTTTGGGTTGGTTGGAGAAAGGGAACCATACTCACCTAGAGGATTTGCAGAGAAATGGGCTGAAAAGATGACAGAAGCCTACCGCATTGCTAGCGAGAATAGTAAAAAGTCCAGTGCAAGGGGAAAAGTGATGTATGACAAGAAGACAAGAGGGGTGGTACTGCAACCAGGGGACAGAGTTCTGGTCCGGAACCTTGGTGAACGTGGAGGACCAGGAAAACTAAGGCGATTGGGAGAAGACTATATACATAGTCGAACGTCAACTTGGTGAGAACCCAGTGTACGTTGTCTGCCCTGACACTGGAAACAAACGGAAAAGCAGGACACTGCACCGTAATCTCCTGTTGCTGGTGAACGACTTGCCTGTCGATGTTACTCCATCTGACATCAGACCTATCCCTGAGAAGAAAACACATAACAGACAAAACCAAGACAGAATGACAGACACTCAAAGACAAGCAGACACGAGTGAGGATAGTGAAAATGATTCAGATGATGATTCTGGCTCGAGATACTGGTTAAGGAGGCCAATTGTAAGGACAGAGGAAAGACCTGTTATGTACCAGGAGCTACTCACCCAGTATCCAGTGATTCAGGGGTCAGAACCAACACCTGTAAGAAGAGAAAGTCATACGGTACCTGAACACTTACCAAACCCTACTGAGACAAGACATAACAGTGATGAAAACTTACCTTTATGCACTGAACATGTAGAAGAAGAAGAAAACAATGAACACCAAGACTCTGACTCAGAAGCTCAACCTTTGACCCCTCCTGTAGAAAACACTCAGTCAGACATTAGAAGGTCCGCTCGTGAGAGAAGGCCACGCCATTTCCTCACATATGAGTCATTAGGTGAACCGTCAGTTCAGGCACACGCCACAGTTAACTCAATGACTGTTTACCCAGCACCTTATGTACCTGTCATAGAAGCGTCTCATCACACTACACCTGCACACTCACTCTTTCCATACATACCGCCTTATTGTATGCCATATCCGTATCCACTCCATTACCCTCAGACACCATACTTACCATATTCTTACCAAGTTCCAGCCACATACAGTCCACCTACTATGCTTGTTCATTGAATAGAGATTTGAGGATCAAAGTTAAGAGTTAAAAGGGTTTAACGGTTTTGACAAAGATTTTTGGAAATGTCAGGAGCCATTTTTTTTGTCAGGGAGCATGTGATGCCCTATTAAATTGTTATCACATTTGTGGTAGTTTTTGTAATTTTATAAAGAAATGTTTGTTCTTAATTTTGTTCAGGGGTAATTAACCTGTTTCTACCATGCATTTGCACTAATATATTTTATATAGCGGGCAGGAGTAATTGTGGAGTTCGTCAGCAGGGGGCAGTGTGGCGCGTATTGTGCTTTCGGGGCGTTACGTCAGTTTGTCCCGTTTTGCGGTCTTTCTCTTTCTGCTGAGCGAGATGAGAAACGGAGGCAGACTTTGCCTCTTCTCACTTATTTCTCCTGTTTCAGGTTGGTAGACTAGTAAATTAAGTTAAATAACTGAAATATAGTATGTTTATATGTAACTGAAATATAGTATGTTTATATGTCGCTGAATGTTTCAAGGTTCGTGTGAGAAGGCTGCTTTATGAAAATGTGGATATATGTATATATAACAACAGTTGTATGTTCGCGCCCGGTGACGTCATCTATTACTACCAAGGTCACGTGGAACAGAGTTTTATTTCTAGTTTTTTTGAACATTTTTGTAAAGTTAAATAGTTTTGAAATGTATGATATTGTGTAATATGTGAAAAACTAGTGTTAAAACCAAACGTTTTATATTCTAAAAGTGGTATAAAAACATGTTAGAAGTCTGTCAGCTCATGCATTGTGTAAGAGTAGAAAATGATGCTAGTTGAAAACGGAAAATGCATTTAAGAACTATATGCAAGCGAAAACATAAACTATGTTTTATATTAAGTTGAAAAAGAGACAACTTACAAGATAACAGTGGTTATTGTCATTGTGATTTATTTGATCATACACAGTTTATATCTCAGTAATTGCTGAAAGATAAAAAAAAAGACAAATTGTATTTTATTTTTGAAACTGTCTATTTCATGAGAAAACATTGTGTGTTTATAACCAAGTAGGATTTTAATTGTGATTGTGTAATAAATCCTCTTGGCTCTCTTTCTGCTGAGCGAGATGAGAAACGGACGCAGACTTTGCCTCTTCTCACTTATTTCTCCTGTTTCAGAGCGAGAGCATATAAGCCGTTGACACGATACCAGCCGGTACTTGTAACACCTACACCCTTGCCCAAAACTGTATGGGTCAAGAGTGATGCAGTGTCGTCTGAGGGCCCGAAGACCACGGGCATCCAACAAAGGTCTTCGGCCTTGTCCCATACGCACAGAGATTTCTCCAGTTTCTCTGAATCTTTTGATGATGTTACGCACTGTAGATGATGAGATTTGCAAAGCCTTTGCAATTTGATGTTGAGGAACGTTGTTTCTAAAGAATTCCACAATCTTTTTACACACTCTTTCACAGATTGGAGAGCTTCTGCCCATCTTTACTTCTGAGAGACTCTGCCTCTCTAAGACGTCCCTTTTATAGCTAATCATGTTACAGACCTGATGTCAGTTAACTTAATTAGTTGCTAGATGTTCTCCCAGCTGAATCTTTTCAAAATGTCTTGCTTTTTCAGCCCTTTGTTGCCCCAGTGCCAACTTTTTTGAGACCTGTACCAATTAGTATATAAAAGTGTAAAATTTCTCAGTTAAAACATTTGTTATGTTATCTATGTTCTATTGTGAATAAAATATTGGCTCATGTGATTTGAAAGTCTTTTAGTTTTCATTTTATTCAAACTTAAAGAACGTCCCAACATTTCTGGAATTCGGGTTGTATTGACAAAAAGTGAAAACGGGTCCCACAGACCCGAACACCATACAAGGGTTAACATAACATAGGGAAAACAATTAAATAAATACAAATAAAAAATTTTTTTTTTTTAAATTGTAAGAAAAAAAGTAGCTTACACTTTATTTCGATAGTCCACTTTAGACATTCTACTAACTATAAGTGACTTTGTAACTATGTCAACTAATTCTCATTAATTTGTAACTACATGTCTACTAACTCTCAGTAGAGTAGGTTTAGGGTTAGTAGGATAAGTTGACATATACTTGCAAAGTTTCTGATAGTCATTATGTTGTATGTTGTGGACCCATAAAAATAAAATGTTAGAAGATATTAAGCAGACAGTCTACTAATACTCTAATGATTGCTAGTTGACATGTAGTTGCAAAGTTACTTACTGTTAGTAGAATGTCTGAAGTGGACTTTTGAAATAGTGTTACCAAAAAGTAAAATTACATTACCCATATACAGGGTGATCAAACATTTACACTAAATATTACACCACGTCACACAAAAGCAGATAATCTTTGGGTAATCTCGCTCTGGGTTCTTCTTCATTGCATTGCTCTAAACAGACATCCGCTTGTTGGTTTTGTGAGGTCATTGTCATGGAACTTTCTGTAGTTTATCACTCTTAGAGCTGTGTGCAAAAACTCACACTGAAAGCTCTCCCCAGCAGCCTGTTGAATGTACGTCAACTGAGTGACACACTCTGTTAAACCACTGGCCCTGAACCTTTCAGGTCGTGGGTTTGAATCCAGTGTAGCACATGCCCAGACCGTACTGTGGCCAGAAATAATGTAAAATTTGCTTCTGTTCCAGACATTGTATTTTCAGTGTGCGTTCATCCTCTTGAATCAGAAATGTGTTTTATGTTCTCATCTGAACCTCTCTTCATTTTCAGTTCATTCTCCCGTGTACTTCTGAACCACTCTGTTTTTGCTCTTCTGGCTCTGCATTATGCTTGCTGTGTCTTTGGTGTCTTGCAGCTGTCAGCTATTCTTAATTTTTGTTTTTGTGTAGAGAGTTCATCTCTGGAATGATTTGGCTGTTTAGCCTTGAACGTCTTTCCAGCTATTTTGCCGTGCACCAAAATAACTCCTCTGATTGAGGTGGGTCAGATCCATGCGTCTTTCCCAATCCTGTTGTGTGATAAGCCTGTTTTTTGTTTTTTTTAACCAGGCGCTCATAATGTACAATTTTGCAAGGGTATCTCACTAAACATCATTGCCCTGATTTAGGAGTTTACAGGAATGATTCTGTAAGGAGGAGACAGAAACCTCAGCGCTGTATCAGCGGTCATACAAACATAATGGTCAACTACAACTTGCACTTCTTGTTAGTCATATAAATGGCCCTGATGTGACAGCCACCGTCATAACTTCACTTGCAGTATAAATGTGATTCCCCAATATTGCTCACTCTTAATTCAGCATATATTTATATCAAAATAAATCCAGAATAAGTCATGTAAACATGAAGAGGAAGTCAGTTTATGTCAGAGTGCTGATGCATGTCCTCATTTAACCTCTTGACCCTCTGTATACTTGAGTGCATAAAAAAAAAAAAACCAACAACCAAAAACCGAAACTCTCCACACTCCTTCCTCTCTCTCTCTCTCGTTTTTTTTTTTTTTAGAAATATTTTGCATTTTGCATTCAAGCAACAGTTGCTGATCGGAGGGTTTTGTTTTTCTGCTACAGATGCCTCTCTGAGTATTTTGTCTGATGGAATGAATTTTCTGATTCACAGGCATCCATCTCCACATGTAATTAGTGACATAACTATTCATAATAGGTAAAGCGTATTTGTCTTGTTAGATCATGCCGACCATATCCATTTTGTCAAATATCCAAACCCTTTAACATCAGGATTGTCTGTTAGCCAAAACCAGTGTTTTTTTCTGGTACCCAAAACTGTGGTCAAAGACAAGACATCCCATTTTGGTGTCTGCATCAAATTTACAAAAGTGATTTTACATATACTAAAAACACATTCAAATCAAGTAGTGTTTACTTTCAAATAACTTTTGTAGAAATTAAATTTCAAAATATGGGTCAAATGATTTGCATCATCATTCAGTGTAACATCTATATTAATGCAAAATGGAAACAATACATACTATGACCTGTACTTATTAAAACATGTATAAAAGAATAAGTGATCATACTGAATTTTATTATATTTTAAATGATTAAAATATAATCATTTAAAACCTAGTGTGAAGGATAGTGGCGAAGATTGGTTAAGATTTAAAATTACAATTAATTAGTTTTTGGGGGCTAAAATAATGCCTGTCATGATTTTTTTTTTTTTTATATATAAATATTGTTATACATAATGGCATTTCTTCTGTAAATCATTGTAAAAATGTATGATAGTCATTATTTTTTGCTAAAAAAAAATGCAATTAAACAGAGCACATTTTATGTACAGAAAAAAAATCTGTATTTAACTTTTGTGCTGATGCTTGAAAACCCCTTTTCACCTTAAGAAGCAGGAGAATGATGATAAAAAATTAGCAGATTTTATTGAATTGTATCGCACTTCATTATATAGTTGACTCTAAATCTATGCAACTGTAATGCTATAGCAATAATATGGCATTGTAATTTTACTTCACATGACTTAAAGATATAGTCTTAAAATTTAAGACTGTTCTGTACTAGATGTTTGAAACCAACATAAGAAACACTGATAGACAAAACAAACATTTGTATAATAAAACCCTTGTGACAACTAGCCCCAGTCTCTCTCTCTATATACTCAGTAAGACGGAGGTACATGTGACAAGGCATGTGATGCTATATATTAGTCACCCGTAACAACAACTCACTTTATCAAATGATGGGAGGGCACTTTCTCATAGCTGTGTTATTGCTTTAATGAATATTCTCATATCTGCTGTTTGAAATGATCTTTACTATACGTAGTTCTACTCGATGTACAGTTTATGATACAGCTTGAACATTTGCTCACACATGGGACGTGTTGTTTGAATTCTGCGTTCATTCTCACTGGAGGAAATGAGTGAGTTGTTTGACAATGCAATATCCGTCTTCTGTGTGTTAACTGCTGATTAGCACTCAGAAGAGTTTCACAAAAATGTATCAGTCCCACAGTGTCTGTCTGTAATGTTCTGTTACAGTATTCAGCAGACAGATGGCGCCGTCTCTGTTTATGTAGCATTTGAAGCATTTTAGTGAACCTCTAGTGGAAAAAGTAGTACACTAGCATACTTTTAAAGAGTGTACTTAATACAGAAATAATATACTGTATAAGAATATACTTGTGTGAACTGAATGTAATGTTTTCTGACACTTAATTGCATGATACTTTCAATGAAATGAAAATTTAATATAGGCTAGTCAAAATTTCATAAGAGTGCTTTTTGAGCCACTTAAGTTCATTATTACTTCTATAGTCTTTGAAATATGGTTAAAGTTACTACTGCTGAAGGTACTGGCAAGCATTTATGATCAACTAAAATATACTTCAATGTCATTTCTATTAGGGCTGTCGCGATTCGTCGATTTTAGTCGACTTTTAGTATCCGAAATCGCACCCTATACCCTCAAATAGGGCACTATTTGAGTGGACAGCCATTTTTAGTGGTGTCCGAAAACATAGTGGACGTTCTCGAGTGCACTCATTCAATCCCACAATGCACCGCAAAAACGAGTGTACAACTGATGTAGACACAACGGCTAGAGATAACTGATAATGCACTGTGAGAGTCTTGCGACTTGAGTCTTTTAAAATAAAAGCTCAAACCCTCACTCCGAGTTTACAGGTTTTGATGTCCACATATTCATTTAATTACAGCAGCTATAGCATTTCTGTCCTAAAGAAATGGTCAAATATTAAAGATTAAGTGGACATTAGAATTAAATGGTTCTTGGTCAATATTAAACAAGGATTAGATCGCGCAGTAATGTGTAAAATTATTGCCCCTGCAGGCCTTTGTTGTTATGCGTAATGCACATTAGCTCTATTGTTTATAATACTTTATGTATTAAACAGTTTTGTTCAATAAAACCATACGATTTCTTGCTTTTGATACTTTATTTGAACTAATTATTATCGCATCATTGCTATTATATATGTATTTTAAGTCAGTTTAAAAGCTATTGTTCACTTAAATCTATTTTTATTACCACAAAAAAAATTAAATGGATTTAATTATAATTATAAAAAAAATAATTATAGGACCCTATGACATTTTTTTATTTCAAAATTCATTTTTATTTTTCTATAGGCCTACTCTTTCTTTTAATAATCAAAAGCATCTCCAATTAATTGATTTTATATTAAAAGTATTATTATTATTATTTTCTTCCAGAAATACTGCACATTTACATTTTTCACCTAAATAAATTCTGGTAAATAATATTTCTGGTAAATACTCCTTTAAAACGTGTTTTTGATTATAATTTTATTAGTAGTAGACTAGAACACGTGGATATGTTGTCATTCTTACACTGTAATACTGAACTTTGATTTCCGTGATTTGCATTATGAGATGGACACTTGCTGCTTGCGCTCTGTTGCACTTTACTTTTTCTTTAAAAAAGGATTTAATAGAAATTTGGATTTCATTTGGTTTAATAAAATATTCTTAAGTAAAATTGTTGATTTGTTTTTGTGGGAAATTAATCGCTTAGAGTAATCGATAAATTAGTCGATAGATTAATCGAAATAAAAATAGTCGTTAGTGGCAGCCCTATTTTCTATTGAAACTTGAATGTAATGTATTTAGATATATTTGACTTTAGTTACAGAGTTGCAGTATAGTACAATTTAAATATATTAACTTTACATGTAATATTGAGTTGAAAATATAATCAGGTAGGCCTATACTTTATTTAGTTGATTGTGTTAATCAAACCTTCAAAATAAATGCACTTTTTTAAAGCATGACACAATAATAAAAGTAATTATTTGAAATATACTTTAACTTTTAGTTTGACATTTATTAAGGTGCACTTTTTTAAAAGTGTACTTCTAAACAGTCATGGAAGTGTCTCTTTTTAAGTGCACTTAAATGGCTGTACATGTCAATAATAATTATCTGCAAGTATACAGTTTGTTTTTTATATATATATGTATACTTTTAAGATGTGAAGTAAAGTACTAATGCACATTCAGTGCATTTCTTTTTCACAAGGATTTTTAGTTACATTTTACAAAAGTGACTGCACTCATTGAATATAATGATAAATGCTGCTCGCCAGTAGCTGTTTCCTGTATATTAAAAAAAAAAAATGCTTACTCACTCTATTGTGCAGCGTTATCATTTCAGGATGTTTGTCTTAACTTATGTTAGTATTCTTCTGACCACAGCTTGCATCTGCAGACATTTTAAGACTATGTATGTCATTATCCATCCATAATCATTATCTTTATGGCTTAAACGTGGTCTTACTGTATCAAACAATGTAACATTTATTCAGTCATGCTTTCGGTGCCAGGGCCGGAAATGCTCCTTCCGCTTTTTTCATCACAGTTGATTTTTGCAGGAACACTTGAGATGTCAAGGCCCATTTTGGATAAAGCTGCTTTGAAAACATTTTACGGAAAGTGCTATACAAATTAAATGCACAATATCCATATCATACGCATTAACATACATATTTTACTTAATGCATGTTAACTTGTGCATAATGCAAGAGTCCTTTAATAGCTCCCAGTGGAATATCAGTCAAATGAACCAGGAACTGCTCCGAATTAAATGGATCTATTCGTTTTAAACTTTTAGTGAAAGCACTGAAATCTTAAAGCGTCTTAATGGGCGACTGAGCCCCCAGAGGAAGACAGATTTAATCTGGAAGGAAACTGTCATTAGCCAGCAGTTTGTTAAACCAGTGGAGAACTGTGGGATATTTGTCTCTGATTGAAATTCTGCTGACCTCGTGTGGTCAGAAAGGAGAGCTGCATCATTTGCAAGACGGATGTAAGATGTAACTATTGCCTTACTTTAAAAAATAAAAATAAAAAATAAAAAAAATATGTCAAATAACTTGGATGCCCCCAATATTAAATGAATGAGATGGACACTAAATATAATAAATTATTATTATAAAACATTGTACACTAATCTATTTTAATATTTCTTTTGGACAATGTGAGAGACACCTATCAAATTCAATATATTATTGTAAATAGTATCAACCAATTATATATATAAAGCTTATGTTTGTAAAATGGCACAGTTTTTATTTTTTATTTTTTAAATATCTGACACTTAGGATCAGTCAGTCAAGCATTATAATCTGATATTATGATAATTTAGCATTATATGATGATAGAATTTTAGTAATTATTTGTCATGTTGACTGAACTTAGGACTGGTGGTGGTGCTTAATATATTGTTTGTCATTTAGTGTTTCGATAAAAAAAAAGGGGGACAAAAACCCTAAAAATAATACTGATAAGATAACAAAACTACTACGAATTCTACTACTAATAACAATATAAAACGCACTAAGGATTAATGAGCTGCTGGGTTCATGAATATTAATCACGTTGTCTGCGTTCGCTCGAATTGATTTGCTGAAATCAAAACAGGGACGATAATAGGTGAGCGCCAGCCAATGAGATTGTCGCTTGCGCATAAGTCCCGCCCACTACCAGAGAAACCGGCAGTTCTCAAAAGCTGAAGAATTCCAAAGGAACCCCGTTATTTTGACAAGAAAATACAACAAAGAATATCGTTTACATGTAGCGCGTCAATTCTGCATGTTATGAAAGACTCTCTCGCTCTGTATCTGCATATCTGTATCTTTGCATGCGTGTATGTGAGAGAAAGCGATGGCGAGTCGCGCGCTTCACACTAGAGTTTACGGTACGTCAAACACAGCTACACTGTCCATTCAGATAAACTGAAAAATAAAATAATAATATTATTATAAATTATAGTAACGCCGCATTTTATTGTCAGTAACGGTAACTGCGTTGTAACGGGGGAAACAGTAATTCGTTTGATTGTTCGTTACTGAAAAAATAACGCCTTTAGTAACGCCGTTTATTTATAACGCCGTTATTCCCATCACTGGTCCTAAGTACTGCGGAAATATATTTTTAAAATATATTGTCTGCTGTTACTCCTTTTGTTGTGAAAAATTATTCGTTTATATTCATTCGTTAATTATATTCAGTTCAGTTTCTTTAAATTACTTTTTACACCTTTTACAGTACTTTCAGAATCAAGGCGAGACACAACTGGTGAAAAGGGTAAACATTTTAACAAATATATATTACCATATTTACACCGGTTGATTAATCACAGTACATTAAGACTTTCCACTAGTCTGAAAGAAGACAAATTATGGAAGCAAAATAGCCCAAAACTGACCAATGCATGAAGAAGAAAAGAAAAAAAAAAGGCTTTGTCTGTAATGTCTTGCTTTAACTGAGGTCAAAAGAAACATTATAACTTTTCCAACCATGTGCATGTCCTATCAGAGCCTTTTTTTTTTTTTTTTATATATTAACCACAAGGTGGCAGTAGCTCCAAACTAAGTCTGTGGCATGAGTTGCCCTTGAAAGCCCTTTTACTGAATGGGAGAAAAGAGACAGAGTAGATATCACAGCTTAAAAGCACAAGAACTAAAAGCAAACACCAGAGTGTTTTTGGGTGTTAAAGTGGAGGGATTGCTGTAGTGGTTGTCAGACTGTGCTGATCTGAGCTAGGAGCATAAACAGTGAAATCATGTCATGGTTTCTCAGGTTTTAGCATAAGTGATTCAAGTGTCCAGATGAATCCCCCACCTTCCCAGGCCTCTCAGCTGCATGTGTGGAGCCAGCAGTGTCTGGTAAGCTGCTCGAAGACCTACCGCTCTGCAATAGACTTGCAAATCACTCCTCCCTTCTGCCACTGCATTAGCATACAGATGTTGTTAAGAAAAGGAGAGTGGCCTCACAAAGGAGCCCTGATGTGAGAAATGCCCCTGCATTTCATTTACTGCCCAGCCTTGTCTCATTAAAAGGCAGCGAGACCTTTGGCTATTGTCCATGACCATGTGTGACAGTGGGATGTTTCTTAGCCTTCCATGCACAAATGCTGGAACAATGAGCAAAGCAACACACAAAAGCCTTCATCTGTTCCCTTGTCCTTTGTGTGTGTTTTCAGCTTGCATAATTAAAAGAGCTGTCAAGTATGCATTTTTCTTTCTTTCTAGAAGGCAGATGGAAGGAGTAGCATTCAACCGTGTTTGTGTTGTGTTTAAAATTAAATGCGAGCGGAAGGCTTCACATGCAACTACTTGTAATAAGCAACGCTTGAGAAGTTTCACCAGAAGTGAGTAAATAGCCACACAAGAGATGCAAAGGAATGAGGCAAAAGATGTTTTTTGTTCCCTTCAAACTTTATTTTAAAACAATATATTATAATGAAAATGGGCATTGCCATCCCATGGAATGTAAACAGTTTATTTAAATTATATATAAACAAACATGAAACGAAAGCACAACACAATATACTGTTTTCCCACTTCGAAAAAACGAAATAAATAAGTTTTAAGTTAACAAAAGGCAAAAGCGTGTCTTGTCACAAGGCAAAAAGATGAGAAACAACAACAATAAAATGCGACCTACGAACAGTTCGTGTGATTACTTGCAAATGACAAGTTTCGCCTCTTAGAGTGCAAAAGACGAAGGCCGTGGTATAACTTGACTTCTTTCTGGTACATTGTCACTTTCACATTCACGTTGGCTTGCATATGAACATCTTTGACTGGATATATCTGACTGCTGTTACTTACAAAGAACGTGGAGTGTGTCGATAGCACTTTAAAAGGATCCTGAGATTCCAACTTTGAGACTCTGTGCAGCTGGGTTTCATTAATTAAAGCTAAGAGATATAGCTCGTGCAAAGCAGACAAACGGGCTCAAAGAAACAAACAAAAAGCCTTATCTACATTGTTCCTTCTTCGAAATGCATATACAACGAAAACAACCAATGCATATTACAACAAAAGCAATAAATAGGTTTTTAGAAAGGACTATGGTTATAGCTACTCAGTAATACTGTCCATATAAAAATGCCTTAACTAAAGGCTACAGTATGTTCAGGGAGCGGGTTAGACGTTACACTAGAAGTATATACTCTAAGTTGCTCGGCTTTGGTTAGACTACAGATGGGTGGCTTGGGAAGGTCGGTCCTGCGGACAAAACACCACAGAGCGATTCCCCAAACAAATAAACCTAAAGTTAAGTTCCCACTGCAGCTTCAGACTGGTATACAACAGTATACATTGCGTTCATCGCATTTGCAGAGAAACGTCTGCTTGGTCGAGCATGCAATATGCACAGGTAATGGTTTCTAGTCGTCTGAGACAGACAGGCGGCTGAAGATGGGCAGTCGTCGGCCCTCGATTCCAGGAGAGTCGCAGCCGCTCAGACTGCTGGAGCTGGTGTAGCCGTCCTGATCGGAGAGAGAGTCCGCCGAGGCGCTTCGCTGCAGGCCCGAGAGCGCATACGCCAGGTTCTGCACGCTCTCCGAGTCGCTGATGGCGTAGAAGCTCCTGCTGGCACCCAGATCTGCAAAGGGGTGGCTGTGCTTCAAAGTGCCCGGTTCGGGGAACGAAGGGGACAGCATGTCGGGACTCCCGGTGGACGGCGGCGGAGACACGGATGAAGACCTGGAGAAGGCTAGGGCATCCGGAACGGCGTGGAAACCGCTGAGGGTTTGAGTTTGTGAGGAGAAGCCGCTGAAGCTGACGCTCTGGCGGAGCTGCGGTCGCTCTCGGATGCTCTTTGTGTTCTCCGAAAGGCCGTTCTGCTCGTCTGCGTTGTGTATGAAGTGACACCGAGCGCCGTAGGGGCAGAAGCCGATGGTGTGAAAGGTGCGACACGGCTCGGTCTTGTATTTCGGGTGTCTGTTGAGGCCTCTCAGCTCTTCCATCCCGTGAGCGAACTGGCATTTGGTGCCGTATTTGCAGGTGCCGCTTTCCTCGTAGGTGCGACAGAGCTCCGTCTTGTAGCGGGTGGACATCGGCGCTGTAGAGGTCGTTCCCAGTGCTTTTGGGCAGGTCAAGGAGCTGTTGCTGATGCTGAGACCCGGCGGCGGTGGAAGAGGGCTGGTCATCATGCTCTCGCAGGCCACATGGCCCTCGATCATGCTCACGGACCGGTCTACTCTGAAGGGGATCTGGTTCAGGGAGGAACGCGGCAGCTGCTGCTTCTTCTCGTGGCTCCAGTGCTGGTTGATGGCCGGCAGAGGCCAGGGACTGCTGTCGTTGCTGTTGAATTTAGAGTTGGGAAGAGTCACGGGGCACAGGGAATGCCTGCGCTGGAATCCCACCACACGCTGCTTCTGTGTGGCTTCTGTCAGATCAATACCGTGGAAACTCTGGGAATGGAGAAAGAGAGAGATTTTAGTATACTGTGTGGTGCGCAACTATAGAAATGCATGTGAAACACAAACACACCCTTAAAAATAAAGGTTCTTTGTTGGCATCAGTGAACCTTGAACATCCATGGAACCTTTCAAATGCAGAAAATGATTTTTAGAACGTTCTTCAACTGTTCACTGAAAGGTTCTTTTGGGAACCAAAAATGGTTCTATGGCATCACTGCAAAAACACCCTTTTGGAACCTTTACTTTTAAGAGTGAAGTCCACACAAAAGTATTCTGAAGTTAGCGGGATCCAAAACAACAGTTTAGCATGTATTGCATATGCAAAAATTACTATTTAAAGAAAGTCACAAAGAATCGCAACAAAATTGACTGGGTTCCCATATTTGAGTGAACTGTCCCTTTAAATGTATTTGATTCTTGAATAGAGAGCATGAGCAAGTTCCAGAGAGTTTCAAAAAAACAAAACTCATATTCTTACCTTGCAGAATTCATCATCCAACTCGAGGAAGGGCGTGAGGAAATTTGATGGCATTTTCAAGATGCCTGGCTGTGATTCTTTATGTGCAGTTAAGGATGTGTTGAACTGCTCAACAGCTGATGTCAAGCTCTGCTTCTGTTACAACCCCACTGTTGGAATCTCATTTTATAAGCAGAAACTTCTAACCCCGCCCACCTTTTGAAGAGGCGTGTTTTAGTGCCGGGTTCACACCCCTTCAAGAGTGAGGAAAGTTTGCTTGTGTCCTGTCTGGAGTTTCACAAAGAGCAAGCGCAAACTTTAATACGAACTTGGGTCATCTCAGATGAAGTCTAAATCATTATAAAATAGCTAAATGAAGAAAGCCTATTTCTAAAATAGCTCTAAACTGCAAGTGTGTGTGTGTATTTTTTTACAGGTTTACAGTAAAACAAACTTATTTTTGTTTCAGCATTTCCCATTTTCATTTAAAGTTTATTAACTAAAATAAATAAACCTGAAAAAAAAAAAAAAAAACTGTATCAATAAAAATAAAATAAAAAATAATAAACATGACAAAATCACTACACAATTAATTTTTTTTATTATAAATTAAAACTGAAAATATAAAAACAAATTAAAAATATGAATACATTACTTTTCCGACCTATACTTACATAACCATTTGTATCAGAGCTATAGTTTTGAGAAAAAAAAAAAATGCTTTATCAGCCTTGATTGAACTCAAACTAGCCATTAATTCGAGCCCTCCCAAAAACTAGAAGCTCCTTTAATATTTTGCATTATATCACAACTTGATCGTTTATGCAACTAGTTTAACTCATATAACGGCAAATCTCACAGAAAAGGCTTTGCTTCTCAGGTTAATGTAAGGTTCTGTGTGTGACACATTAAAATGAATATTAGTAAACACAGTTATCTCTCCTCTATTTGTGGTATTCAGCTGTAAATGACTCCTAACCTGAGGCCATTTTCACTGCCGTCATTGTGTCACTGTGAGAAACCTCACCATACTTGATGGGACAAATCAAGTGGGCAATCGTAGCCCAAAATCACCCTCACTGTATCCGGAGTGCCTGGGAAACCCCTGAGAGGAATGGAAACGAGGCAGTGTCATAATTAATTACAGAGATCCAAGAGCGTTCAGCTGCATTAAACGGATTAGTCATCTGTACATAATAGTCCATTATCACCAATTTTGAGTCAATGATGTACAGTAGCAAGGTTTAGTTGTACAGCACACTCGAATCAGTTGGGTTTCTTTGGTTTATTTTGAGCAGATTGTAAGATTTATCCTGCCATCAGAAGATCCAAGTAAATGATTTACTCAAACTTGCATGTTTTTTATTTTTTTAAGTCTTTGGGGTCCAGTGCTGTTTTGGACCCCATTAACTTTCATTGCAAGGACAAAGACAGTGGAAGACACGAACAACACAAGGTTGAGATCTGAAATGCATGAACATTAATACATTTTAATTAATTATCCAGTCTAGTATTGTGTCCTTATAATTTCAGGTGGCTTTACCTTCTTCATCATTCTTACATTTACACTGGACCATTTAAGAAACCAACAGCAGTTCTCACCGCATCAACTCCTGTGAAACAAGACACTTCAAATATTAGCAAAGCTGATGTCTGGTCAAAAGACACAACTGTCCCTTTAACACACAATGAAGTCTTATCACAGAGTGGAGCGTCAACACCTCATACAATCCAGCTATGAGAATGATAGTGCAATGCAAACAGGCCGCTATCCCTGAGAGCACTTGTTCTTTTGTGACTGATAAAGACTGGTGAAGTTAAATTTGGGCAGGGAGAAGCACAACTGAAAGCAAAGGTTTTATTTGTTTGCGACAAAGTGCAATTAAGCCAGATTAAAACCCGTGCACGAATGCAGGAAAGGCCTATTGTCTTTGTACATAAAAGCAGTGTGAAAACACTACTAGATGTGGGATGGACTTTGAAAGCAACTGTTTTAGACACCAGGCACTAATGCAACACATTCGCTTGTGTTTTTTATTCTAAACTCAAACTCTCAGTGTTTGTGCCGATTTAATTGCAGGTATTGTGCTCAGGAGGCCTGAATAACTTCTTTTGAGACTCGAGTCAAAAGGCAAAACAGAGAAGATAGAGGAGACTGCACAACGATGGGCTTCTCGGTAGAAAAGGAGCTTAGAAAAGCACAATTACACCACATAAAGGCCTCCTGGAGACTTGGGATGGGTGACGTGTTCTTTCTTGGGTGAGCAATGCTGGCTTGGTCAGCATGGAGATCATGCATATATGTATACGGATAGATGGGTAAATAGATAGACTACCATTTAAAAGTTTGGATTTTTTATTTTTTGAGAGAATGCCTTATCAAGCCTGCATTTATTTGAATAAAAATACAATAAAATCAGTAAAAATGTGAAATGTTATTACAATTTTAAATAAGTGTTCTCTATGTGAATATATAGTAAAATGTAATTTATTTCTGTGATCAAACCTGAATTTTCAGCATCATTACTCCAGTCTTCAGTGTCACGTGATCCTTCAGAAATCATTCTAATATGCTGATTTGCAGCTCAAGAAGCATTTCTGATTATTATCTTATGTTGAAAACAGCTGTGCTGCCAAATATTTTTGTGGAAACCATGTTACATTTTCTTTTCAGTATTTTTTTATGAATAGAAAGTTCAAAAGTACAGCATTGATTTGAAATAAATAATAATAAAAAACATCATAAATGTTAGAATATAACATATTAGAATGATTTCTGAAGGATCATGTGACTCTGAAGACTGAAGTCGTATATTTACGCATGCCAGTAGCTCATATTTTATTTCCTTTTAATTAGTTGTTATCTTATAGCTATTAATGAGGCCTAAGTGAATTAACGACTAACGTCTGTGAAGTACTGAACCCTTGCCAGACACAAGGGTGAAATCTGCTCAGTTTTTTAGACAGGAAGGAATGTGCAAGTAGTTGGGCTACTTATAGACGCCTTACATAACGCAGAAAAACAAGTGGGTTATCGCCACCCACCCTCCAGCCGTTTAGGAGGTTAAACTGTAGCTGTGAGGTTTTGACCAGCTCTCTGCTGGCTCTCAGCGCAGCCGCATTAACGAACTGTTTGATATGGTATGCTGCTACTCTGAGCCCCATTACCGCTAAATGATTCTGAGAACAGACGCACAAAGTCATCATGATAATTGTCTGTGGATGAGAACAGATAATGGCCCTCTCAGAAATGTGGTTTTGAAATAACATGTTTTAGGAGCCCCGTCTTGTAAACACGTCCAATGAGCTCCTCAGAAACCATTAAATGATCATTTAGTAATTCAGTGACTTTACGCTACAGGGAGACGGGGCTATTTGTCACACTTTTTACTCCAGTGAATATGTATCAAGGTGGGGCTGTTTTTAAGTCAGTTTCTTTATAGACACCTTAAAGTCTGAGAAAAATGTTACAGTGGGGTAAGTTTCCACAGTGCAATCGTTTGAAACGAATATACTTTGTGAAAAAGAATGTGCACTTAGAGTGTATTTCATATACACTTTTAAAACTGTACTTGCAGATAATAAAAGGTCACTTAAGTGATTTAAAGAGAGACACTTTCATGACTGTTTCTTAAAACACTTAAGTAGACTTAAAAAGATACCTTTGTAATTGAAAAAAAAAAAAATACTATTTTGTTGTGCTTTAAAGAAGTGATACGGTTTCCAGGGGTTTTGTATGGTTAAAGTTTTACCATTATGTTTTAATAATATTTTGGCATGCTTTAAGTAAGTACACTTGTACTAAAGCACATGTCATTACCTGATTATTTGACCTGTTTTTTGATGTTACATTTAGAGTTAATGTATTTTAAATGTGTAATTACAAATGCATCTTTGACATATATGATGACATATAAAGATGATGGACTGAATTCCTACTTAAGTGGGTCATAAAAAGACTCATACGTTCAACTAAATGCATTTAATATAAATTTAAACTATAATACATTTTCATTAGGTGTCTGAAATCATTACTCAGTTCATACTTAAATATTTTCTTTAAAAGTATATTATTTCTGTAATAATGCACTTTACAAATGTCTCCACTGTATTATACTTAGTTTAATGTGCACTTGTAGTGTACTTCAAATCTTTATATATTAAAAAGTTGCAGATAATGTAATATTGATGACATAAAAGGCCACTTACGTGATTTAAAGAGAGACACTTTCATGACCATGGAAACACACTTATGTATGCTTTTAAAAAGTGCACTTTGTAATAATGTCAAAATAAAAGCTATTTTAAAAAGTACATTTTAAATAATTATTATAATAAAAAAAATATTTTGTCATGTTTAAAAATAAAGTACACTTATTTTGATGTGTTGAAAGTACTTTATTATAATTTTAACTTTGTAGGTATATTTTAATTTAAATGTAAATAACACAATTGTCACAGTTCAGTTCACACTTAAGCATATTCTTTTAAAGTATAGTATATTCGTAATAAGTGCAATTTGTTTCACAAGGGATGTTGAGACTTCGGAGTGAAAATGCGCATCTTGTGACAACTTGCCCCGATCTCCCCAGTAGCAAACTGCTATTTAAAATTCACATGCATCACCTCATAATGCTGAATATGCAAAACAGCTTGTTCCCAAACGTCTGCATCTCAGCAGTATCTCGAAGTTTCTCTCTTGCATATTTGAACACGCATGAAAACACGTATTTTTAAAACTTGCTTGCTCATCCACGCACGAGCAGCAGATCTCTTTGATCGATATTCAGATGTACGGATAACTGGTTTCAGTACATTTTCCTGTCAGTCAGCACGTGTTCCTATCAGAAGAGAAGTTTCCTTGCCCCTCAAACTATCATCTGGGCTTTAGTGCCGCTCTGACTTCACCCCCTCTGGAAATGGACCGGCCTGCTTTGTGTTTTCTCCACAAGGGCCCTTTTGTTGCAGGGCTCCATATGCCAGACAAGGGGCTCAAAGACTTGTAGCCCCAGCTCTGGCCGTAAACACGTCTGGCCTGGAGTGGGGGAAGGAAGGTTATGGAGGGAGTGGACGCTTTCTTGCAGAGCTGCGGTGGTGTGAATGGGGTGTGGGTCAGTTGTAGGTCCAAACGTTGCTAAATCAATAGGAGAAGCAGAGAATCTATAGAAGAGCCCTGTGTGAGTGTGTACATCCTCTGTCCTGAACACGGTCCACGGAGCAGTTCCCACACACACACACACACACACACGCACGCTGACCACAGGGACATACAACACCCTTTGTAATGTGGAAAGACTGGAAGCATATTGAATGATCAGTTCCCAGCTAGAAAGGCAGAGCAGCAGAGTATTGCTGCATATAGACTTAGATACAATTATAGGTATCTAATTTTTAGGGATGCATTCGGTCCAATATTAATAAGCCAATTGTAATGTATTTTTATATGTGATGATTGTTTATATGTGAGTATATTTACTGTAAGAAATATAATAACATTTGCATAGCAAATATATAGATTTATATATATATATATATATATATATATATATATATATATATAATATTTAACAACTTTTACACACACATTTATGCATGCATGTGCAAAATTTTTCTATTATTTCATTTTTGTTACAATACTAAAATTCTAAAATATTTAATGTAAATTAAAGTAATTAAATATTCCTATCATAATAATGTATATTATTATAATCTAAAATTTTACTAAATTATTACTAGAATCCAATATTACTTAAATATACAACATATAGTGTCTAAATATTATATATAATTTATTGTTTCTTATTTAATTGTTATTAGTCTTTATTATGTGTTATTATATGATTATTTTGGGTAAATAAAACTAATCTAAATATATATGCTTTGTTAAATTGTTGCAATATTAAAATTCTAAACTATTTTAGAATATAACTACATATTACGTATATTACATATTGACATACATTATTCTGTTCGATATCTGTTGTATAAAGCACTATAAAAATAAAGGTAACTTTTACTTGAAGATACGGCTAAGAAGCTAATAAATATAAAAACAGTAACTCTGGAAAAAAAAAAACACTCTTGTAAAATTTCAGAATTTCCCCGAGGTTCACTGTCTTTCAAAATCAATTTGAAAAGTCCAGCACACTCAGTCTTTATCACCCCAGTAATAAACATGGTTTCCTGCTCGTCCCATTAGAAAGTGACTGTAATCCCGCCGAATAAAAGGCATCTCAAGCCATCTGGGCTTTGACTGGATCCACACATATGTAAATGTGTGTGTGTAGTTGCAAGCACTGATGGCTGTTCTTAACACACATTTCCTGAGCTTCCTCTTACCTGCCCATTCACACCCTCTTTATTTATAGTAGCGCATGCATTTCCATGTGTGAAGTGACTTGAATGGCTGTGAATGCTTTAGTGTTTACAGAGATGCTGCTCATTGTTGTGCTGCTGTTTTGGGACAGTGGTTTGGGTGGAGAATCGGCATGTCCTCGCTAACTCGTCTAAACTGTAACTTTTAGCAGCATCGGTGAGAGATTTGAACTAATGTTAATGTTAGAAACGAACAGTAGCTCGGCTCTACATCTTTTGAGTAAATGATTAATGGTGCCATATTTTAAGATGCAATTTTTGGCATTTTTATTAGGTGTTGGAAAAACGTATAGGGAAGCCCGTTTCTGCCACTGAAAAAAAAAAAATAAATGGTAATTGTGAATTTTCATCTCACAGTTCTGACATTTTTTTCTCACAATTGCAAGATATAAACTTGCAATTGTGATATAAACTCAGAATTGCATGATATGAACATGCAAAGTAAGAAAATTGTCTCTCTTTCCCTTTATAACTCATAATTGCTTGTTTATAGCTCACAATTCTGAGAAAAAAGTCAGAATAGTGAGAAACTCGCAATTCTGACTTTATTTCTCCCAATTGTGTGTTTATATCTTGCGGTTTTGACTTTAAAACTAGCAATTGTGAGTTTATATTATGCAGTTCTGAGGAAAAGAAGTCAATTGTGAGATGTAAACTCGCTTGCAAGAAAAAAGTCAGAATTGCGTTTATGTCTCACAATTCTGACTTTATTTCTCATAATTGCACGTTTATATCATGCTAGTCAGAATTGTGAGATAAAAAGTCGCAATTATCTTGTTTTATTCTTTGTGTAGTGTTGGAATCGGGCTTCCATAGGAAACATACTGTACATATTGTATTCATGAATTAATGCATTTACATTCCCCAAGTTTTTTTTTTAACTATTTAGTTTAGCGTGCAATGCAGTTTCAGCTCACTCAAACATGGTTTTATCGACGTTAAGTCTGTCACTAAACAACACAGGAGCACTCGATGCAGCGGTTGCTACGGGAGAACGCTGCAGCTGGTCAGGATGGTCATGTTGACCAGTGAAAAGCTGGACTTATTACGCTGGACAGAGTCCAAACAAAAGCTCCAGCAAACCCCCTTCATCCTTCCTCTGCTCTCAGCGCATTATCTTCTCTTCTCCTTTGTTTTCAGCCGCCTGTAACCAACTGATGCCCCAAATCCCTGCATGGATGTTGAGCGAGATGCTGGGAAGCATGCAGGAATCTCTTGGGATTTCCTACATGTTTTGTGTTTCCACACTGACATACACTAAGAGACTTTATTGACCTGCGATTGAAAGGATGGCTGGCAGTTCAATGGTATGTCTAAAACAGACTCTGCAAATACCAGCAGTGATCTCCAATTAATCCACTTAGTTTTAATCTAATTCCTTGAAATGATCACTAATAAAATAATCATGCAGTTCTAATTAAACATTATCTGAATGTCACCTTATATAGCTCAACTTCAGCTTCCTTGCAGTTAAAATCCATACGTTTTAATAACTCAGAATGAACAATTAAAGATGAAAGCTGTGTGGCATTCCCATAAGCTCTTGCATTTGAGTTTTTAACGATGTATGGGTTGTCAAAGCATAGCAACTTATGGGGATTTGTAATAGCCATTTATCTTCATGCAAATGTAAATATTACACAAAAGTGCACTTCACACAATTTTTGGGAATCATCACAGTGTGTTTGGAACAACATGAGGTTAAGTAAATGATGACTCAATTTCTATTAATCTTAACTGTACCCAAGAGTTTTGAATTTGTTTATCACAAACAAATCCCTCCTCACTTCCCTGAAACCCACGTCACTCTCTGGACACTGAGGCGGTTGTGCTCTATTTTAAGGTTGGGACTGATGTGATGAAATGAGGATGATCTTAATAATACGTGATTTCCAGCATATGATCACCAGAAGGATTCAGTGAAGCACCTCTCCGTTCACATGAGTTTATGTGCTGTTGACACAAAGACACACAGAAACGTGATTAGCCATTTGGTGAGATGAACACAATGATCTCAAGACCAAAACTAGACTCCCAGAAAAGATCTTGTTTTATGTCTCTGGCCATCTGCTGCACTAGAGGTGCAGTGTAGTGAGGTGTTGTCTGTAACACACACACACGCACACACACACACACACACACACACACACACACACACACACACACACACTCGCCGCATGTGTCTGTTGGCTGGTGAGGTGTTTTGTTGTGCTGTTACAGACAGTCTTGACAGCTGGTACAGTGTTATTTTAAGGATAGAGGTGTGTGTGTGTGTGTGTGTGTGTGTGTATGGGTGTGCGTTGGGCAATATCACTTCTTTTTTGACTCCACACACAGGAGGAAGATGGAATGGACATCAAATGGTCACATATCCTGTTTCTAAAGTCAGGGGAAAAAAAGCAAATTGTCCAGAAATTCACATTCTGTCTGGCTGGCACAAAGATAATTAATTCATGCATACATTCATTTAGTCATATATGGAAGAAAAAAAATATATATATATATAGAGTATATAGTATGTAATGTATATATGAGGTGACACTATATTACAAACAATCCTGTAACTCAAAAAATATTACATAATATATTGTATTGTATATGTGCCACTAAATGTAAAGATGCTATTGAATTTTGATTTTCTATATACAGTTACGGTCAAATTTTTATATACACTTTTCAGTATCTGCAAAATGTTAATTATTTTAACAAAATAAGAGCGATCATACAAAATGTTCATTTTATTTTAATTTTATTATTATTATTTTTATTTATTTTTGCAGTTTATAGTACTGAGCTGAATAGGCTCTTAATGCACAAACATGGAGGTGGACCTGTCCTGTTATGGATGGATGCTTGGTTCAGGGATCGGTCGTAGCAGTTTCTTGAGTGGCCTGATTAGCCTTCAGATTTAAATCTGATTTAAAATATTAGGTGGAATATGAAGAAAGCAGTGGCGACATGAAACCCAAAGATTATGAGTGATCTGGAAGCTTTTTTAAGCGAGGAATGGGCCGCTTTTGTGGCTGATTAATTGAGATTAGTTAATCGGCTACATGGTTGAATAACAGTGTTGGAATGGAACGTTTTGACCTTTTTACTAGAATGAGTAATGCCTGCACAAGAATGAATGAAGATAAACCCAGTCAGCTGAGTACATAAAGTTATTGTGCCAGTCTTGGCCTTCTCGTAACTCAGCTTGAGGAACTGGGGACGCTTGTTGACTGATCTGATAAAAGGAATAAATGTGATGCACAAAAAGCTATATATCTCAGAAAGATAAGGCTCAGTCAGTTCCTGTGTGACTATGACGAATGCAAGCAGGATAACTAGATCTGTGTGTATTTGAATGTACAACAGAAAAAGTGAAAGCAAGTGAGAGAGAGTTGTGAAAGAGCGTCTGACTTCCCAAACCCTATAAATGGCACGGTTTGAGTCCTGTGCGTGCTGATAAGTGCACACCAAACGTGTCTGATAAACTCCAGCATGCTCACAGCGCATGACTTCCGTTAGAAACACTAGCTGAAGCCTTCAGCCCATTTCTCATGTTAAACATTTGTGTATTTTGCACATGCTTTTTAGGAGACCGCATAAATTCCCAGCCATTGTTTTCTAATCACTTGTTTCCATTCATCTCCTGTTCAGACAGTCCTCTTATTATTGTCTCATGCTCAGATTTCTATCACCGCACCACAAAATGTAAGCAAGCGAATGCCATCTTCAAAACAGAATAAGACAATAGGTCTGCGTACAGTATTTCATGATAATCTCCAACCAACACTCTCACATTACGGCGTTTACATTTCTTTATTTGCAGTGGTCTTTATGCTAAGCAACCTAAAAAATAAGGGAAAACACAAGCACTGCAGCATAAGGAGACAAGTTGCAGTGCTGTAAAACAAATGTTAAAGTAGACCATCAAAGTACAAATCGTAAGTTAAGTACTCGAAAGGGTGGCGCAATTCTGACTTTATATCTCACAATTCTGACTTTGTTTCTCAGAATTCGGAATTGAGATAAAAAGTCAAAATTCTGAAATACAAACTAGCAATTCTGAAGAAAAAGTAAAAATTCTGAGGAAAAAAGTCATAACTGGAATATATATATATATATATATATATATATATATATATATATATGTGTGACCCCGGACGACAAAACCAGTCTTAAGTTTTTCGAAACAATCTTAAAGCTGAATAAATAATCTTTCCATTGATGTATGGTTTGTTATGATAGGACAATATTTGGCTGAGATACAACTATTTGAAAATCTGGAATCTGAGGGTGCAAAAAAATCTAAATATTGAGAAAATCACCTTTAAAGTTGTTCAAATGAAGTTCTTAGCAATGCATATTACTAATCAAAAATGAAGTTTTGATATATTTACGGTTAGAAATTTACAAAATATCTTCATGGAACATGATCTTTACTTAATATCCTAATGATTTTTGGCATAAAAGAAAAAATTATAATTTTGACCCATACAATTTTACTATATTACAATATTTATACAATATTTTTGGCTATTGCTACAAATATACCCCAGCGACTTAAGACTGGTTTTGTGCTCCAGGGTCACACACACACACATATATATATATATATATATATATATATATATATTAGTGCTGTCAATCGATTAAAAAACTTTAATTGCAAATTTAAAATACTAGGATTTACCTCTAAATGTGTTGAAATAAAGAAATGCATGAAACTAGTTTAAGGAAACAGAACCTTTCACACTTCCGCCAGGTATGAGACATAATCCTTATTATTCTTTTATCATTATTCTTTTGCTTTTATTCAGCCATTATCAGCCTTTAAACTGGCAATAAAACGTTTACCAAGCCACATCGCTTCAATCTCAGTATACATTTACCCAACTATTATCAAAAGTATTTCTAAATAAATACAACAAAACATTTCTTGCGACCTTACGTGAAGTATTATGACAAAATGCATTATGAAGAAGAATTGGACCTGTTCTGCAGCTGCATTAGAGCTAATATTAGCATCATGCTACAGAAGACAATTTATGAGATTAATAGTACACTTTTACTCAGAACTCACTTCAAACCACCATCGAGTGTTTGTAATAACTTCCTTTTGCGATCACATGTGGAATTTGGTCGTTTACTGTTGTTAATATATGCTATTTATAGCTTTTTATATCGCTGCACAAATTATCATTTCAGACGTACACATTCATCTCAAGAAAATCACATACAGACCATATCTATCATAATCGTGTGTTTATTATCTAATATAATCTATAGTGGCTGTTGTCATGTTTATTTCTGCTGTGTAAAAGCCTTAACATATGCTCTGCTGAATGTTACAACCGCCTCTCCGTTCTTAAGTTGCCAGGGATACATTCCAAATATAATAGACATTAGTAAAATGATCTATTTTAATTTTTATTTGTCTATATACACTTTGGGCGGCCGCGGTACATTATAAAAGTAGCCCAAAAAACCGCAACCCACGGCTCTGTAATTTTCCTGCGACTGTATTTTCAAAATAGCCCACTTGTGCCGTTACCCTGGCAACACTGGTTCACTGTACCCTCATCACACAATGATAGATAACCTTCCGCGCTGCGATGACGGGAAGAAGTTGGGGTCAAACCTTATCAAACGATTAATTTGCAAATATTAACGCGTTAAATTTTTTTGATTAATCGCATGCGTTAACGTGTTAACGTTGACACCCCTAATATATATATAAGTCAGAATTGGAAGAGATGAACTCAAATTGCGAGATATTAATGAGTCAAAATCATGATGAATAAGCTTGTGATTGCAAAGAAATATCATAATTGTTAGACATAAACTAACAATTTTGAAAAAAAGACAGAATTGTGGGATACAAAGTAAGAATTGGATGATATTTAGTCAGAATTCTGAAAAAAAAGTCAGAATTAGAATATTTATCAAGTCAGAATTGTGAGATATAAAGAATTAGAGCATATAAAGTCAGAATTGTGAGAGATGAACTCAAATTGCGAGACATTTACTAGCAATTTTTGAAGGTAAGTCAAAATCATGATATAAACTTGCAATTTCAAGAACATGGCGTAATTGTGAGATATAAACAGATCTGAAAAAAAAAAAAGTGAAACTTGGAGGATATGAAGTCAGAATTGTGAGACATAAACTGAGAATGGCGAAATATTGACTAGCACTTCTGAAAAGACAAGTCGAAATTGTGAGATATAAACGCACAATTACCTTTTATGTAATTTATTCTGTGCAGTTTAAAAGTGTCTCTCACCTAAGCAGCCTTTTTAATTTCATTTATATTATCAGAAAGTACATTTTTAAATGTATATAAGTATGTATATATACACACTTTGAAGTACATTACAAGTGCACATTCAATGCATTTATTTTTCACAAGGGCTGTCATGGCAGAGCAACAGTTCAAAAGAGTCTTGCTGAGAAATGTTAACTTTTATATCGGTTTATACCACCTGGATAACAAATTTGTTTTATTTTGTTTGTACAAACATTTGATGGTATCTTTATTGCCTCAAACTAAAGTTTAGGTGACACTTTAGAATATGGAGCACTTATTCACTATTAACTATGACTTTTCCATCAATAAATTCCTAATTTGCTGCTTATTAATAGTTAGTAAGGTAGTTGTTAAGTTTAGGTGTTGGGTAGGATTAGGGATGTAGAATAAGGCATTGATATGTGCTTAATTACTACTAATAAACGGCTAATACTCTAGTAATATGCATGCTAATAAGCAACTAGTTAAGAGACCCTAAAATAAAGTGTACATTTGCGTACTAGAGTATATTTCAGGTCTCAATTGCAGGGATAAACATGGGAAAAAAGATGTTATTCCAGTTGTAAAATATAGTTGTATGTGCCATGTTTGAACCTTCTTCCTGAAGGTTAAATCTATTCAGTTGTGTGCTTTTGAAAGTGTAATAGTCATGCCGCTGTAGCGTTTAATCACAGTAATGCACACACAGCGACTGTTCTCTCTGGTTTCAGCTGCAGTCTCCTACAGAGAGGTCTTGGGCTAACATCAACATTGATGGTAAATATTGCATACCTTGAACAGCCACCTGAGACCGGCATGAGTAAGTAATGTATGTTCACCTGGGCTTACGTCTGCGAATCCATGCTATAAAAACAAACAGCAGCGGATCGGCTCTGAGATTTCAGCTCTGCTCACTGCAGTGACCTCATGTTTGTGTTCAAATATATCCTCTAATATGTATTTTCTTTTTATTCCCTGGCTGCAGAGTTCATTACGCAGCTCGTTTCCGCAGTCTGTAATATCCAAACACAGCTTAGATGAGAAATCTACGGGTCAGAGAGACAGTTAGTGGAGAGACCAGTCATTCTGCTAGATATAGAGACTGAGTGAGATGGATGGCTATTAGGCCTTATTCTGATTCATTTTCTGAAGTCTGAACAGGAAATACATTTCAAAGTGGTTTGCGATTAAAAGCAGATTTTTTTTTCTACGTGTCTCAGCCTGAATTATCAGATTTGATTTCATGTCAATTTTTCGTCATTCATTATGCGACAAATTGTGTCAGATGCTGCATTTAAAACATTGCATTTGCAATTTGCAATACATTTGCAAAATTTGCAAATTGCAAAAAAAGTTTTTTATTCCATTTTATTTTTTATGGACTCTGTTTTAATGGTTTAATTAAATTTTTGTAATCAAAAAGCATGTACAATTAGCTAAAATCATAAAAATTACACAATTTCACAATAACTAATATGTGCATTAAAAGTTTAACAAAAATGCAAATTTTAGGGCCCCATGAAATGTTTTATTTTTTCTCAAATAAATTTTATTTTGAACAAATTCTGTTTTCTATTTAAATTTTTCTTAATGGTTCAATTAATTAAAAAAAAAAAAAAAAAAAAAAATGCTGAATCAACTTAATTCACAGAAATAACTTATTTATGTATTCCTTTCCTTTCCTAATTTTTCTGGTAATCAAATGAAGGCATAAAACATTAACAATTTAATAAATCTTCTAAACTAAAGACAATTAAACAAATGTTTAACTTTTATGGCAAAGAAAGTGTTGCACAACAGAGATTTATTACTGTAAATTTAAAAACTGTGATTGTTATTCCTTTAAAACAAAGTTAATTATTGAGTATTAAGCATTAAGCATGCTAATAATAATAATACATAAATAAATATTAGTAGTAGTAGTGGTAATTTCACATTCTTTGTGAGAGATGTTGTTAAAAAAATGTTGATGTTATCTAATCTGTATGATTTTTGATATTAAAGACCTTGTGAATTAATTTTTGTGAATCAAATTTATTCATATTTTGCTCTGAAAACATAACAGATTCCCTCTTTCACTCAGATACAACAGACTTCAGATGCTCTGACTTTTTTTTGAGGTGAAGCATTGGCAGCATTAGCACAAGGGCTTGTTTGAGTTTGTGCAGCATTTCAATTTCATGTGTCAATGAGGATGTGAGATGATTGATGGCCAGTCAAAGCTGTCAGTCGTGATCAGACTCCTGAGATGTGTATCGCTCAGTTTGACGTAAGTGACAGTTGATGTCGCTCAGTCTGCCTTGGGTTTTACCCAGTATCTCCCAAGGGTCATATCATATAATCTGACGAGAAACAATCGTAAGGACAGAAAAACGTTGCTTTGTGCACACCGGCTTCAAGCATTGACACCAAGAGAGTAGCTGTCAGTTTAAACACACACACACAAACCTTAACGTTTTCCAATCCAATCTTGAGAAAATGTATGAGGTGAGGTGAGTTGGCAATTTCATAAAATATGTATGGAAAAATTATTTTTTTATTAAAAACTAGACATGAAATTCCACCCTTAAATCTAACCATCAGTGGCGTGTAAGCAGATCATATGAAAATATATGAATACGTTTGTACAAATTCATTTAGATTAGCCAAATAAAACAGTTAAAGAGAATGACGTATATTATATATTATAAAACATGCTAGAAATTGTCAGCAACATGGTAACATTAAACATGCACAATTCACCTAACATTAATATCCAGCTTTTTATGGCCAGTTTTCTCTTTCAGGTCAAATTCTCCCTTAAAGGATGTACACTTTAGCATACTTTAAAAAAGTATAACAAACTAAATATATATGTTAATGTAATTTCTATTGAAACTTGTATGTAAAACATGCGTAACATGCTAGCAATGTGCTAAATGTGTTAGCCACATGCTAAACCTACTGGAATCATGCTAACAACATGCTAAAACATGTTAGAAAACATGTTAGAAACACTGCGAAAATGTGCTAGCAACATGCTGAAATGATAGAAAACATGGTAGGTACATGCTAACAATGTGTTAAAACCTGTTAGAAACAGCGGAAATGTGCTAGCGACAATCTGAAAATGATAGAAAACATGTAAACATGGTAGGAAGATGCTAAAATGTTATAAACCTGTTAGCAACATTTTTAACATATTAAACATACTGAAAACATGCTAACAATGTGCTACAACATGTTAGAAATCATCAGAAACACTGAAAATGTGCTAGCAACATGCTGAAAATTATAGAAAACGTAAGCATGGTAGGATCATGCTAACAATGTGTTGAACATGCTAGCAACATTTGTAGCATGCTAAGCATATTAAAACCTGTTAACAAAGTGCTAAAACAGGTTAGGAGACATTAGAAACACTGCAAAAATGTGCTAGCAAGATGCTGAAAATGATAGAAAACATGTAAACATGGTAGGATCATGCTAACAATGTCATAAATATGCTAACAATATTTTCAGCATGATAAGCATACTAAAACATGCGAACAATGTGCATTAGAAACATTAGAAACACTGCAAAAATGTGCTAGCAACATGCTGAAAATGATAGAAAACATGCAGGTTAAACATGGTACATGCTAACAATGTGCTAAACATGGCATTCTAGCAACATTCTTAGCATAAACATGCTAATAATGTGCTATGTCATGCTAAAACAACTTAACAACATTATAAACCATGCTAGCTTTTAAAACAGCCTCAAACTTAAAATTGCTTAAATCTTGAAATCTTCAAACTTAAAGATTTCCAAAAGACTTCAATTGCTTGACCTTTCAAAGCCATAACACTTATCTTGACAAACTTTTTTGTTTTGTCTAGTATCTAAGTTAAACTTAGTCATTAAACTGGGAGAGTGTTTTGTGCTAAAATGTGGAAGTGGTGCAACCATTTAGAGAACGGCCCATAAAAATATTTCAATGTTGTAAATAAAACAATTTTTGGAGTACATTTAACTTTAAACTTTCATGTTTAATTCAATGGGTTACCTGTTGTTTCTTTGTCATTAAGTGTGATATTCACCAGCCAAATTGTTTCTTCGCCAGTGTAAAGTACAAAACATGCAACGTGTTGAACTCTCGCTGGATGTTGCCGCTAGAAGAGCCAAGTTCAACAAATGCGCTCAGAGTCTGAGTTTGTCCATGTGGGCCTGAGTCCAACTTCAACACAACTTCATTCACCTTTAATATTATTGCTACCTACAGCTCATAAGTCAAGCTCGGAGCTTTAAAGAGCCGGGCACTCCAGGATGGCTGTAGTTAATGGATCAGGAGGGGTGCTGGGAAATGTCGTGTCTGAGTCGTGTTGCCACACGTGTCGACTGTCAGCAGGTCTTTTTAAGAAGGCTGGACGGCCCTGGAGAGACGACTGGAGAAGCAGAGAGGGTTTGTGTGCTGTTTTCAGGCAGACCGAACACTCACACACACAGAAATAGAGTATAAACAAGACTGCTAGTTATTTCTTAGTTTGTACCCCTGTGAAAAAGCTAACTTTTAAGAAAATAACTTTAAACTATATTCTTTTAAGGTTTTCAGCAGGGATATATTAACTAAAACTGAAAAACAAAAATAAAATAAAAAATAAATACTTGAAATAAAATGTGTTAAGTGAAATAACAAACAATAAAAAATTAATAATTCTCATTTTAATTTAGTTTAACTGAATTAAAATGAGAAAAAGTAATTTATTTTAATTTGCTGATGCATTAAAATAACTAATGAAATATAAATAACGAAAACTAAAACTGAAATAAGAATTACATGCATGCATATATATATATATATATATATATATATATATATAAACAAAAACTACAAAAAATTCCAAAAACACCTAACAAAATTTTACAAAACATAAAAAGAAATTGAATATATAAAAATAGACATTTATTAAAAATATTAATACAAAACTATAATAGAGATCACATCTTTTTCGCCAGCACCTGACCAACTAATACTAACACCTACCTATTCTATCTATTAAAATAAATAAATAAATAAAACTAGCTGTACTGTGCTGGCCTAACTGAGTCATGGCACTTGTATACTGCTGCACTCTCGATGGTCTGATTGCATCTATTGTTCTCATTTGTACGTCGCTTTGGATAAAAGCGTCTGATAAATGATTAAATGTAAATGTAAATGTATCTAAGTGATAGTAAAATAACAGTGTTTCAGTCACTTAATTGTATATTGATTGCAATGGAAATAAAACATTATAGTTTACATTTATATTAAATGCAATTAGTTGAACTTAAGTGTTTTAGACCCACTTAAGAAAGACTTCAGTACATCTTTATACAGTATGTACTGGAAGCACACTACAAGTGCACCTTCTTTTGCTTCTTTTCCACAACAGTTTTCATTATTTGATGCAATGTGTCATTTACCTCTGGAGGTTTGAAGTGTTTTGCGTATTTCAAACATGCTTATCTAATGTCAGTGGCTAATGAAAACAGTGACCACACACACACAATAGCACACAATAATTCATAGCAGCCATGAATAATGCTTACAGTTGGTAAAATCCTGCCAGACAGTGGCGGTTGGTTGGCACGGGGAGGTGCAGTGTGGCTTACTGTTGCTCCTGGTTGTTGATAAGCCCAGCCCTGCAGTCACGGTCTTCCTCATACCCACTTCCACCCTGAGCAGATCCATAACCACCATGCAAGATGTTGCGGTTAGTTTGAGCTGGGTTTGAACAAGCGAGCACATCAGAAGCTAACGACCTAAACCACTGTCAGTTAACTCGGTCATGACTTCTGAAGTCGAGGTTTTGTAACTGCTGCTCGGGGAGCAAAGCACATCAAAGCCCAGATGAACTGAGTTATGTAAGCTGAGTGAGGCAGCCATCTACAGTTACACCACTGTGGTGTAGTGAAAATACATGACAATAATTCACGCAGCCAACCGTTGCTTTGTTGGTTCATTGACATTCGAATGAAAAGCAAACGAAGACAATAATGAAAAATACTTTTGGTTAGAGATCATTACTGGATTGATTTTATTTTATTAAATTATAAATATTTAATACAGTTATACATTTTGAGCGCTACACACGTATGTATGTACATATATAAGTTATTTTTTATATAATTTATTTTAGCATCAAGGTACTCCTAGTTTAATTACAAGTTTGAATTCATTTTTATTTTAATGTTGCTGTTTCAGTTATATTTTAATGTGTTTTTATACATTTTTTATTTCAGTTTTAGTACAACATGTAATTTGTTTATTTTAATATTAATTTTATTTTAATTTCATTTTTATGTTGTTGTGTTGTTTGTTTCATTTTTATTTTTATTTATTTTATTATAAGATAGTTTGTATGATAAATGAGAAATGATTCTAGCTATTTTTTCAAATGTATTTTTATAATAATTTTATTGTTATTAAATATATATATATGACTTGTATTGTTTTTAGATAATAGTTCTATAATAACATTTTATTTATTGTTTGTTTTTTGTTTGTGTGTTTTATACTGGCAATACATTACAAAATGTAGAAAAACAGTTCTACTAATTTTCAAAAATGGTTAAAAAAAACAGTATATACATTAAATCACTGAATGAATAAACCATTGAAGACCATCTAACCATTATGACTGTGCTGGTTTTACAGTGGTGTGGTTTCAGTTACAGTTAAGGCAGAATTCATCCATTGTCAGTCGGCCTGAACTTCCTTTCCTGCAGGTTTTTTGTTGCTTTTGTTTAAATAAATCACTAGTCTGATCTGAGAATATTGTACTTTCCTGTGTTGACTGATCTTCTTTAAAGTTCAGGGATGTTGTTTGGGTGATTTCAGTTCTTGATTAAGCCTCTATGGTGACACATTCAGCATGATTGTTCATACGAGAAAATGCCAGCGTTTTCACTTCTCCTTTTTTGCTAAGATCAAATGGCCGTGAATGTTGCAGTGGTGCAGCGAGCATTAAAAGTTTGTTCGGTTGTGTTTGTCTTATTGCATAATTTAAGAACTATGAAATATCTCCTTAAAGCATTATTGGTTGAACTCCTTAAGTGCTCCATAATTTCCTTCTTGTTCTTTTGAGGAAATAAGAAAGCTCAAGATGGCACTAATATTGGACTGTTATACTCGAGATGCATTTAAGAGCACATTTCCATCTCGGCTTGCAATGCTGATGACGGCTGAAGAATCAAGAAAAGGACAGCAGCAGAAGAAAGCTCCCATTCACACATTCATTTCAATGAAGTTAATTATCTGTTGCCTAATTGCCCCAAGGGCCCTTTGGACATTACCATGTGTCCTGGGAAAAAGGGGGCTTCACATAAATCTTTTAAACCAACCACCCCCAAAACAAGTTAGCCTGTCCGCCGTTGAGCGGCTGAATGCTGAAAAGCAGCATTTAGGCCGGTCCCTGTGGGAGCCACACACAATGATGCCTTTTGCGCTGCTCGGAGAGAATACGGCCGCCGAGTCAAAGCACAGTGTTTGTGGTAATCAGCTCCCCCACCCTGAACATTTCGCCTTTCTCAGCTCCAAACCCTCTGCCCTGACTAAGCAGTAGCACTATCCACCTGAGCGCATGCAAACAGAGGGACACTGGCCGCTTGTTCGGTGAGGATTGTTCAGGTGTTGGGGCTGCTGCACACCTGCAGGATTCAGGTTTTCCGTGCATACTCTCCTGATGTTGTTTTAGCCTCTTCTGTTACAGCGCTCGGAGGTGTTTCACACCGCGGTCCGGACTGCATACGGACTGATTTCACTGATTGCTTTTACTGCTAGAACTGACCGATGTTTTTAAGCATGCTGTCATGAATTATTTTTCACCTCATGATGCAACTGCTAAGTTATGGACGGAGGTAAAAGATGATTATTACTGAATCAAGACATTCAGCGTTCCCACACCTGTGCTGATGAATAAGGATTTATATCATTTTCTGGAAGTTATTGTTATAGCTATGTGTTATTCATAGCTACTGTCTTTTTTTTTTTTTTTAATTCAGGGAGTCTCGGGGCCACAAGGGGGTGCAATGGTGTCCATGTAAAGATAAAAATATAATGTACATTAAAGTAATACAAAAAATACACACACACACACACACACACACACACACACACACATATATATAATTTGTATAGTATTGACATTAAATAATTGTTTCATTCATTCATCTATAATGACTTAATATAATCAAAAAAAAAAAAAACTATCAAAAACAAAAAATTACAGTAAATTGAAATTCTTGAATATTTACACTATTGGTCCAAAGTTTGGATTAACATTTTTCAATGCTTTTGAAAGAAGTGTATTCTGCTCACCAAGGCTTCATTTATTTGATCGAAAATACAGTAAAAACAGTAAAATGTTACAATATTTTTACAAATTTAGAATAATTGTTTTCTATATGAATATCTGTTAAAATGTAATTGATTTCTATGATAAAATCTGTATTTTCAGCATCATTACTCCAGTCTTCAGTGTCACATGATCTTCAGAAATCATTCTAATATACTGATTTGCTGCTCAGGGAACATTTCTGATTATTATTAATGTTAAAAACTTAATTTTGTGCGGTTTAAAATGTTGTAGAAATTTGTATTATTATTATTATTTATTTTTTATCAAATCCTATATGCATGAGCACAGGATACTTTTTTTTTCAAAAACATACAAAGATCTTCATTAGAACAAATTTTTGTCCGGTAGTGTAGCCGCATTAACATTTTTAATTTTCCGATGGCATTATCATACTTTATGTTTGTACTTTAAACTTTGTTTAAATTTGAAAACCCTTGGCTTAAAGTAACAGCACATCTCTCCTTGAAAAACTGCACAGTTAAAGCTATCATTCATGTCTGTAGCATAAATGGTGCAGGTCAAGTTATTCACCACAATGTAATAGTTAGATTTATGGGCTGGTTCATATCCCTAATGCTAAGTATGAGCAATAATGAGACTGATCATCTGTTTGTTCATTTGGGTCAGTTTCATCTGGTTCCTCTGCACGTCCGGCATGAACTTCTCATTAATATGTCAGGGGTTTTTCTGGAGAACATCTGCAGGCCACAACAAAAGAGGTGACGTAGGCAAAACACACACTGTTTGTTGGTGTTTGTGTCTGTGCGTTTCGTGCTCCAGTGGCACACTGAGTCGGCGGCACAAAACCTGCGGCCCATGGCAACCCCGCAGCCGGAGCAGAGGAAGAGGCCATGACCTCTGACAGCTGCCCCTCCGGATCCCTGAACGCGTCCCAGCCCTGTAATCCCCTCCTCTCTCTGCCCCGCTCCGGCTTTCAGTGTGAGACTGTTCTGCCAAATCCCACCGGCTTCAGAGGAGATCCAAACCCTGCATTCATTCCCTCTGAGGTTCACTCTCCTTTAAAGACACACACAACTCGCTGGGAATTTTAACATTTTATTTCATGTTCAAGTGTGTGTGTGTGTGTGTGTGTGTGTGTGTGTGTGTGTGCTCAAAAGAAAATAGAAGGAATGTTTTTAGACTTTGGTGAACTTAAAAAATATGAATTTTGCACACATACAAAAACAACGATTGCCTCTGAAATTAGTTTTGAAGATTTTGCCTCATGGTTTTGTCACATAATAAAGCCATGAAAGGCAGGACATTACAGTGATTTTAATGGGTGTTTATAGGCGTCACACAATGAAAAAAATAACTGTAACACACAATCTTGAATGGATGATTACATTTAAAATCGAGAAAATTGATTAAAATGACAGAAATTAAAAAAAAAGGTAACACTTTATTTTAGGGTCTCTTAATTACTTGCTTATTAGCATGCATATTACTAGAATATTAGCCATTTATTAGCAGTAATTAAGCACATATTAATGCCTTATTCTACATTACTTAATCTACATCCCTAATCCTGCCCAACACCTAAATTTAACATGTTTAATTCAATCTGTAATTGCCATTACTTTGTAATTACTTGTAAAATGGACTAGCAATTTCTTAGTGAAAATTTAGAACAAAAAAAGTTGTAAATAAAACACATTTTTCTGGAGTTTATTTTACAAGAAAATACTATTTCAGTCTTTCTACTAAAAATCATGTTTTTTTTTATTATTATGTTGTGAAACTGTAAAAATAATTTCTAAGTACTTGTACGGCACTTTTTCAGTGTAATGTTAACTAATTAAACCTTATTGTAGAGTCTTACAGTAGATGCATTCAATAATATTAATTTTCCAAATAAACAATTATTACACCAACTATTGCAGTTAGTTATAAGCCGCTTATGTTTGATAAGCAAAGTAGTGGCAGTGCATTAGTTCACGATGCGTGGCTTTAAACGTGGCTCGTCCAATCAACATCTAGAATACAAGCTCTCTGTTTTACCATATTAGTAATTCATCAGGCTGATAACAGCCCACTATATCCACATTAACTGGTGAACAAAGCTCTGAAAGCAACACGGTTCCCCAACCAGTATTTATTCAATTCTCAAGATTGTCCTCCCATGTGTCTCTCTAATTCTCGGCTAATGAATTTCAGCTGCCTGTGTTGAAATGTGACTTTTCCGGCAGTCTGATTGAACAGCTAACGTGATGCATCTTCAAGGCTAATTAGGGAGAGAAAGGAGCTCGTCATTAATATTGATCCCGTTCAGCCTCGCCCCCTTAGATCAGTTCACCTGCTTTCCCACGGCTTTGCCCATTAAGCATTCGGGAGGCCGCGTGAAATAAGACCCTGGAAATCCAAGTATAGTGCATCTGGGTTAATCTCCAGCATTTAGGGCAGAACTGCACCAGGCACGGAGCGAGAGAGAGAGAGATGGGAAAATGGGTCAAATTGTTTTAACGAGCTTGATTAATTGCCATTTCCGCTTCGTAAAGAGAGCAAAGGTAAATTGCACGGCCAAACAAAGGGAGCTCTTTTATTGGAGGGCAGATCTAAGTTATTATGTGTGCCTGGCCAGGTTATATAATGGATTTCATCATTTCCAAAATGCAATTAACATGTTTCACAGTCTGAGCAGAGCATGGGAGAGCGTAGAGTAAAGTAAGGATGAAAAAATACAACTATATTCAGTTACACTGCGTGATAAGAAAGTCTAACAGAAACAAATTAATTAATTGAAAAGGGCAATTAATGCATTAAATTATACAAAAGTTGGAAGTAGAAAAAACAAGAAGTAAAAAAAGTTGACAAAATATATATTTTTTATACAGTGTACAAACAAACTGTGTTTTTCACTCAGAAATTGCTAGTAAAATTCACAATTATTAAAAACAAAATGGCATTTGCAAAATTTCAATTCAGAAAAAAACTGAAATAGTACTTTCTTGTAAAACATATTCCACTAATGATGGGGGGGATGCCATGAAAAGTAGTAACATGATGGCATATTACTATACAATCCAGTTTCAATGGAAATGTACTGAAATCGTGTTCAGTTTTATCTGAAATAGTGCTTTAATCCAGCAATGGTTTTTCACATTAGTTGTTGTACACCGTGGCCATTTGCTCTAGTTGATGCTTTATAATAATGAACCACCTGCCCTAAGTTTAGCCGATTTGTTAACAAAAGCAAAATGGGTCAAATTGTTTTAATGAGCTTGATTAATTGGCAATTCCACTTTATACAAAGAGCAAAAGTAAATTGCCAGGTTATATAAAGGATTTCATCATTTCCTAAATGCAATTAATGTTTCACAGTCTGAACGGAGCATGAAAGAGAAGTGCATTATATAACCACAATTGCAAAAAAAAAAAAAAAGAAAAAAAAAAGAGAAAACATCATGTGTCAGTCATTCTGACAATAACATTGAGTTTATTCCCCCACAGTGTTTCATAACAGTTTCTGAAAACTTTTCAGTGCTTCACTAGGTCCCTCTCTCGCTCTTCATCCTTTCACTCTTTTGTCAATATATCTCTATCACTTTAACTCTGTGTTTTTGTGCGCTGCTGCTCTGGGTTCCTCCACACTGTCCCCTCCTCGCCGTCCCGCGGGAGCAGCACAATGCCGAGTGGCGTTTGTCACAGTGTAGCCGGCTGGGCTCTCGTCCCCCTCCTCATCTCATCTGCAGCACAAAGCAGGGTCACAGCATTCTCACGCTGCTCACACACACACACATCCATAACCTCCTTCTGCTCTTGGCCCGGGTATTTCCAGAGCCAGTGTGAGGAGTCTATATAGTAATAGTTTTGTACCCAACAAAATAAGCATCTCTAATGGCTCATCTTTAAATATCAAAGACATATTTTGTTGTGTGGAATCCAAACTTTATATAAAATGTCAATTTATGTATTTTTATAGTGTGCACTTAGGATTTTGCATTACAGTGATTTTATCATGGAATAAACACAATGCAAGTCCTACAACTCCCTTAACCGTACATTCACTGTCATGCATGATTTTGAGTTGGATTTTGGTTTTATAACATGGTGACAAATTCAGTATGATAAACTAAACCTATGTTCAATATAAAAGCACTTATTAATAATAAGAATAAGCAGTTCTGGCAAGTAACGAAGTTCAAGTTCAAGGAATCGTACCTTAGCGCTTCACATCATAAATGTAATGTTGTACCGGGTGCGCTATCAAGCGAGTTTACTATTTCAGAAAAGCCAAACATATGGAGCTGCTGATGTGACGCAAACATCAAAACATATTCGTTTACATCTCATGCACTATAAGTGTTTTGAGCTCATAATACAGTATTCTGCAAAGAACCACACAAAAATAAGTTTTTATTAATTCATTAATTAATTTATTATTAATTTAATTATTTATTCATTTATGTGAAAAAGTCGTTGTTTTTTTACTGCCACTAGTGTCCATTTCATCTGGAAACTACAGTGAATTATTTGTATAGGTACATTTTTTGGCGTTTTAAAAATTTAGTTAGATGCATGGTTTACTAGTGTAAACAAAAGTGCCATTTTACAATAGCCTTAAACATGGAACTATCCATTTTATAAATATTTTGTAATTCAAACATGATTAAATGTCAAATTCATGTTATACTAACATAACAAGGACAGGTATAAGTATCATAAAAGAGTCCAAAATTAGTTTGATATTATCACTAGCTGGATTTAGCTAAGCCAAAGATCTGCTGTCACAGCGATTATTATAGTTTAATAATTCATTTGGCAAACTATTCCTTCATAAAATATGAATAATGTTTGTAATGAGAGCCAGTGTTGCTAATGCTATCATCACTATATTGACACACTAATGCAGACCAAACATTTAATATCACATTCCCACACTCTCAGGTGTACAGACGGCGTTAGGTCTGCTAGCGTTCCTCATCTCCATAAGCTTCACTGCATACACAGACTCTACACATTTTTTTATAATGTTCTGCCCTGCTATTCGCATACTGATGTTAATGTGGATTCTGTCCGAGCTTGTGCTTTTCTGAGCAATGCTGGATCTAGTTTGTGGTACTTCTCATATTACACCTTGTGAAAAACAAGTACACTTTAGCTTACTTTTAAAAAGACAAAAATTATATATTTTTAAAGAATATTGGTTACACTTTATTTCACGGTGTCCTTGTTACAGTATAATTTAAATATTGTGTAATACTAATTAACAACATGTACTTACAATAGGGTTAGGGTTTGGTTTAGTTGCATGTAATGTATGCATAATTCATTGTTATTGCTACAGTACAACTGTAACTGTAACAAGGAAACTGTAAAATAAGTGTAAACTGAATGTAATGTTTTCAGACACTTAATTGCATGCTATTACAATTTAATGCAAGTGTATTATATCTTAAATTTAAATTAAATGCAGTTTCAGTCTTAATCCACTTAAGTAGCTTCAATACGTCTTTATATTTAATTTCATTACTTCTATTGTCCTTGAAATATGATTAAAGTTACTGCTGAATGAAGTAAAATAAAGTAAAGTAAAATATACTTTAATGCCATTTCTGTTGAAACTTATGTATTTAAATATATTTGCAATTACACATTAGTTGCAATTTAGTTATTTCAGTAATAACTAAACTAATATATCACTTTTCAAAGTAACATCAGATAATACACTACAGTTAAAATTATAATCAAGTACTTTACATGTGCTTAAGTATAATAGTCAACAAATCAAAATAAGTGTACTTTACAAGATATTAAAACATGATTAAAATGGGCTTTTAATTTGACATTATTACAAAGTGCACTTTTAAAAGCCTACTTAAGCATGTTTAGAAAAGTGTCATGAAAGTGTCCCGCTTTAAGTCACATAAGTGGCCTTATTTCAACAATATTGTATTACTTGCTGTCACGCTGCACACAGCAGGGAGGAACGAGGAACACGGAGACGAGGATAAACTTCAAAATAATAGTCTTTAATCACGACATCAGGGCAAGACAAGGCAAGGTTGACACAGACAGGAACACCGGAAATAACGAGTAGACCAGACGAAAACTAACTAAACAGGCAAGAACTAAATACACATGACAATCACTGATAAATACACACCTGAACTGAATAAACCAATAATCACACTAAACAAGGACAGGAACATGACCAAATAAGGAAACAAGAGGCAGGATCACATGACACACACAACAGAGGACTGCAAGTGTTTCCCTTTTTTTAATATATTTTTTAAAACACAACTAAGCACACTTCTGCCTCAAAACTGCATGTAATCATTTTGATTTGATGTTTTCAGAATATTTCTCATCTATGTCATCTCTACTTTCCATGTTTTGCTGGATAGTTGTCTCTCCGTCCCTCATTCCGGATATGTGACCCTGGAGCACAAAACCAGTCTTAAGTCGCTGGGGTATATTTGTAGCAATAGCCAAAAATACACTGTATGGGTCAAAATTATCCATTTTTCTTTTATGCCAAAAATCATTAGGATATTAAACAAAGATCATGTTCCATGAAGATATTTTGTAAATTTCTTACCGTAAATATATCAAAAGTTAATTTTTGATTAGTAATATGCATTGCTAAGAACTTCATTTGAACAACTTTAAAGGTGATTTTCTCAATATTTAGATTTTTTGCACCCTCAGATTCCAGATTTTCAAATAGTTGTATCTCAGCCAAATATTGTCCGATCCTAACAAACCATACATCAATGGAAATTTTATTTATTCAGCTTTCAGATAATGTATAAATAATTTTGAAAAATTGACACTTAAGACTGGTTTTGTGGTCCAGGGTCACATATATGAGTGTGAGCTCAAGCCTGGCACACGGTCTCTCTGACCCGCTTCGAATGTGGAGCGGAGCATCAGGTTTTGGCCGGCATGTATCCCAGCATGTTCCTAGATGGCTGCACAATTCATTAAAATACTATTTCAGGACACAAAGCATGTGGCTGCGACTCAAAGAGCTTTCCTCACACAAAGCTGGAGAGACACACACACAAAAAAAAAAGCGATCAGTGTTTCATGAGCAGAGTCCTTCATTACTGCCGGTGCGTGTCACTCACAAGCGCTTTGGCACAAAGGAAAACGTTTAACTCGCTCACCTCTCAGTGCGTACGGGAACCAAAACAAAAATTCTCTTATGCTTCCCGCAGTGAGAGTTCATCTACATAATTACTAGGATTTTTCTATTTCTCAATCCTGAATGAAAAGGAAATTATTTATTTTCCCTGTGTCACTGTGTCAGCTTTATTCTAGATTATGTTTTAGATTGCAGGTAAGTTTTAATAAGGAGTCAATTGACGCTCAGTGGGGTTTGACAGATCGCAAACACCCGTAAATTCACCCAGATGGGCTTTTGCATACACACAAACACTTTCTTTGATTTCACACAGGCCGTTTGATCAGTATGGACAGTCTAGAGCCACTCGGGCTGTAGAGGCGGCTGAATGCGTTCGCTTGACGAACTGAAGGCTAGACAGCGCCTTTGACTCATTAAAGGGCCTCAGGATCTGCTCTTGTTAGCGGTCATTAGCCTGAGGAGTCCCTGGCAGCACATGCCCCCTAAAAATACTGCTGGTGTCAGAGCTGCTGCTCTATGGGGGAATAATGAACCACAGGAATTGTGAAGGAATAGATGACAGGACTGATTATGTTACTATACAGCCTGGCTACAAACAGACAATGTTCACATGCATATCAGTATTCTAATTCAAATTTGGCAGTATTCCAATTAGTATTGAGTCAGTGGCCAACAATATCCCCATAATCTGATTCCCACTCTTGGATTATGCCTGTTTTAACTGGAAATGTGTAAACACTTTATTCAGAAAATCCTCAGATTTTTTTTTTTCTTTTTGCACATAGTCCACAAAGAACTTGGCATTAAGATGTGCACAGCATCTCAATCAGTAAAACCATGGTGACAGAAACACACAAGTCTTGAGTTTGATTCCCAAGCAAAGCAAGCATTGATCAAATATGTACCTCAAATGCAATAGGAGTCACTTTTGATAAAGGTGTTTGCCAAATGCATCAAATGAAGCACTGAATTTAATTTAAAGGAGTATTCCAGCAAATACTGTTTCAAATCTATATGACATGTCTTCTGTGGAACATTAAAATGCATGATTGTCCTAAATAATATAAAACATATTATAATAGTGTATTTTTAAAAAGTGCACTTTGAAATAATGTCAAACTAAAAGTTGTACTTTTAAAAGTAAATTCTAATAATATATTTAATCATTCTAATAATAATTTTAACAATTCAGTCATTAAGTCATGCTTTATAGATGTACAATTATTTTGATGTTATCTAACATACTAAAACACATGTAAAATACTTGATTAGAATTTTAACTGTAGTGTTTTTTGATCATTTGTTAAAAGTTTTAATAGAAGTTAGGTTAAAGTATAGTTAATGCTTACCATTCAGCAGTAACTTTAACCATATTTCAAAGACAATAGAAGTAATTATGAAATGACATATAAAGATGTACTGAAGTCCTATTAACGCGGGTCAAAAGCACTCTTAAGCTCAACTAATTGCTTTAAATAAATATAATTTTAAACTATAATCATTTTTCATTTAATTGTAAACAACATGCATTTAAATGTCCGAAACATTACTTTTAATTCACACTGAAGTACATTCTTTAAAGTTTTGGTAAATTTTTTGGTTATGTAAAAGTATGGTTAGGTGTAATTATTTCTCACAAGGAGTAACGCACACACTGAGAACACCTCATGACACAATTACACACAATGCTTACAGTTTAGCATCTCAACATGCAGCAATTAGTATCTGCCTCAGGACCTCTTTTGCTGTCGCTTTAGTTTTTCCCACACAAACACACACAGTCGGCATGACAGTGTTTACAAAGAGCTATGTGTGTTTGTGCGAGTATCTTTCTCTTTCACATTCAACAGATGAAAAGAAAACACTACAAATGACAGCGCTTTTGATAAATACATCTGTATTTGGCTTCAAAGATATGTTCGGAGGCAATATAGAGCTCTCCCAGTTCATTACTAAACCTTTCTGACTTCTCGAGTACCTGTGCTGGATGTATGGATGATAATGATTTCAGTCAGGTTTCTTTACTGATTAATGTTGTGTTTGTGACACAGCATGAATTAGGGCTGGTATTAATCTATGCATGCAAGGTTCTGAAATGTGCACACTTTTGCAATTTGCACTCCCAAGATCCGGAAATACATGTTCAGCAACTTCCTCTGATACTGGTGGGTAAACTCTCACAAAATGCCATCCATAAAGATGTATTTTTGTTTGAAATGCATTTTAGGCTCTTTCACAAGGAAAATGTCCATCGTGTTTTAAACAAGTGTCTGAAATCTATTGGCAAAATAAAATACAATAAGGTAAAGTAAAATAATAATAATCTGTCAAGAAACATTGTGATTTTGTGGTTCATATTATCCCAGATAAAATGTTAAATTGTTCACTAAAGTAAAAGTTAGATGCTTGAGTTAAAAAAAAAAAAAATTGTAAATCATCGCAAATAACATAGCACATGTAAAGTTGATTATTTTATATTACCGTTTTGTCTTTTAATATTACACTATTAACAGTATATTTGTGAGCCTGGACCACAAAACCAGTCTTAAGTGTCAATTTTTCAAAATTGAGATTTATACATCATCTGAAACGGCAATAGGACAATATTTGGCTGAAATACAACTATTTGAAAATCTGGAATCTGAGGGTGCAAAAAAATCTAAATATTGAGAAAATCACCTTTAAAGTTGTCCAAATGAATTCTTAGCAATGCATATTACTAATCAACAATTAAGTTTTGATATTTTTACGGTAGGAAATTTACTAACTATCTTCATGGAACATGATCTTTACTTAATATTCTAATGATTTTGGCATAAAATAAAAATGGATAATTTTGACCCATACAATGTATTTTTGGCTATTGCTGCAAATATACCCCAGCGACTTAAGACGTGGTCCAGGGTCACATATCGTAAATGTTCTAACTTGCAACAACATCATTACAAATGTTTAATTGGAAAAGTTTTTAAATGCAGTGCATGTAAGTTTGAATAGAAATAGATTCAAATGACTATAAATGCTTTGGCAGTACAATTTAATCATATTTTGAAGACAATAGAAGTAATTATGAAATTATTTAAGTACATAAAGAAGTGGGTAAACAAACAAACAAACAAACAAAAAATATTAAATTGTGCACTAAAGCAAAACTTAGATTTTTGAGTTAATATTTGACATCTTATCATAATGTTGACATTTTTACTCACCAAAGCCAATTTTTAGCTGCATTTAGTGCTTGGTGATCCCCGTTACACTTTTTCATATAAAAGCTCATTCCCACAACAGTCATAATTGCAATTTTACCTCACAATTGCGGTTTTAATCTCATTGTGACCTTATACACCTCGCAGTGTGCCTTCATGTCTTACTTTGAACTTTAATACACACACATCTCTTTTTTTAGGAAGGCAGAGGCTTATAGTCTGACCTCAAGGACTATATGGGCGTTTTGTTGATTGTAATGAAGTGTGAGTCATTTCTCTTATTACTGAAGATCTGTTTGCGTGCAGCAGTCAGTCAGTCACCACACAGCATGAGAGACCCTTAAGCCTTCGGAGCGACAGAGGGGATTTAGACAGAGCCCAGATCAGAGAAGTCACCCGAACACACAGCAAAACACAATAGTGCTTCAAAGACAGCTCTAGATGTCTTGTTCACGCTCATACCAAATTAACACCATGCACCACGAATGAACTAAAAAACTAGGCCTTTTCTGCTTACTGACAGTGACTGAAGAGAAAAAGGTTCAGTTCACTGTGCGAGTCAGGTGCGTTCGGCAAGAAAAGATGAAAGCATAAATATTGGTTAAAATGATCAGGCTATACTGTAAAAAAAAAAAAAAAAAAATCCACCTACTTCAACTTAAGTTTAGTTGCTGCCTGAAACATTTAAGTATAATCAAGTCATTTCAACTTAAAATATATTAAAATGACTTTTTTAACTGAGACTGAGATTAATCTTGAGTTGAATCTTGTGTAACTTCAAAAAATGATAGTGAAATGATTTAAAGTAATACAAAACATGTATAACTGCAATTTCTTTCTTTCTTTTTTTTAATTTAATTTATTTATTTGTATTATTGTCATTTTATTTTATATTTATTTATTTATATATTATTATTAATTTTTAATTTATTTAATATATATATATATATATATATTTTTTTTTTACCTTGCCAAGCACAGTAGTTGTCAAAATGTTAGAAAATGTAAGAAAAGCAATGCTTTTATTTTTTCAGACTTATAGTTCTTGTTTCTGTTGAACAACTGTGTTGTCTGAATAATTCAATGACTCACTCGTGAAAGTCAAAAAGAGCCTCACTTGTCACCACCTATTGGTGTTACTTACGGAATCATTCTGTGAATGAATCGGTTCACTGGGAAAGATTCATTTCTCTGGGAGCACTGAATAAGAATCACTAATGCCATTTCAACATTTAACCTACATTACAGCTCTCCATAATACTCTTGTTCACTTCCACAGCGTAACATAAGAGACTATTGCCATTTCTGAGTGCAGAACATTAGTTTCAAGGACAGAACAATTGAACGGCTTAAAATACGCCAGCAGAAATGAATAAATAAAGCCGCCAGGTGGGATTGCTCCAGGCTCTGCTCAATTAGACAGCTCACCACCGGACCTGCACTCAGCCTGTAATGGCTTTGGCATTTTCTGATTGTAAAAGGCCTTCAGATTGGCACCTCTAAAAGAGCGCTGACTTTCACAATAACAGCCGCGCTGAACAGAACAGCAGCAGATGATGATGAGATGCAAACTTAAGTACTCGAAAATTATTGATGGGTTGCTGTTATTCCTTTTATTATTAGAGAAAAGATTCTGTTTTAGCGTGATTTCCTTTTAAAGCTCCTTGCGTAATTAATGTTTAATGATAGTGTTTTTGCTGTAGTTGCTAAATGTTGTTTTTGCCATATATTATCTGTAATCTGTAAGACTTTGGGAACTTCAGACGGCAAAATCAATTTAAGCTAAAGGCAAAATTAAACTAATTAACAATCAAATGAATATCTAATGCATCCCTTGCAGTGGCATTTATCTTCCTCCGGTTCTTGTATAAAGCATGCTCCTCAAGGTTTTAGAAGGTATTTGTTTTCATAAGAGGGTTTTAACATTTTAGACACCAGATTTATGAAATGTAAGGGTTCAGTGGTCAAAATATCATTGATGTCTCACTTTTTATTTTATATGCATGAAAAATGGGGACAATACATTATTTTAATGACAGGTTTTTTTTTGTTTTGTTTTTGTTTTTTTTAATGGTTTTGGATTCTATACTGTTATTATTATTATTATTATTATTATTTATTTATTTTGATGTTTGCGGGTCAAACTGAACCTAACTGCTTTTAATGCAACTCATCAAAAAGCTCACAATGAAAAATAGTAAACACTAATTTATTAGATCAAAACTGTATTTTCAACAAAATCATGACTTAAAATAAAATTACAATCAATCAATCGATCAATATGAATTGTGTAATTGTTAAAAATGTAATTACTGCAAATCCATTTGTACTGAGATGTGATGGCTGATCTTCTGGGGACATTTAACAGCTTTTTCATGGAAAGGTTAGACCTACATCAGCATGTGTGTGACTCTGAGTGCAGTGCATGATGGGTATCGGTCTAGATTTCTGTGCTGACAGTGAAGGGAAAGTCCCGGGCAGAAAGGGGAAACTCCACTCAATAGCCATCAGGCACGAGACAATCATGATAATGTTTTCCCTGAGGACTTTATCTGAGCCTGTGGTGACTCTGAGAGGCCTCGCAATGATCATCACTGCGTGGAAAACCAGTCAGAGAGAATGGCACGTCTGCAAAAAACAAACCAAAAACCAGACAAGAAATAAACATTGTGAATGCAAGTCGACTGAAAAAGACCACTTTACTGCACTTGTACCTGAGACTCCCTACATAGGCAGTATTTTAAGACGTTCTTGGTATTCTACTGATGTTAAGGCTGTTCCGCACAGTTAGGCAGTGAAATGCACTTGTAGTATATAAAAATTATATTTTTTAAAAAGTGTACTTGCAGATAATATAATATTAATGAAATAAAAGGACACTTATTTACTTAAAGACACTTTAACGACTGTTTCTTAAACTCAAGTGCACTTCTAAGAAAACATATAGCGTTTCATAGAAATTCAACTATAATACATTTTCATCTAATTGTAATTAACATGCAATCAAGTGTCCAAAAACATTACATTCAGTTCATGCTTCAGTATATTTTTTTTAAAGAATATAAAGAATATTAAATATGAAGAATATTTGTATTTTAGTATTTTTTGTTTGTGATGTTAGCTTAACAGCATGCTAGCACCTAACTTTGCTGAAATGAATTGAGAACTGAGTCTCTTGCGTGATTTGCGTGAGCATTGAATATTGTCAGTATGCATCTCTTTTGAGAGTTCACCAATTCTGCCTTAGTTAATGTTATATAAATGTTAGGACAAAAGGTTCTTAAAGTAATGATTATGGAACGTCATATTTGATATACGTTCTCATAATGTTGAGAGAAAACACTCATAGATCAGCATTCTTGGAATGTCCTTATGATGTTATTTGTACTTGATGAACGTTTAAGAAACATTTTTTTTGTAACATTTGAATAACGTTCTAATCATCACAGAAAAACTGAAACATTTTAACGTTCTTGGAATGTTCAAAATAAACACTCAATAATTGTTATATTTTGGGTAAAGGTCAAATTTATAGAATAGATAACATTCTAATCAGGACAAGAAACCTGGACTTTTTAATGTTCTTAGAATATTAAAAACAAAGTTATATTTTGGGAGAAAATAACGTTAATAAACGTTTTAGTCGCCTTTAAATAACATTCTAATCACAACAAGAGAACTGGACATTTCAGCGTTTTAGAAACATTTCAAAACTTGCGATGTTTTTATAAACTAAATAAATTTGTTACCTGGGAAGTTTCTAACGTCCGTTGACATAGACATGTTTCTGTATCAAAAAACAGCTAGACGGAGTGCACCTGAATAAAGAAGATCATAAGAGATGCGTTTAAAATGCTACAGGAAAAAATAAACAAATCAAATAAAATAACAAATCAAAACCAGCCCCTTTGCAGCTAAAAGTGAAGCCACTGCTTCAAAATCCATCCCTAGCTTCCCATCAATCATTGTGTTAAACTGAGAAGACACAACATGAAACGTGTTTCACTGAATATCTTTAGGCTCCTCAGAATTACAGTCTGGAGTTTAATTAACAGCAAGAGCAAACACTGCGCCAGCTGCTCAACAAAGCTTCACTAATCACGGCTTTATTAGAGACGTGACATGTACATGTGTGTGAAACATCACGCTGTCGTCATGTGACCTGAAGACATGTCTCTATGAAACGGCATCAGACACATTGATTTGTTCATGACGGTCAGAGAGGCTCATCCTCAGCTGTGCTGGAAAAACTCCTTCCTTCATCATCAGACTCGTTAGCCGCGGCTGTGTGTGGCAGTCATCGCAATTATGCAGAGATAATACAGAGAATTTAAACACAGTATACAGCCTTACAGCATTTAGCTCACGGAGGCTTATTAGAAGCGACTTTGGGGCTTGCCAACATATAAAATATGGCCAGTGACAGGTTTTCCAGATTACAGCCACATATTTGGGCTGCTTGTGCTTGGTGTGCCAAAATGAAATATGACCGACCACTAATAGTGTTGTTTGTTTCGATGTTCATCCAGTGTTTCTGCTTCTTCCAGTCCCTCCCGTACCAAAATTATCTGTAAAGGAATGTTTTTTTTTTGTTTGTTTTCTTTTCCATAGGTGACAGAATGAGAGAGAGGGAATAAAATAATACAATAAAACATTAATTTGTTCCTACATGTATTCCATAATTTAAATTATATTTCTAAAATAATATAATAAGAATAACAATACAAAAAGTAAAAGCATGAGAGGGGAAATTTTGCATTCAGGCATTTAAAATACATTTGTAAAACAATGTAATTATTAAAATGACTTTTGCCTTGCCTTGCCTTGCATTGCATATAATAAAATAATTTAAAAAAAAAAAAAAAAAAAATAAAATAAAATAAAATTAAATTAAATTAAAATAAAATAAAATAAAATTAAATTAAATTAAATTAAATTAAATTAAATTAAATTAAATTAAATTAAATTAAAATAAAATAAAATAAAATAAAACAAAATAATATTAAGTAGAATTAAATTAAATTAAATTAAGTGACAGCATAAGAGGAGGAATATTGCAGTCAGGCATTTAAAATACATCTGTGTACAGGGTGTAATTATTAAAAAAGATTTTTGCATAAAATAAAATAAAATAAAATATGAATTTGTTCATATGTGTATTCATGAATTTTAATTATATTTCTAAAAGAATATAATTTTGACAAGACATTTGTCTGAAATAATAAAATAAAATAAATAAATAACACAAAATAAAATATACTTTTCTAGAGAGATCAGGCAACACTGATTTTACTGTACATTAGAATTATGTGCTTCTGTGAACTTACCAACAGAGGACACAAAGTTTACGCACAAAGTCTCAGAGAAGTGACCGCGGTCTCTCAGAGCATCTGTCTCTGTGTTTGAAAGATTATTTGAGAAGCTGCTCTGCCCTGTAGCTGTACAGCATTTGTGTAATTTCAGCATTAGGAATCATTTGCATGTTTATCAGAAGGCATCATTCTCCTGTTTATGGCCTCTGGCATCTGCATTGCACATTTGCTCTGATAAACTGCCCTTTAACGACAAACTGAGGCATTGTGGGTAATAAGCAGCCATGCTATGCTGATTTCTAACCTCTCTGTTGTGTGTGTTAGTCTAAAGGAATCACAAACACTCTGTTTATTGATACTATTTTAGCGTCAGCGGGGGTTTCGCATGATTGTTGGCATCATCACAGAAACCAGAGCAGAATTTAAATATGAACGTGTGGCTTTCGTTCTGGGATTTTATCCACAGTAAAACAAATAACACCAAGAAACCCAGACAAGTCTAGTATTCTACTAATTCATCTATTAGTAAATAAATTAACATATTAATATTATTAAACTAATAATAATAAAAAATCCTATATATATATATATATATATATATATATATATATATATTTTTTTTTTTTTTTTTTTTTGTAAATATATACACATACAGTATATATTAATCAAACAAACATTATCGTATGTATGTTTTACAAAAAAAAAAAAACAATTTCACTCTTTTTTTACTTAAATTTCACATTTAACTTAATGTGTTACTTTGTAATTATTTGCAAAATTTATGAATTAGTATGAATTAACATATTATAATACATAAACATTTTACCCGCTACACTGTAAATTTTTATATTTTTTCCCCCAAAGTTTTAAACAAAGATTGGACAATGTTTTACAAGAAAATACAATTTCAGTCTGTCTAACTCAAAATGTCATGTTTAATTTAGTGTTATGTGCAGTTTCTTAGTAATTCGTTGTGAAATTTACAAGTTCTGAGTGAAAAAAATATATATATTCCAGTTTTTTTTTTTTTTTTTTTTAGTTATATAACCAATATCAATACAAGGAAGAGCCCTAATGTGTGTGTGTGTGTGTGTGTGTGTTTAGTCCAAAAGCACTGAAGAAAGTTTAAAACTACAATACATAAATAAATAAACAAATAAATAAATACAATACATAAATAATAAAATAAAATTATAAAATAATAATATATGATGGAACATCTAAATATTTTATGGAATTAAATTCCATAAACTTAAAATAAAATTAAAATGATTAGAAATATATTATGGAATTGATAAATATTTTGGAAGGCCTTTTTTATTTTATTTTTTTATTTTTTTTTTAAGTTAGTGCTGATAATAAGAGTGCTCGGCTGTATATAATGTCTGTGAAAATCCCATGATCATAGTTTAAAACTGCATGCCATCAGTAAAGACCTGCGTGAGCACTGACATCATGTGGCGACACGAGTCATTACGACTTCATTCGATTAGCATAAACGCCTCAGACTACAAATAATCAATGCATTTGTAAACATTTGACACAAGATAAACCTTCTCTCTGGAAAATTGAGATTATGAGTAATGCACAGGACTAAAAATCACTAGCATATGATTCAGAGTATGCTTGAGTTAACTTCCATTACATTACAGGCCCAAAGACCTCCTGGAGAAACCTTTCAATATATTTCATTATGAAAATAATCATAGCAGAAACAAATAAAATAAATAAATAATTAACAGTTCTGGGTTTATAAAAAGTCATTTCCACAAGCCTTGAAGAAAAATACTTTATTTCTTTATAAATCCACATAGAGTACCTATGAAAGCATAAAATTCCATCCCATATGTTTTTTTATTTTTTAAATTTTTTTATTATTATTTTCTCCTTGAAATCAAATGATTAAAATCAGAGATGGCTGAAGGTGTACTTCACATACAAATACGTCCACAGTCAATCGAGGGGAAAAAAGAACAGTATTTATTTCAGCGGGCCGACTGTCAAAGAGTATTTAGCGTGGCCTACGCTGCTTTCACACAGTCTGCTGTCAGATACAGAGTTCTCAAGAGTGTCTTACCCTCAATCCTTGTTGATACAGGCGATGGGGAAAGTTTTAGCGCGTTGTGATAATCAATGTTCTCTCCTGTTTGACCTAATCTCCAGATCCCAAGAACACACTCGCCATGTTTGTTAATCAGCTGAAGATCGATCCGTGCGTTCCTTTCCCAATGAAGTGAGAGAGAGCGAGCGAGTCATTAGCCGAGGCCATGCAGAGGAATCCATAATGAAGTGCTCCAGAAGGTCCACAAATGTTAACTTGATACCGACTCGTCAATGTTTGATCGAACTTTGATAAGTCTGTATCCACACAGGCCTTCGGGAGAGCGTTAAATCCACAGGGTTCAGTCCTTTGGCACTGCTTCATCTGTTTAACACTGATATTTTGTCATAGTATTTCCCACAAAAAAAACAACAACAAAAAAAAAACATCCAGAGAGCGTTTCCCTCTCTCTTCCCATTGAATGATTTGATGGTTCTCCTCTCTCGGGGAAATGACCTCTAGTTTAACATAGAAAACATTGCTCATATGCACTGAAGAGGCACATGATTTCCAGGGTCCGGGAGAGTTTTGCATAAAGAATTGAACACGGAGAGCCTGTTGTGTTTGCCTTCCGACCGCGGCTTGTCCTACTAATAGATTGGATCCACTCCCTTTTAATCTGGCGTTCTGCGTTTGGCTTCCAGATTGTGAGTTTGCCTTGAAAAACAACAGAGGCATGAGATCAGATTCAGCAGCGAACACATTTAAACATCAAATGCAAAGGACAAAAATCAAAAGGAAAGACGGTGAGCTACTGCAGAAGATGTTCCACCTCTGATAAAGTGACCTTTACACGTTTTTACGCTCATCCGTCTCGGTAATCTGCTCTAATGCACCGGCAGCACAGGCAGCAAATGACTTGTCAATCATCCATTCTGCTAAATTCAAGAGCTTTAAGCTTATACAAATATCAAAAAATGGAATGAAATGTAATTCAAAAGATTGAAATAATAAAAATAATAAATAATAAAAATCAATTAAATTTTATTTTATTAAAAAGGTTAAATAAATAAATACAGATTTTAAGTTTTCATTTTTTGGATTTATTGTGTTCACAAAACACTTCTGCTGCTGTTGTGGTGGAATATGGGTGAGGTTAGGGACTGGTTTGGTGGTATGGGTAGGTTTAAGGGTGGGTTAAGGTGTAAGGGATGGGTCAACAGAGTAATTATAAATGTAATTACATGAATTAATTACAGACGTAATTACATGCAAGTATTTTTTTAAATATAAGAACAATGTAAAAACATGTATGTACACAATAAGTGCATTGTACCAAATGATAAATTTAAATGTAAGTACATTGTAGTTAAGGCCACTTATATTCAACAATTTCGTTAACAATGATCAAAATTATAGACAAATTAAAATGTAAAATTCATGCATTTTTCATGTAAAAACAAAACAAAACTTTCATGAAACATTCATGAAGCTAAAAAGCATAACATGATGCAAGCAACACTAAGGTCATGGGATCGATTCCCAGGGAACACTGACACTGTAAGTGGCTCCTATTGAAATCTGATCACAAGTGGTCACAGAAGATGCACTTGAGATGAATAAACCGCGATCTGTCTCTCCTGACCACTTGAGATGTGATACCAGGCATTAACTGGGTCTAGGAGAATCATTGAGTGTGTTTATACACACTGTAAAAGTCAAACTAAAAAATTATTTAAAAAAAAGTAAAACACTAAAATAAATAAATAAATTAACTAACTAGATAGCTAGCTAAATAAATACATTCATGTATCACTAACACTAGATTATGGTGCTGGCAATGACAGGGTCACGAGTTTGATTCCCAGAGAATGCATGAACTGATCAAATGCATATCTTGGTCAAATGCAATGCAAGTCAGTTTAAGTAAGAATAAAATAAATAAAATAAACATCTGTCGAATGCATACATGTAAAGGTAAACTAATGTAAACAAATGCGTCATGTAAAATAAATGATGCAGCTTCATAATGCAGGTGTAGCTTGGCTTTGTCCAGCATGCATACAGGTAACCAGTGCCATCTCAGCACACATTATCACATCCGTATCAGAGCAAACAGCAGCCGAGGATACACAAACAACATCAGCTGAGTTTGCATAAACAGACAGCGTGGGTGACTATACATAGCGCATGCTAATTGGACATTTAACGACTTCATTAACTCCAACCATCATCAGTTTACTGAGACTTTCCTCCCAGATTTAATGCCGAAAAACAAAGCCTTCAGCAGCAGCAGCAAGGACAAGGCCTGAAATGTTATAGTGGCTAGTTATCTGCAGAGAGCCGCTAATGCTAGGCCTTCTTCAGATGGCTATTTTTAGCGCAGCGTGTCCTGCTGCAGTCTGGAGGGATTCTGGTTCCAAACGGCTGTCGAAGAGAGGTTGCGGCCCATTTCTATGGCGCACAACAAACAGTAATTACCTTCTACTGTGGCTGTGCTGGTATTCCACAACATCCCACCCCTCAGATTAGCCCATTTGTCTCAATATGTGAGATTCTAGGCCTTTACCCTTTTATCTCAATCTCTAAACCCCATCACAATACTCATATCTGCCCTCTTTTCTTCCATCAAAGCGCCTTTCCCTATCTCTGCAGCTCTTTGCCAGGCCTTGTATCTCTATTCCGCCGTCCTAATCTCTCCCATTTCACGCTGAGCTAAAGGAAATGTAAATCCATCTGGAGCTAATAGAAGAAATAATTGTGCACTAATTTTATATAGCTGAATCCATTGTGGTCCATTAAAACATTAGATCATGAATCAGCACTCGGTTGAGCTACAGGCAGGGTTTGAAATCAGCATCTGCAAACCTGGGGATCATTTCGGGTGGAAATTGACCATGGCAGGTAATGCATATAAACTCACTAATAGCAGTTTGGTGGGTTATGATTCATAAATGATATTCTCCAACCAAGAGCCACCAACATTAGCAAAACAAAGCAGAAATAAGTTTTGCATACTGGACGAAACATGCCACATTGTTTTTAAAAAAAGGAAATAAGTGAATGACTGAAATAAATGTCTTTTTTTTTCTTTCTTTCTTTTTTTTTTTTTTACTACATATGTCAGGACATATTAAGAGAAGATATAGACACACAATACCATTAAAAAAACAATACAATTAATTAATAACAATATAAATGTTGTTTTAAAAGTCAATGAGAATATATTTTATTATTATTATTGTATTCACAAACAATTATTGACATAAACGGAAAGCTTTGAATTCCATTATTTAAAAATTGTATATTAATAATAAATATATTAACATCTTAGCAGTGATTTCTGGTTTATAATCTGATTTATTTCTTATATATATATATTGTTTTGTTTTTGGCTAGTAGTTCTGAATGGCCGGCACAGAAATAATTCAGTGGCTTTGCAAATATCACAATAACAAAATAAATATGCTATCTTAATAACCTATGATTTCTTTGAACTGGGAATACTTAAATTAAACTACAACAGCTAACATTTTCTCCCCTTCACAAAAAAAGAGATTAGTATTAGACTAAAAAGTAGATCTTTTTTATATATATATATTAAAAAATAAATAAACAAATAAATAAATATGTATTTTTAATAAAATATTTTTATATATTTAATGTTGTTCTTAAATTTAAATGTAAATATTTGGCAATGGAGAAAATATACCGATCAGTTTCAAAAATCACAATTATTATTTAATTCAAATACATTTTATTCATCTTTAACAAAAACATTGGTAGGTAAGTTGGACACAACTAAAACAATTCCTGACAGTTCAACCAAATGCAAGTACATCTAATTGATTTCACAGTTTTAAAATTTACTCATTATTTTTAAGTGTAAAAATGTTTCATCAATCAATCAATCAATCAATCGGTAATAGCCAAATCATAAATAAATTGCAAAATAAATGATAAGTCATAGCCAAAAAAAAAAAAAAAAAAAAATCAAACTCTAGCCACAGGCAAATAAAGTGAAACATCAAACACCTCCACATTGTATGATCCAGAGGTGCTGACAGGAGCTTTGGGGCATTTCAAAATCAAATCGAGCTCTGGAATAAAAGATGGGTGTTTTTCCAGGTCAGAGAAGGTGATTTAACTCAAAAGTCTTCATCTTGGTCAGACGCTAACTCTTTGTTCACCTAATTGTACAGGCAGAACATGGTGTCTACAGAAGCCTTTTGAAGTGGTTCCTGACAGTGACCCTGACAGACACCTCTGCCCTTCATTCAGTCGTTCAGCTCCAGATTTCTGTCCGCTGGAGGTGCTGTTTCCCACCGAACAGAGAACAGCTTCAATCTGTGCTTTCATCCCGGCCCATTCAGGGCTCCTCTGAGGCTCCTCAATAGAAGGCAACCGTGACCAATTGACTGAGATGGCTCTCCCCTGGTTATGTTAAATGGCCTCCTCTCTCAGAGCTGAGAGCCAAGGTGGTCCACCGTTGGATATTATCCACACTGCTCTAAACGCCAGGAACCTGGCCAACGTTCGGGCTTTGACTGGAATATAAACCGACACCTCTAGCGCTGCCGGTGTGCTGCTGGATGGTTTAGCATGAAGGAAAATACACTCTTAAAAATAAAGGTGCTTCACGATGCCATAGAAGAAACTTTTTGTCTAAATGGTCCCATAAAGAACCTTTAACATCTGAAGAACCTCTCTGTTTCACAAAAGGTTCTTTGTGGTAAAAGAAGGTTCTTCAGATTATAAAAAGGTAAGAAAGAGATGGTTCTTTAAAGAACCTTTGACTGAATGGTTCTTTGTGGAACCAAAAATGGTTCTTCTATGGCATCGCTTGAAGAACCTTTTTTGAAGCACCTTTATTTTTAAGAGTGCAGCTGGAAGTTTGACTGAAAATGTTTTTTTTTCAGTCAATCAACATAGGGACGCATGATATATCAGCACAGTATCGGTTATCGGCCAGTACTAGAGATGTTTAATTTATCGGTATCAATTGATAATAGTTTTTTTTTAAATATTCATGCACATTTTCCAAATTGTTACATTTGGGTTTCCATCATGCACAGTTAAATGTAATCTTTAGCAAGTCTTCAAATGCAAATCCATTTTCTGTAGCTCATCATTTTTTTTTTCATCCAGCAATTTATAAAGTTGTGATGCATAAATTCACTTATAGCATAAATTATTTTTAATTTTTTTTTTGTATGTATACATTCCCACAAAATTGTAGAATTTAATATCCAACATTTATTGGTTATCAGCGGTAACTTTAAAATAATTAATGGCTTTTGTGCTTGCTGACAGTTAATGGAGATCACAAACAAAAGCCCAAGATCTGAGGCAAATTGGTGCTTGTTTACATGAGTAATGATCGCTACGTTTGAATGATCAAAGACTCGATCTGAGAGACGCAGCTTCACAGTGTTATTGATCTGAACTTAATCAACACTGAACTGACTTGAACTGAACTGAATATGACAGTGTTGTCTTTTAGAGCCGCTTTACAGCACTCTTCATAGTTGAGTTTCCATAACTGATAAATCTGTTATTTTCCTGTTTATCTCTGTGAAGCTGCTGTGACACAATCTGTATTGTTTAAAGCACTAGGGGTACGTGATATTGGCAAAAAATTATGTCTCGATATTGGGGTGTTGTCGATAACATCTCATGGATAAATAAACATGACACTAAAACCACCAGTCCTTGGTAATGCAAGTGACTAACTTTATGAATGGATCATTGAATCACTGGCTCAAATGATTCGTTTAAATTCAGATTTATTCAGAAATGAAACACTGCAGTGATGAAATGCACAAATGTTTGCCTCTGGCTTTGTTCACTTGTGTGATATTACTTAACTAGGCTGTATCATATCTTATAAATACAAAAAAAAAACACAAACCCATACAGTGATCATTTTTGCTTTCATGATGAATTATAGAGATGTTCTAATTGTTTTTGGTCTCTCCAGATGTGTTTTTTTTTTTTTTTTTTTTTTGCAAAGTGTGTGACATACTCAATAATGTCAGCTCGCTCATTGTTAAAACAACGATTATGATATTATCGTGGATGATAAATATCTCACACCACTAGTATATATATATATATAAATGTGACTCGACTATTTAGCAGGTTAAATATCTAGATGGTGTAGTGTGACACGCTATTTGACTGGAACTGACATTGACGATGACAGACAGTTGTTTAGCATGAAAAGAACAGCAAACCGGTGACAACTCTGGAAGTTTATGTGTACTTTGTGTAGTTTATGGGTGACATAACCAGCACTAACCAACATGAAAATTCATATAGGATCATTCTGATTCTTTTACTTGTCGACAAGCTGACAAAGAACACTAAAGTATGGAATAAACTACTTTGTACAGTCAAAGTCCGGATGGATCAGTGGTAGTTGCCAAAAGTCAGAGTCAGTCTGCAGATTTTGGGCAATCAGTGGTAACAGATTTCACAGAGAATCTCTTAGTTTTTGACGGGTACAGACTGAAACTTTGATTCCATCCTGTAGGAGGAGATCAAACATGTTTCATTTTAGAACACATTGTTTTATTTTTCAAACATCTCTTAGAAACAAGGTGCATGTTTCTGTGTGAATTAGTTGTTTTTGGAACAATTTGAAAGTTTGGAAGTGTCACATGATCCTTCAGAAATCATTCTAATATGCTGATTTGCTGCTCAAGAAACATTTATTTGAAACATTGTATCCGTGATACAATACTATTTACTTTGTATAAGTTTGAGGTAGATTTTTTTTTCCAAGAAATGAATATTCTCATTCAGCAATGACGCATTAAATGGATCAAAAGTAACAGTAAAGACGTTTATAATGTTACAAAAGATTCTATTTCAAATAAATGCTGTTCATTGAACTTTCTATTCATCAAAAAGTCCTGGGAAAAAAAATTATCATGTTTACTACAAAATATTAAGTAGCAAAAACTGTTTTCAACGGTTCTTCCTTGAGCAATAAATCAGCATATTAAATTGATTTCTGCGTGATCCTCAGTCATTTAGTGTGCGATGCCCAGTTTCTCCAAGTCGGCAAATGTATGATACCTAGAGTAAGTTGTGTATATAGTATTCCAGCATTAAAGTGATAGTTCACCTCAAAAATGAAACTTATGTCATCATCTCCTTACTGTCCACTTGTTCCAAACCTCTATGAATTGCTTTTTCTGTCGAACACACAAAAATATATATATTTTAAAGTATGGGGGTAAATGTACAGTTGACGGTAGCCATTGACTTCCATAGTATGGAGGGGGGGGGGGGATACTATGGTAGTCAATGGCTACCGTCAACTGTTCGGTTACCAACATTCTTCAAAATATCTTATTTTGTGTCCATCCGAGGAAAGAAACTCATACAGGTTTGGAATGACATGAGGGTGAGTAAATGACTAGAACTGAGTAGAATTTTCATTTTTGGGTGAACTATCCCTTTAAATCTCTCCTGGACTCATAATGCTGTGTTGAAGTGGTAATTTAAACACAACCCTGCAAAATACAAATATATAGAGGCATGACCTGCACCTCGCAAAGGACAACAGTAATATGTGCTATTCCATACTCAGCAGGGATATTCATAACATACACACGAGCCTAATGTACTAAAATGTGCAAACCGTAGGATTCATCTAATTTTCGTTGCAAAAACATCCAAACCAGGCATCATAGCGTTTCAATTTTACGCTTTTGTAATTCAAATGCATCCTATTGAACGAAACAACTGTCAGGCTATCAATTTAAATAGCGATCTCAAGTGCGCCATACCGTTGGGGAAATCTTTTTAGGCCTGTTACCCCGACACAGACAGACAGGAGAGCTGCTATGCCTGTAATTTATCCATTAAAGGAGGTCTAATTAACAGAACTGGAACATCTCTGCATCAACAGCACTGTAGCGTGGGGAGATTCTATCACGCTGGCAACCCGCTGCCTAGCAACAAACCTTAAAGGGATAGTTCACCCAAAAAATTCAAATTCTGTCATTAATTACTCGCCCTCATGTTGTTCCAAACCCGCAAGACCTTCGTTTGTCTTCGGAACACAAATTAAGATATTTTTGATGGAATCCGAGAGCTCTCAAACCCTGCATAGACAACAACACAACTGAAATGTTCCTAGGTCCAGAAACATAGCAAGGACATCGATGAAATAGTCCATGTGACATCAGTGGCTCAACTTCAGTTTTGTGAAGCTATGAGAATATATTTTGTACGCAAAGGAAACAAAAATTACGACTTTATTCAACAATTCTTCTGCATGTCGCTACAGACGGGATGAGGAGGAGAATAATTGTTGAATAAAGTCATTATTTTTGTTTCCTTTGCGCACGAAATATATTTCACAAAATATATATAAATACCTAGGAACATTTCAGTTTTGTTGCTGTCTATGCAGGGTTTGAGAGCTCTCGGATTCCATCAAAAGTATCTTTATTTGTGTTCCGAAGACAAACAAAGGTCTTGCGGGTTTGGAACGACATGAGGGCGAGTAATTAATGACAGAATTTTCATTTTTGGGTGAACTATCCCTTTAACAGATTAAAAGCATGCTCACCTCAGACAGGAGAAAACCCTTGGTAAGGCCGCAGGACGCTGGCAACAGAAAAGAAACAGAATGGGTTGAGGTGTGGAGAGAATGGGAAGGGAGGCGGGATCGAACCCTGTGTTATTGCGATATGGAGTCGTCCTCTTTGAACGATTTCCCGTATTCCGGGTTCAAGTCCACCACAGTGGTCCCTTTAAGCGCTCCGTAACCCCCCTCCAGGCCGTGGGACCCTTCTTGTCTGTCCAACCCGAGCGGTACGGAAGGCTTGCTGGAGGATCCCGAGGATGAGGACGAGCGCGGCGGAGGGCCCGATGCCGCCCCCTGCTGGCCACCGTTGGTCTGAGAACAAACGTTACTGACGCGAGCCGCCTTCTGCTTGTAGTGCTGGCTGTGAAGCTTGTACTTCATCAGCAGGATGAAGATGAAGACGAGGACCGACGCCACGATGATCCCGCCAATGACGATGATCATGGTGCCGCCGAGGAACTGGTCATGGATGGAGCGGCAGTGACGAAACTCACGCTCCGTGGAGAAGGAGACGCAGCCCACCAGCCGTGTCGCGGTCAGAGCCGTGATGCCGTCGTCGTAGACGGCCAGGACGCAGAGCTCGTAGTCTCGAGACGAGGCCAGATCGCTCAGTAAGAACAGCTTATGGGAGGCGGGAATCATTCTGAGAGAGAGAGAGAGAGAGAATCAGGCCTTGAGCATTTTTGAAAGAAGACTCTTGTGCTCACCAATGCTGCATTTATTTGATAAAAAATATGGTAAAACCAGCAATATTGTGAAAAAATTTTTCGATTTAAAAGAACTGTTTTCTATGTTACATTCTTAAAAATAAAGGTGCTTAAAAGGTTCTTCAGAGCGATGCCATAGAAGAAACATTCAGTCAAAGTTTCTATAAAGAACCATCTCTTTCTTACCCTTTTATAATCTGAAGAACCTTTTTTCACCACAAAGAACCTTTTGTTAAACAGAGAGGTTCTTCAGATGTTAAAGGTTCTTTATGGAACCATTTAGACAAAAAAGGTTCTTCTATGGCATCGAGAAGCAGCTTAATTTTTAAGAGTGTACCTTATGCTCACCAAGACTGCATTTATTTGATTAAAAATATGATAAAACCAGCAATATTGTGAAAAATGTATAATATTGTAAAATAACTGTTTTCTATGTGGATATATTGTACAATGTAGGCTATTTATAAATGTAATTTAGCATCTTCAGTGTCACGTGATCTTCAGAAATAATTTTAATATGCTGATTTGCCGCTCAACAAACGTTTCTGATTATTATCAACAGCTGTGCTGCTCTATTTTTATTTATTTATTTTTCTGGAAACCGTGATACACTACAATGTAAAACGTTTGGGGTAATATTTTTTGAAGGAAATTAACACATTCATTCATCAAGGACACAATAAATGGATCAAAGGTGAGAGTAAAGTTATTTATAATGTTACACAATATTTCTGTTTCAAATAAATGCTGGTCAGTGAACTCTATTCATCAAATAATCCTGAAAAAGAAGTATCATGGTTTCCACAAAGTATAATGTAGCAAAAAAATATTTTATAAGACTTCCATTATACAGCATTATTCTATTATACAGCTGAAAATGCAGCTTTGATCACAGCAAACAATTACATATTAACAGATATTCACATAGAAAACAGCTATTTTAAATTGTAATAATATTTATTAAATTATTAAATTGTCACAATATTTATGTTTTTATTGTATTTTTATCAAATAACTTAAGCATTGGTGAGCATCAAATATAAATTACATTTTAAAATATATTATTAAAGTAGAAAAAAGTTATTTAGATTGTAATAATATTTCACAATATTATTTACAATGACCTATCATACTGTATTTTTAATTAAATAAATGCAAAAAAAAAAACAATTTGTTTTTAAGGTAAGTGGTTGCAAACAATTTATTTTAGCTACATTTAATAAAAAAAAAAAAAAATATATATATATATATATATATATATGTTGAAAGTTACTCAACTAAATTTGTTTATTTAAATGTAACTGATTGAATAAAAAAGTAATCATTTTTGTTCAGTGTTGTTGAGCATAATAGACTTAAGGCATCATAGTTATTTAAACAGTTATTTGAATTGAAATAATATTTCACATTATTATTGTTTTTACTCTATAATTAAAGCATCAGAAACCAAGTCTATAAACAAAAGTAAAGTGAACACATGTTCTGCAAGCTTTAGTTTAAACTCCACAAAATTAAATTCAGGGCAGATGGTTGTCATGAACACACAGAGTTTACAATATTGCCCATGCTGTCCAAAGGGAGACGCGTGTCAGAGCAGATTTAAGCATAACATGTGCCCTGTGCCATCTGCAGCAGAGAGATTGTGTGCCCCGGGACGCCGCTCTCTTCTGGATTTACTCGTGACCTTTCTCTCTACAGGACACAGTAAAAAAGTGCTAGACTTTTGGGAGACTTCATCTGTCTTCATCAGGGGTCAGCGAGTTCGCAGAAGGTTGAACATTGGTACAAAAGAGGAATTTGTATATGATTGTAATTTTATTTTAGCTGTCAGAGTCCAAAGTTAACCCTCACCAAGCAGCATATGCAATGTAAATATAAAAATAGGCTGTAGTGAGTAAAAATGTTAAACTGCATGATTATTACCTTTGCTGATGTTTCATAATTCACGTCTAACTCCATACTAAAGAAAACTTTTTTCGTCAGTATAAAACTCATTCATGCATGCATGGCTTTTTGTTTGAACTTACTTTAAGTTTTGTGTACTATAAATATAGGCCTACTGTATTATACTGCATATAAATAAAAAATGACACTTCATGTTAAAAACATACCTGCATAGCCTATGGGAAAGTGACTGTACGGGTCACTGAGCGACTGTATGAAAACACAACCCAAGTGACCAGACTACAGATAGATTTTTTATTTTTTTTATTTTTAAATAATGCAGGTGTTTTAAATATTTTAAGATGGTCTGATGTTATTGAAATGCAGCAGTTTTTCTTTCTTTCTCAAAGCAAGCACCAGACGAAACTCTGTAACTTGTTCAAAGATTAAAATATTTGGAAAATATTTTATTTGAACACTGTATATTCAGTATAATGCATTATAAAGTATACTTAATGGATAAAAGGGTATGTTTGCAGATTTTCAACTAAATGATCTCTTTGTATTGTTACAGTGTTGGTGGTTTAAGTGCATTCTCTGGAAAAAAAAGGTACAAAAGCTTTCACTTGGACGGCACCCTTTCAAAAGGTACTAAATTGCACTAAATTACTGTTTTACGGATAGTCTGATCGAGCCCAGTGCATTATGGGTGTAAGTTTTCCTACAGTTTTTTTATTTTTGCCACAGCCCTGTTTCTTTGTTTTCTCTAGTCATGTACCACCAATTAAAAATAAATAAATAAATAATAATAATTGCATTTCTACTGCATACACAGCTAACTTTTATTAAAACCCAATCTTTGCAATGATGAATTACTCATTTAGTTATGTCTTATAATGCATTAAAAACACATGATGATGTAACAAGGAATCTGCAAATATTATGATGCCTTTAACTTTGTTTACAATTATTTATGAGATGCAATGCCTTTATGAATACGTTTGTAATGCATTATATGTGAAGGCATTAAGCAAAGTGTTCTGAAATATTATTCTTGCCGAATCCCTCTCTAAAGCCGTGAGCAGGAGTATCATGTTTTCTGCAGGTCTGCTGATGCGATGCATTATTGAGTGCTGCACTGAGGTGAGCAGATGAAGACCTGAGTCATGCCGCGCGGCTTGCCCTGGGTGACGCGGCGTGTTTGCGTGTTTGTGACTGTGAGCATGACCGCATATTTTTGCATTTGACCCCGTGGGTAATTGGCCGAGCTCCTCTGTCGAGCACGGGTTGACTGTGAGGGTAATGGTGTGTGAGTGTGTGAGTGTAAGTGTGCATACTTCTAACTGCTCAGACACTGTGGGAAGCACGCTGCTCTTTTTGATTGTTATTGACAAACAGCCACATATGAAATTACTTTACATTGTCAGCAGTGAATTGCTCCAGTGTTTTCTTTTTGATGGGCAGCACATTTATTCATTCATTTATTTATTTATTGATCATAATACATGCCAGTGCTAGCAAATACTGTGTATGACCATTTTTGAGTGTTATAATCCAGAACCAGAGCATGTCAAATCTTCAGTTCAATCAAAGGACATTTTAAATGAATGTAAAATAGTACATTAAAAAATTAAATTAATAATAGCTAATAATAATAATAATATAATAAATGATTTAAAATACATTTATTTTACGCAATTATTTAATATAAAACATATTAAATATATTTGAAAAAATAATCAAAACAAAAACAATCAGCATGTCAGTTCTTAAATTCAATATAAATATTAAAAGTAACAGCTTACTAAGGACATTTAAGCTATTGTAAAATGCAAAAATAATAATACAAATTATTTTTGTAAATAAAATATTTAAAATCCATTTATTTTATTACATTATTTAATTAAAATATATATATATATATATTGAAAACATTATAATTATAACAACTTACAAAGGACATTTTAATGTAATATTCTGAAAGTTTTTAAATATTAAAAAATGCATTTATTGTGTTCCATTATTTAATAAATAAATGAATGAATGAACGAAAGAACAAACAGATGATTAAATTAATACATACATAACCAGAGCATTATATCAAATTATGATAAGAAAAAAAAATAATAATAAAAAAATAAAAAATAAATATATATTAGTGGTGGGCATAGATTAATTTTTTAAATCTAGATTAATCTCACTGTAATCTTGGAATTAATCTAGATTAAAATGGCTCATTTGAATTCTGCCAAGTAGATCATAATAAGTTCACTACTAGTAGTAAACAACTAGCAGTCATCAAGAAGCAAACATAATATGGTGGTAATTCGTGGTGTCGTGGTAATTAATAGGTTAATTAATTAAATTAAATTATGTAATTTAAAATTACATAAGGTAGCCTACCTAAAGGCTTTTGCGTTTTTTCCCGACATAAAAATAAAGGGGATTTCATATTGATAATAACATTGAAGACATTGTATGATTATTCCTTAAAGATAAGGTTTTAATAGTTTTAGTAGTAGTAGTCTATTACGTTCTGCCCAATGTCTTCAAGTGAAACCGAACTTTTATTTTGACGGGTTGCCTTGAATACCTTTACATTTCTGTGTATATGATATGAGGATAGTTTTTCTCAAATGAAACGCTCGAGTGCTCATGAAGTGACTCTCAGAGCAGTTCTGGAGATGTTGTTCATGTATTTATGTCCTCATTTAGTGAGAAGACAGACTTTAATATCGCTGCAAGCGTCGCGCGCTTCTGTATGAGTAAACAAACCCGCGCGTCTGCGCCATACATTAACACAGAGACACACAGAAGTCATATTTAAATAGACGTTTTGCGGCTTAATATTTACAAATAGGAGTGGGAGTGTGTTCACTTGTGTGTGCGCTTACGTTTGTTTGTGTGTGTGTATATGTGTGCGCGCGAACCAGGGCGGAACTCCGCTGTGCGCGCGATACAGAGAGCGCTACCATGTAAAGTAGAGACATAAATGACACGCCGTCGTGTAAATAAGATAAATAACATAAGGCTATTTAGTTTGTTTAATAAAAGAACAAGGTATACACCTGTTCTATAGGGAAGGTAACATTGAATTACTTCTTTTGTGGTCTGGCGCTATAGAGAAAATAAAATTAAATAAAATCAACTTGACCTTCAAGGGGCGGGGTGCCGTTGGGGGCGGGCCGCCCCTAAAATAATGGTAGGGGAAACACTGAGATTTCCATTGGGAAGCTTCTTAAAAATAAATTTTCCCTGAAGCAAACCTGGCGGCTTCATAGCTACATCCATGTTAGCACGCATACACACAGGTTCGAAGACTCGTTCTCGCCCCCTACAGTGCAATTCGGCTAGGTATACATCCGCGCTAAAATATCAAAGTGAAAGTCATCATAGCTTGCGTAGTATAGACCCAGCTCCCAACCCAACTTTGAGAATAGATTAACGGCGATATTTTTTTTATCGCCCGATAAGAGTCTCACGTTAACGCCGATAACGGCCCACCACTAATATATATATATATATATATATATATATATATATTACTGTAACAGCATTACTGTAAATGTGTCTGTTTTTATGATTTTTATGTTTTTGTGATCACTGATCAGCTTCTTCTTATTTTAATTATATTTGCATGTTCTTCCACACACATTGTTTTATGTCTCATAAGCGTTAAACGCTGTTAACAGCGCTGTCAGTGAGTTTTAATAAGCGCTGGGTTTGCTAGCTGGTGCAGTGTCATGTGCTAATGAGCAGATACAGGAATCTCCCTTCAGTCTGCTCCTCCGGATCCTCTCACAGAGCATTTGATGGATATATATTGAGAAAATTCCTCTCACTTCTGGCTGCCATTTGTCCTTTTAAGCTGCCGAGGGTCAGGCTGGCTGAACCCGTGTCTCTGAGCTGTCACTGTAAATAGAGAAGGGGCTTCGAGCTCTTCTGAAGATGTGTCACTTGGCACAGAAACCCTGTCATCTCACTGTCTTCTGAAGGAGCTAGTACTGCTTAATTACCCACTTAAAAGCGGCTTAAATGAAAGATGAAAACATGCAAATAACGAGGGAGGGAGAGAGAGAGAGAGAGATGATAATGTGAAAAAGATGAGGTAAGATAATGACTGTGACATTCTTAAACAGAAACCCTCGGCACCTTGAGCTCTCTTAAAGAAACAGGTCACCAAAAACGATGGTGATTTAAACCCATTTGAACTAACTTCTGTAAAAGCTATATATATATATATATATATTCTCTTTCTCTCAAAAATGAATATACTGTAATCATTTTCTCACCCTCATGGTATTCTAATCATGAGTTTCGTTCCTCTGATGTTTGGAAGAATATGGCAAACCAAGTTGTTGTTGGTCCCCATTAACTTACAAACAAAAATGCTATAAAATCAATGGAGACGATAAACTGTTTGTTCTTCAAAACATCTTCTTTTCGTCTACAGCAGAAGAAAAACATTCTTACAGGTTTGGAACAAAATGAAGGTAAATAATCACTGAATTTTCAATTTTGGCTGAACGATTCCTGCAATTATAATTGCAGATAATAAGTGCACTTTGTAATAATATCAAATTAACTTACTCTTTAATTAATTTGTAATTAAAAAGCCTAATTCTAATTCAAATAATAATACAAATAATTATTTATTTCTCTTTTGTATTTGATATTACATTTGATTTTAATATATTTTGTAATATACTGCAGTTACAAATTTATTTAAATACATGACATACGTTTCAATAGAAACATTTTAGTTTACCATAAATGCCTTTCACTTTATTCAGCAGTAACTTTAACCATATTTCAAATACAATAGAATTATGAAATTACAAATAAATATGTACTGAAATCCCCAATTTAGTGGGTCAAAAAGCACTCAAAAATGAAAATTCTGCCATCATTTACTCACCCCTCATTTGTTATAAACCTGCTTGAGTTTTTTTTCATCTTTTGAACATAAAAGAAGACATTTCGAAGAATGTTGAGAAACAAAGAGTTGCCGGTAGCCATTGACTTCCATAGTATGGGGGGGGGGAGCAACTGTTACCTATACATTCTTCAAAATATCTTCTTTCATGCTTAGCAGAAGAAACAAACTCATACAGGTTTGAAACAACTTGAGGGTGAGTAAATGATGACAGAATTTTCATTTTTGAGTGAACTATTCCTTTAAGTTCAGCTAATTAAAAAACGGTGTAACTATACTATGGATGGCTGTCCATTTTTGAGAATATAAAATCTGGTAATAACGTTGTACTGTCGTTTCACTTCACAAGACCTCAATATATCATCAGGAGCCGCAGGGATTAATTCTGTGTTGCCTGTATGTGCTCTTTTGAGACTGAAAGTGACGGTAGCCATTGACTTGCATTTTATGAATCACCAAGGAGCACGGTTTCAGCTAAAAATCGTCTTTACTGTCCTACTGAAGAAAGAAAGTCGCCTACATTTTGCATGGCCTGAGGGTGAGCCAATTAACAGCCAATTTTCATTTTTGGGTGAACTATCCCTTTAAGAGAGTGTCTGCCAAGAGAATGCATGCTGATATAAATGTACTCCATCTGACACCACACCTTGCACTTCATTCAGGTCTTCATTTGGCACCACGCACACTGTGCCTCCAGCGCTCTTTCACCCAGACATCACTTCAAATTTAACCTGTCTTTTCGACTCAAAGTTTACACACTATATTCTCACACCGGTCTCAGTTGCTCAGCCACCATCTCCGAGTCATCCATACTCCAACCCGGGCCGCTGTCAAGCGGGAGTCTGGCGCATGCATTCTTAATTGATTCTGAAAGACTTTTAGATTACTCTGCAACTCTATAAACCAGAGAACTCCCCTTGCCTTTTCCATAATTAATAGCAAATTGCTTTCTGTATGTATCTTTTCTTCTCTCTTAATCTATCCAGAGGGATTATTGCAGAGTTAATTACATCCTTACAGATCCCTTCAATGAGAAATCATGGGTGGTGGGGCCACGTCTGAATGCTAAAAAGGAACATTAATGTAGTCGTTTCTGCGTAAGGGGCGTCGACAACAGTACGCATCCCAAAAATATAGGGCATCCGCACAAAAATTTGCTTGTCCTCTCAATATTTTACAAAGCAAAAGATTGGGTCTTGAATTCAAGACGTGTTTCAACATCAATGCAAATACGCCTTCATTGTAATCTGTCAGGAGCATCTGAAACGAGGGCAAGCACTCGACACGCAGCTTCTATTGTTATTCTGTTATTATTGTCTTCCTCATTGCACCTCGAGCTCTCTGATTTATTGAAGGGTGTCAATGTGTCGGCTCGTGATTCCTGCTTTGTGAAATTCAGTTCAAATTGCATCAGGCTGAAACTATTACCGTGGAAGCCAATCTGTCTGTGTGCTAATGAAAATCCTTCAAGAGCTTTTCAGTCATATATCCTAAAACAGCTGGTCCTTTTGGGAAGGATCCTTTCATTAGAACAGAAAACAAAAATACATGCTTGTATTTCATATAGTGCATTCATCATATTATTGTGTCTTTGTTGGCTGGCAATCATCGAGGTCCATTTGTATTCATCAGAGGAATTGCAATGTTTCATCCCCTATCTGAATAGGATTCCGCCATAAGCCATTAACACCCCCAGTCTCAGATGCCAGCCTTTGCCTTTGAACAAAGACAGAATCAATTTGTTTATCTAATGCAGAATTATCCAGATTCAAAACCCATTCGGGGGGATAGACCATCCGCAGTGCTCTCTCAAATAATGCATCAGGAAAGAAGACATTGCAGAGATTTTTACTACAAAGCGTTAAAAAATGTGAACGCATGTATGGTTTTGCATAGACAAACTTCATGATCATTTTGACACTCAAGCAGCCTGTACTTTGCTACTAAGTATGATTATAAGCAACCACTAGATGACATAATTAAACTAGTGTAATCTTCATGTCACATTGCAATGTTTCCATATGTTTTTGCTCATCAACCAGACATTTACAAACACAGAATCAGCTGTGAGCTCGATGCTTGACTTCAGAAACAGTACAATGGACGAATAACTATTTTTAGCTTTTAAATTATATGGATCTGATTAAAGAAAAAAATAAAATAAAGAAAAAAACACATTAATATTGGTAAAATAATTTTATTTTCAAAGGAAGGGGATAATAAAATGAATGGATAAGCTCATTAAAAAAAAAAAAAAAAACAGTGGGGCATCTGTCAACCTCCAGTGTAGACAGCTTCATTGATTAAAATAAAAGCAATTTAGCATTGATGCACTCTGACATGCCACTCATGTCTTTATAGATTTCTAGTATCAATAACAAATGTGATTACTGTCTACAGTCTAATCAAGAATAAAATCAGTGCAAACCAGGGTTCTTATAATTAACTAAAGCTAAAACAATTAAATAAATAAACAAACACATTTTTGCTAGTTGCCAATAAAACATTTTCTAAAATAAATAAATAATAAAAACCGCTAAAACTAACATGGAAAATGTAAAAACAAAACAAATTAAAACTATTAATAACAACTATAATAGTATCTTAGTTATACTAAAATAACACTGGTGCAAACCATAGATGACAGATAAACAGAAAGCAATTTCAGACAATGCCAACAATTGCAAAGACTTCAGACGATGCCAACTTTGGATTGACATACAAAACTGTCACATATTATCCTTATATTGTTATCATTACGAGCCTAATGCGTTCGTTGTGTCTGCTTAACTGAATGCATGATGATTACTAACCACATAACATGTAGCTGTATATTACTTCCGTATTGATATTACTTTACTACACTCACCACCTTTGACTGATAACAAAGTACAGAAACCTCGAAACATGCATTATCTGTAAAGATGCTTTGTAACAGTATGTACTGTGAAAGCAATATGTAACCCTGGAGCACAAAACCAGTCTTAAGTCACACATTTATATTTGTAGCAATAGACAACAATACATTGTATGGGTCAAAATGATAGATTTTTCCTTTAAGCCAAAAATCATTAGGACATTAAGTAAAGATCATGTTCCATGAAGATATTTTGTAAATTTCCTACTGTAAATATATCAAAATGAATTTTTGATTAGTAATATGCTAAGAACTTCATTTGGACAACTTTAAAGGCGATATTTTTAATATTTCGATTTTTTTGCACCCTCAGATTCCAGATTTTCAAATAGTTGTATCTCAATCTCTGTATTTATTCTCAATCTCAATTAAAAAAAAAATAACCCTTATGACTGATTTTGTGGTCCAGGGTAACATATGCAAACAAACCTGGATTTATCTCAAGATTCTGTGATGAAACTCACCTGTATATGAGGATGTCGTCGGTGGAGCTGTTGTACTGGATCTGGTACATGCGAACTCCGGGGATTTGGCTTTGCGGAGGCCAGCGGATCATCGCAGAGCTTGAGGTTATTTCTGATACGCTGACCCGCTGATCAGCTCGAGCCTGGCCGCCGCTACCGCTGCTGTTGGACTTTATAGAAGTCGGCATGTCTGAGGGTCCCGGCTCCGGCTCCAGTTTGGGGTCGTAATGCGGCGAAGGGTTAACGACTAATTCCACAGGAGCTGTGGCCTCGCCGGCCGCATTCGAGGCTATGCAGGTGAACACGCCTGAGTCCTTCACCGTGGCTGTTAAGATATCCAAAGAGCCGTTCTCGTAGCATATGGTGCGCGAGGTGTTTCCGATTAGCTTCCCGTCCGGACTGACCCAGTGGACGGTCGGCTCGGGGTCTCCGACAGAGCGGCATCGCAAACTAACCTCTTGACCCTCCATTACGAACATCTTTGAAGTGTGTCGGGTGATCATAGGCGGCTCGCAGACGAACTCTTCCTCGCGAATCGTCCAGAAGTACTTGCCGGCCAAGTCTCGCGGGGACGCGCACGTCTCCAGATCATCCTCCCGCGTCAGGCGGCGCAACCAAACCAGCTCGCAATTGCAATGCAACGGGTTCCCACCGAAACTAAGCACCAATGCGGTCAGCGGCGAGCCTTTCATTTTGGCGTAGACGGGGATTCGTAGGAATAGAGGATCTGGGGGGATCTTCTTTAACTTGTTCGACGTCATATCAAGTCTGGCCAGTTTATGAAGATTGGAAAATATCCCTTCGGGAACAAACTCGATGAGATTGTGGTCCAAACTGATGGTGTTGACGCTGGCTAGCATGGCTACAGTGTCCCATGGCAAGTCCACCAGGTTGTTGTAAGAAAGGTCGAGGTCCTCGAGAGTTTCTAGGAAGTCTTGGAAGGCTCCGTCGGAGATGCTGTGAAGCTGGTTGTTGGCGAGGATGAGGTGGCGCAGATTGACCAGCCCCTGCAGGTGTGTGTCATCCAGCACCGTGAGCCGGTTGCCGTCCAGATGCAGCGCGTGCAGATCCTGCAGGTCGGCGAAGGCGTACGGTCGGATCTGGCTGATGGTGTTGCGGGAGAGCGTGAGGTGTATGAGGCTGCTCATGTTAGCGAAGTCTTGGTGGCGCAGGGTGGTGATGAAGTTGTCCATCAGTCGCAGCTCGGCGGTCTGCCGATCGATATTCGGTGGCACGAAGAGCAGGCCGGTTTTGGCACACAGCACGGTGTACGAGGGCAGCAGGTTCTGGCAGGTGCAGCGTTTGGGGCACAGCATGGCGTAGGACGGCATGGAGAACAGAGCCAGGCACAGCAGCAGCAGCTCCATGGGTACGCTCCTACAGGAATCAGAGCACAGAGGAAAACGGGTTAGCTCTCATGCTGAGTCTCTTCACACTGTCTGCGAATCTCTCTTGACACACTATAACCTCCCCAAACACACACACACACACACACACACTAAGTATCTCACGCTCTCACATGCACGTTCGAGAGGGTGTATTTATTAAACATGCAAAGATTGTCAGACACATTAAGACAAATCAGTGAAAGGTAAAGCTGAGCAGACATCACAGCCAGTGGTGAGGTTATACCTACTAGCATGTATCAAAAAATTTGCAAATGCCCAGCTGGACTTGCATTTATCCTATGTACATTTCCCTAATCAAATTAGTACATTAACATTTTCTAACAACATGGTGTTTGCATTTCCCACATCTATGGTTGCAAACTGGCATATTATGCATGAAACTGTTCTTCTAGCTGGATTTTTTTAAAGGGACTCTGCCCCCAAAATCACATTTGTCCTCATGTATGGATGCATGAAAAAAATATTGACATGTCAAAAAACAAAACAAACCAATGCAAAACAATGCACTTTTGCATTCATTACATATATATATATATACACACACACACATACACACACACACACACACACACACACACACACACACACATTCATTCATTGTAAAAATGTGGCATCAATGCACTCAAACTGACAAACATAAAATAATTTTATGACCATTGATTGTCCCTGTATCTGGAAAGGTAGGAGAAGTAATATTTTATAATATATATATATATATATATATATATTTATAATACTAAATATTTTTAAGTGACTATTTCATATTTTAAACTTGATCTTATAATTACCCATTTATTATTATTATTATTTATTTATTTATTTATATGATAGATAGATAGATAGATAGATAGATAGATAGATAGATAGATAGATAGATAGAAAGAAAGAAGTTTCTTTTTCCCACATAATATAAGTGAATGGTGACCATGGCTGTCAGGCAAGATTCTCAATGAAGACTATTATCCAGTTTCGATTAAATTCCTCACACAAAGCTATGGCTTCAGTAGACTTGGAATACAGTGCACAAATCCTGTGAACAACTTTTATGGAGCTTTTTTTCCTCCGTTATTGAGCTTGACAGCCCCTGTTCTCCATCCATTCCCATTGAATGGAAGAAAAAAAAAATCATCTCAGACCTTCTGCTACACAACACCTTTTGTGAAATAATAAAGTCATATGGGTTTGTAATATCATTATGGTAAGTAAATGACGATACGATTTTCATTTTTGGATGAACTCTATCTTTAAAGCATGCAGGTACTTTTAACGCTTGGATGAAGATGATGTTTCTAGTGCATCGCCGCTGAGAAACTGCTTATTTAATTTCACCAAAGCTGATGTTGAACACAAGATTACTAGATATTATCGCACAGTGTGGATGTGTTAATGCAGGCGTCTATTCTGGGTTATATAAAACTGCTGCCTCTGCCTTCCATAACATATGCAGGATCTGCAACGGGAGTAAAAGAGAGGAGGGGCGGCTATAGTTTCACACCAAAACCAATGAGCAAGAACGTGAAAACGAGAGAAAGAGTTGGAGGACGTCTCCTTCGGATCCGGCTGGTGTTAATAGCCCTCCGCTGTGCAAAAGTCAGGATATTTGACACCCGCCTCTGCCCCCCGGAAATTCATATGTGGTGCGGCGAGGTGATAAAAAAGGCCGCGGGAATATGAATTATTATTCTATGCTGTTGCTTTCGCACGAATGCTAATATCTGATTTGTGGCTCTTTGTTTATTGCTTGTGCATACCATTCCATTTTAATAACTTTTATGTAAAAGCACCTAAATGCAATTATTTTTTTCACCGCTTGCAAAGCCACCCTGAATATCAAGAGGTTCAGGCCCAGTGCTTATCTGCGAGGGATCTTTGGCTGTCACAAGGATTGTTCTACTTCTTTCAGACGGTAGGGGGAAACATTGAGCTTCATTTTGGGCACAAAAGGGCCAACTGGCAGGAGTAAAACACAGAAGTGCTTGAGTGCGAGATGGTGTAGCGGCAGTGCGATGCATTCAAGCGAGCTTAAGCCCCCTCTCTCCATTACACACAGAAAACAGAGTCACGGAAACCCTCAAGAGAGAGCCATTATCCAGACAACTAACTAAGAAGAGCACTAAAGCAGTCTCTCACTTTAGTTTGCACTGGCTTTTTAGAGGCACGTATATGCACTCGCATATGCATTTGCTCCGATATAGAAATGTGAAACAGCCACGTATAAATGGAAAGGCTTGATAGACTTCCAGATATTGCACCAGGATAGTTTCTCCCAGTCAAACGCAGCGTGAGCAGGATTGCAGGAGAATCAGAGAATGATTACACGCAGACGCCTCCTTAGGATGCCCCATGGCCACGTTTAATTCCAGAAACACGCTGTCAACGTGATACTGTGCCGTGTTGTGTCATTATGACAATGTGAGAATAAATTAATTTATTCTGCATGGTTATCAATTGATTTCGTTGCAAAGCATAAATGAATTTCAGTGCAGAAATGTGGTTAAAATACAGTGGAAACACCTCAAGCGCTTCTAATTAGACCAAGATGAAATGTCAACGTGGTCAACATTTTACCCTGGCATCCATCTCCCTCTCTCTCTCTCTCTGCATATCGGTAGAATTCATTAATATTTCAGAGAGGACACAGGCTGCTGTGTGGGTATTTGACACAGTGTGTAAAAATTAACCCCTACTGCGCTGGAGCTCTTCTCTGGCAAAGGAAGAGCAAACACACATAATGCATTACCATCCGTATGAATACATTATAAAGACTTTAGAGTAGAATTATACAAGATAAGATATATAAAAGCCCACAAAGAGTAAAAAGGATGCAATAAATAGTCAGAATTAATCATTAATGTGAGCAACCAATACTGATGAACAGTGCTGGGTAGATTACTTACAAACTGTAGTCCATTGATTACAAATTACAGGACGAAAAATGTAGTCGGTAACGTAATCTAATTGGACTACTTTTGGATTACTTTTGACCTAACTCGTTTATCACATATATTTGATGAGTAGGATTATTTTGTACCACACTCACTATAAAAATACAAAGAGATAGTAAATATATCCATTCTTAGTTATCAACATCTTGAAATGCATTGAACGTTATATTAAACCACTGGGGTCTGTGAAAGACCTTCAGGGGTTTGTGAACTGAAAGAAGCTGATTCTTAATTAAATCACAATTTACAATGTAAAATATAATAATAATAATAAATAAAAACTGTAAAAAATACCTACTAAAAATATATCACTTTATTTAATGCCTTTATACATAATGCATTACAAGTTTAAATGCATTCATTATGCCTTGTAATGCAACTTATAATGCATTGTATGAGCTCATGAATAATAGTACCCACAGTTATAATACATTATAATACTTAGCTATTCACTGTTACAGCTGTAATGCATTATAAAGGCTTTAAACAAAGTGTTACCAAGATATTTTATGATTACATAATCCAGATTGCATGTAATAAGTAGCAGTACTGATAGATATGGCCTGTATCAATAGGAAATCATGAATGTAACTCCAGATATTCAGCAGTGGCATTTTTGTGACTATCAAGGCCAAATGACAATAGAGTCGAGGTGGGTTATACATAAGCAGAATAGTTGGTTTGCAAGATGCAAGACATCGTTGAATATTTATGGTGGCATAACGCATTACAAGCAACGTGAGTTATGTAATCAGATTACTTTTTTCAAGTAACTAGAGAAATAACGCATTACTTTTTAATCTGCAAGAAAATATCTGAGTTACTTTTTTAAATAAGTGATGCCAGTTACTTTGTTTTCCCATTTACTGACTGTCCAGCTCCATTTTATATTAAAAACAAGCAAGCAAGCCCAGCGCAGATTTGAAAAGTAATTAATAAAATAAAAATATGAATATAATATAAATATAATTTAAAAAAAGATATATATACTTTCCATAAAAAGTAACCAAGTAAAGTAATTAGTTACTTTTTAGGGAGTAATGCAATATTGTAATGCGTTACTTTTAAAAGGACACTGGTCATCAAATGGTGATTGATCAAGGTGGGTGGTTTAAAGGTCATAAGGTCAAATATAATGCACTGTGTATTAAGTGTAAGCCAGAACTGGTCAGCATTGCACCTTTAAGAAATCCATGAAAATGGAGACAGGACGATGTGACAGGACATTGCTATTACCGTAGTTTAATCTACTGTAAAATGCTACTGTAATGAGAAGCCATTCAAATGTAGCTGTGCAAGAAATTTCAAAATGTGTCCTTTTTTGGTTTCCTATGACAGTGGTTCAGCATATTTTGTTCGTTCCATCAGGGACTTATTATCATTGAGAAATAGCTGCAAGGTAGGATAGACACAGTTCCACTCTCTCTGTCCTTATTCAAAGAATTCAGGACAAAAATCGACTGAGAGATTAAAATACTGCTTGCTCTCAGTTGCAGGACTCTGAAGTAAGTAATTTACTGAAATAACAGGCCAATCCAATTCTGAGGGCCTCTAATAATCAGCTTAGCTGTAAACATATACTAATTACTCATCTGAACCACACAGATCTTCAATCAACCTGTAAGAAATAAATATCTATAATATCTCACTCTTTTCTCAGAAACAACAGAGAGATTTCAGACGTTTTGCTGGGTTTATATGATATTTATATTCCTTTATGTGGTGTGTATATACTACTACTACTACTACTAATAATAATAATTATTATTATCATTATTATTATTATTATTATTATTAATTATTGTTATTGTTATGTTATTATAGTCAACTAAAACCATTAAAAAAATACTTTCATTACTTGAAATAAAATAATCATGATCTCAAGTAAACTAAAATATAAAAAACAGTTTCCAGAGCAACATTTCTCATTTTTGTCTAAAATAACTAAAGCTAAATAAACCAAAAGTAATAAGTAAAAATGTATTAAAACTATATAGACATTTAAACAAAACACAAACAAAAATCATAAAAAATGAGAAAACACAACACAATTACTAAAACTTGGAGTAAAACAGAATGCATATAATATATTTATGTATAATAAAATAAAATAAAAGTATATACATATATAGTTTTTTTTTTGTAAATTTTATTTTATTTAATTTTTTGTAAATTGTTTGTGACATTATGCTATAGTATAAGTAGATTCTTTACCAAACGCTTTACTCCTTGCTGTCTGTCTCTTTTGTGATTCACAAGAGATTTGAGCAATGTCACAAACTGCGCTCAGATTTTACAGCACACCAAAAGTCAAGAGATTTCAATATCAAGTCAAATATGTCTCATCAAAATCCTCCAACACCAAATGATCTGCGCTGTGCTCCCCACATCATCTGTGAACCACACGTCTCTTTTATTTCTCCTGAGGATATGATGCAACACCACAGAGAAGTGAGCTATGAAAGAGTAATGAAATGTTCATCTGAAGTGTCTGTGGTATCCTTCAATGTTATGCAGATTACACAGAGGTCTCTAACCTGCCTAAAAAAGATGCATGATGATTGTGTCCGTGTGCTGCTGTTCCTCCCTCGATCCCTCTCGCAATCTCTCCCTCCTGCTCTGCCTTTCTTTGCTCATTTACAGCCGAGCAAACAGCAGAAGTAGGCTGTGATATTTAAACAAAGAGAGACCTCTTCACTTCTTCACCCTCGCTGACTCCGTGTCCCGCAGAGGACCGGCTCCTTTCACTCTGCTATCAAAAAATCACAGTCAGACTGTGCTAGCATGCTTGTTACCCAACCAACCTCAACACGACAATAACACACTGAAGATTAGATGCAATTACTGTATGAATGACGATTCACTCCTGATTGACTTTGTCAGCATAGTTCTCTAGCAGCCTATAATGCCCAACCATGTCTGATTTTAATGCACACAGAGGGGAGGTTTGGATCCAGTCGAGATGCGCTGTACTTTGACCGTTAGAGTGTTTAATAATTGCAGGCTGTTGTGGTTTTAAAGGAGAATGGGTCAAGTATTCGCAGGCCAGGTAATTAGCCTCTGCTGTGCATTAAACACAGGCCGTCCAGACCTGCACACATTAACACACATTAAAGCTCAGAGGTGAATGTTTCACAGATGAGGGTGTTACGACAAATGTTTTGACAGAGGTTTCACCGTAACAGACTGATAATCGATAAAACGCCTGCTACTGTTAGTAAACAGACATAAACTTCAGTGTCATGGATTGCAACATGTTTTATGAACTGAGCACATGTTGGTACTGAGTACACTGTGCTGTAATGTACAATATATATATATATATATATATATGTGTATATACATATGTGTGTGTGTGTGTGTCTGTGTGTGTGTGTGTGAATTACCATATAATATCATATATACCATATTCTAATTAGATAGAATAAGCCAGTCTTATTTTACTATCATTGAGACACTGTAATGTTTTATTAATATTTTGAATTTTTAAATATATTTTCTGTTTTCAGTTTCATTTTAGTTAAAGTTTTAGTAATTTCACTGTGTTTTTGTGATTTGTATTAGTTATTTCGGTAAAACTTTACTTAAAGCCTTTATGTATAATGCATAATACAAGTAGTTATAAAGCATTAATTAAGCCTTGTAATGTACCTCGTGAATAATTGTAAACACAGTTAATACATTATAACACTTGCCAGTTCATTGATACACTATGCATTTTAAATTTGGTTATAATTATTTACAACAAGATCTAATGTATTACAACATACATTATGAAAAATTATAGTGCATTATACCCTTTCATAACCCTTTATAATGCATTATTCATAAAAAGCTTCAAGTAAAGTGTTACCGTTGTTTTTATGTCTAAATAGTGTGTATTAATTTCTATTTCAGTTTAGTTTTTGTTGTCATGTTGAACTAAATGAAAATGAGAAATGTTAACAAGCTTTATACTTTTTTTTTTTTTTTTTTTTTTTAATCTCAGTTAATGTTTATTTTCTTTCAAGTAACAAAAAGGTGTTTTTATGGTTTTACTTTTAGTTATCTATAATAACCCTGGTATATACTGTATATATTACAGTCTTCATCATTTAAATAGTGAGCCTAGATTATGGTACTGTGAGTTTTTGTGATTATATGCTATGCTATAAAATATACAATGATTTATTCGTCCTGTAGCTGAATTTACATGACAGATTTCACATTTCACAGCGTGTTTATGCCTTTGCTGGATATTTCACTTGCAATGGAGATCCATAATGTTTATGAGATATCTAATAGCCTATAAAGTCACCCTCTCTCTGCGAAAGACACACACCATCACACCTCAAAAACACCCGTAACTCAACGCATCCATTTATACAGCCGCGAGAATGTCTTTCAGTTGACTTTTCATTCAGGAAGCAAGAAGATGTACTGAACTTCACATAAATATAAACTGAATTTATCTGATCTGACCTCAAGGAATGCATATAACTGCTATGAATTTAATATAAAATTAACATGAATTAATTTCCTACATTTGAATGATATATATATATATATACACTGTATAATTGTATAAATGTAAATATTTTCCAAATATATACTGTATGTGTGTGTATTTATATATATATATACATAATAAATATACACAGTACACATACATATATAATGTAAACAAAAACTTTTCTTTGTGATGTGTGTGTGCATGTGTGTGTGTGTGTGTGTGAATGATTCAATAAATCATAATTTATTTCAGTATTACATTTTTATCTACATTACACAAAAAGTATTTACTGACTTTTACGGACTAAAACGGAGTACATTTTACAAAAGTAAATTATGTTTTAATTTTTTTCTACTTGTTACTTGCTATTTCTTAATTATTACAAATTATTTGTGAAATTTACTAACAACTAAGTGAAAATTGTTTCTACACCATTTATTTTATTTTGTTTTGTTAAGTTTTGCCTGAAAATAATGTGGTGGACATTTTGTCATGTACGACAAAATTTAAATCTCTTTGTATGCTTGTTTTAAATATATAAAATTATAATATTTATTCTAACTCTCGCATGCTCTTTAAAACATTTTCCTTGCTTCTGTGTCCTCCTCCTCCTCCTCCTTCATCAACTCTAACAGCTGATGACTTTGCCACATTCTTCATTAATAAAATTAAAACCATCAGTGCACAATTTTCCTCACCACAATCTGTCAAGCACATCTTACCAGCAAACATGCACTCGTTCACATCTTTCTCTTCATTCTCTGAGGCAGAAATCTCCAAACTCATCCTTTCTAATCATCCTACTACTTGATCCTATTCCATCTCATCTCCTTCAAGCCATTTCTCCTGCAGTTATACCTCAGTGCCGATCCTAGACTTCTGGAGGCCTTATGCAAAACTGTGTCGCGGCGGGGTGGGGGGTTTGGGATGAAAGAATGGATGAACCGCATTTGTCCGTGTTTCACTCCGTCTTGAAGCGCGCTCACGGAAAGCGCTCGAGCAACAGTATCTCTTCCGCGGCTCGGTATGCTTTCAACTAGTTTTTTTTTTTTTTTAGCAAGAGACTGCACGACATTCACGTTACATGATTTGGCTGATTTTTACATAGAGAGCGTGACAAATTCAAAAAAATTCAAAAAAATTCAAATTCAAATGGACAAATTCAAAAAACAAAACTTATGACTGATGATCAGCTGACTTTCTCAGACCACATTGCTAAAACTACCCGGTCCTACAGATTTGCTTTATTCGACATCAAGAAGATCAGGCCCTTACTTTCGGAACATGCTTCACAACTCCTTGTTCAAGCTCTTGTTCTGTCCAGGCTGGACTATTGCAATGCTCTCTTGGCAGGTCTTCCAGCCAGTTCTATCAAACCTTTACAATTAATCCAGAACGTGGCAGCGAGATTAATTTTTAATGAGCCAAAAAGAATGCACGTCACACCTCTGTTTATCAATTTGCACTGGCTACCAATAGCTGCTTGCATACAATTCAAGGCATTAATGTTTGACTACAAAAACACCACTGGCTCTGCACCCCTTTACCTAAATTCATTACTTCAGACTTATGTGCCTCTAGAATCTTACATACATATTTTGACAATTAGTTCAGCAAAATATATCTAATCATTTGAGGAAAAAAAAAATATACTCATCAAGAAATAAATTCATTAGTCATGTTGGACTAATGAAATGCCTCTGTCGCATTCAATACTGTGAATGTGTTGAATTTGCTTGAATTGCACTTCAGTATCTTCCTGTTGCTCCAATCCAAATTCCATTTCAGTGTCCGATGCTGAGTGGCCATTCTCAAGGAAATGAAAGGAAGCCAAATCTTCACCAATGCCAGCTATACAGACGGCATTGACATTCACAGTCGTTCACTCTGTTTCTAGTGCACCTTATCACCCACAAAACTATTCCTCTTTCTCTAGCCAAACAAGCAGGCAGTGTGATGGGCAGAGGAGGGGCAGTGACAGATCCATCAGCGCTGCCTTCCCTCGCAGTCACCGCTACCATGGCTGCCAGGGCCTGTATGTCACTCCGATTACACAAACAGCAAACATCCTCTCTCCGTCCTTCGCTGTCTCCGGCCCGTGCCACCGACGACACGCGGCTCAGGCTGTCAAACACAGCACACGTCAGGAACGGGACTGAGGCGCAGTCATGCTAATCCTCTCACACTGCCCAACATTACATGCTATTAGCGCTGGTAATTACTCTATCATCATCTTCATCATCAGGCCCTCCAGGCACAACCTCTATCCAGCCAAGCAACTGCCATTAAGACCGGTGGAGATGCTAATGGATGCTTTCTCCAGCTATTATAGACCTCCTTGATTCAGACACAATAAGAAGGACTGACATGAAAACCAGTGGCATATAAGAATGATAAAGAAAAATAAAAGTCTTAAAAATGTAATGTACCAAATTCTTAGAAATGTCATCTTTCTATTTGTTGGTCTCACAATTTAATTTCAAATTGTTATCAATCAATCAATCAATCAGAATTAATTAATTAATTTATACAAAAAAGTAATAAAATATTTTCATTACACCCTGAATAAATAAAACAAATATTGCTGGAGTAGGTTTTACAAGAAAACACTATTTCAGTCATTATACTTCAAAATCTCTTGTTTAATTGCTGTTTCTTTGTAATAATTTGTGATAATATGCAAACTACTTATTAAGGTTTTCTTTAAATATATTTGAATGTTTTGATGAGTCTGTATTATTCATTTTGACATTAGGACAGTTTCTGTCTTTGTGCCCCCAGAAATACCAAAATTAATTTTAAATGTGTATTTAATTCACTGTATGCATGAAGTGCATCTTTGAATAAATTGTCATTGACCAAAACAACAACAAAACAACAACCTCCTGGTGTAAACTCAGTGTAATACCAAAAAAAAAAAAAAAAAAGGTAAAATAAGTACTTTCTTGTGGAGATATAACTCCATATATTTGTAAAACTAAAGTCAACATCAGATGCAGTCATATGAGCTCAGCTGAAGGAACGGAGGACTGATGTGTTTGTGACTTTTACGTCAATGCTGTTGTCGCAGTTGTTTAGCAGTGCTGGTTCGCCTGAGGATTTGAACCGTTCTGTAGGACGTGTGCTATTTCGCCAGAGGACGGAGGCAAGGAGGACACGGTGCAAATCATCAAGGCATAAAGCACACAACAGTTGCAGACGCTCTCATGTCTCCTATTTAAAAAATGCTGCAGAATGGAACAGTTCTGCCTCCGGACGAAAACACTCACCTCAACCGAACTCGCAGACCTCACGGCAAGTAAACACTTATTTTGATTGGTGATTTTAGCTACACTCAGCCACACTCAGGTGTGCATTAAAGAAAGATATACAGAGAGAAAATAAGGACACCTACACACCAGAGGAAACTTTGTGTGAAAACACCCTAGATATCTGCAATCTATACATGTTAAATTCATATATACCCCTCCATGAGACCTTGCATGTCTACAGTCACACTGAGGAAACGAATGCTATTGTACAACGTCTCAGTCTGACCTTGCCGATGTGAATAGCCTGGTTATATGAGCATCTCTTTCTCTTCTTTCTGAAGGCTTGTTCAGCCAAAGGCCCGATCTTTCCTCAAGAAGCGAGGAGGAAGAGAGAGAGTCATATCAAATTATCATCGCTCAGGAGGTCTTTGTTATTAAATTTCAGAAGTGCTAACTAGCATGGATGCATGCTGTTCTTGGGCAGAGAAAGAAAATGAGTAAAAACGAGCATCTCTTGGTTCCCTTGGCTGCCGGAGCCGGAGCTTAGTATGGACTGGAATTCTAATGCTCGGGTAAAGTTCGCCTCCGGTTATTCCGGCGTTCAGCTGAGGCGGAAGCATGTTAGCGGCCATGTTGGACACTGGCTCTTCTCTTCTTGGCAAACATCAAACAAACGCTTTTCTTCTCTTGTTTTTTGACGCTCTCTTTCTTAGCCCATGGCTAGAGGAAGGGTTTCCAGGGATAATGATTGGTGTCTGCTCCAGCAAGATTTGGACAAGATATAAAGGGGAAAAAAGGACAGCTAGTGGCCTAAAGAAATGTTAAAGGATTATTTTCAGAAAATGAAAATTCTGGCCTGTTTTTCTCACCCTTGTGTCTTTCGAAACACAAATAACCTTCTTTCTTCAATGGAACACAAAAGGAGATGTTTTGTAGAATGTCCAAGCTGCTGTTTTACATCTTGATGATTTTTGAGGGGCATAAAGCAATGCAACTGTCTTGACATGACAATAAAGAAAGAAACACCTTTAAAAATATAAATTTCTTCCTATTAAGCAGATATGTTTTTTTTTTTTTTTTTTATTATTATAATTTCATAGGATAAAAAAATAATAATAAATTGCAGAGTGATTTGACTTTGCTTCTTGCACGTTTTGTGATACTTTTAAAGTAAAACGTCCAGAGAGAGGCATTGAAAGCATGTTCAGTTTTATCCAAAACAGAGAAACGTGAATCTGACTATGTTTTATTAGGTAACATTATACATACGACAGTAGTTCGGGAATTAAATCGCATTTGAAAAATATGTACCACCTACACTAAAAAGCTGGAAACAGCAGTGAATTTTAAGTACAGGTATGTTTTGGAATGTTTTACAATTTTACAATTTATGACAAGCCATTGTTGGTTTTCTTTATTTTTTTCTTTATTTTTTTTGTTTGAATGACTAAATTGACTAACTTTTCCTGAAAACAGTATACAAACCACATCAAATCAACGTGAAAGTCATATAGACTGCTTTTAATATGGTTTTATATGTTGTTTTCCACACAGTATGGAAACAACATTTTGAACATTGTGCTAAATGTCTTTTGCATTTCACAGAAGAAAATCAGTCATTTGTCTTGAAACAGGAAGAAGGTCAGTTAATGATGACAAAATAATTTCAGGTGACCTTTTCTTTTAAGTAGTGGCACTGTAAGTACTTTAAGCAGCTAGATGATGATAATGGAAGATGACAAGTGAACGGAGAAGTAAAATAAATAATCATAACCCTAAGACTAATACTGGTACTTCACTAGCTGCTGAAGTCATGCAACAGTCAATGGTTTTCTTGAACAACAATGGCATTGTAGCGACTGACAGGTTAACTGCGTTGACTCAGAATTCACACCAAATCCACACACATCCATTCTACAACGACTCTAAAAGTGCATTATCTCTACCCACACAATCGCAACAAAACAGCACACCAGCCACCCACACGCTCACCTCGTCTCAAAGACATGCTCCCTCACCTCACACACCCACACACACACACACACACACATACTTGAGAAAGCAGACAGAGAGCACTTGGAGTAGACATGAACCTCAGGTGGTTAAGCTTGTGAAATCCCACGTATTGTGTATGAGAACAGGCCGGAACCGACTGCACACAGAGAGCCGCTGTGTTATAGACACAGTAGATTCACTGATCGTTCCTGCTCTCGTTGTCACTAGGGAAACATTTACGATTCTTCCTTCAAGGCAATATCATCTATTACACTATTTTTTTCTGTATGATCTATATTCAAGAAAATATTTCGTAATTACACTGCACTAGAACATTCCTATTAAGAAACCGATAACATTTTAAAAGCAATTAATTTCAATAGCTATGAGGGTTTGTTATACTACAGCCACACACTGATTTAGGCAATAAAGCTCAATGTGAGTGTGTTCAGCACAGTGGGTTCATTTTAGACACTGATAAAATAAAAGAAGAAATACACAAAATATCACATGCTAACCACACTAAAGCATGTATTTGTATGCATTTTAAATTGCAAAATCTACTTATTTACATTCACTTACTTTATAGTGCACGTTAAGCCATTTCAGCATGTTCTGCTGTTCTTTTAATAAAGATGAATAATACTTAATAAAGATAATGCAACTTATTATTATTATCTTATTATTATCAATGTTAAAACCTTTTTTTTTTCTTTTGGATAAATTACTATTCAAAACGTATGGGTAGGTAAGGAAAATCAGGAAATTAATACTCTTATTAAGCAATGATGCATTAGATTTATCAAATATAATATTACAAAATATTACTATTTCACATAAATATGAATGCTATTATGATAATTATGAGAACACTTATTAAATAATAGAGAACCAATAATAACTGATTGAGCACCAAATATGAGAATTAATGTAGAAACGGCAAAAAAGATGGTTTACTTTGTGTTTAATGGCATATATATTATTAATGAAGTATCATTGATGCCAATACTACTGATTCTCAGTTAAAATCTCCTCTCAGTTTTAGCAATGAACAGTATTACAGTATAATTGAAAGGCATTATTATAAACATTTGATAGGCTTTTAATTTAAGTGAAATGAAAACAATCTTAAACTTATTTAACATGTTAATATGTATATGTATAATAACTGTAATCGTACAATTCTTAATTTAAATAACTATTTCATACACTTAAAATTACTGCTATTACTTGTATTTATGTTGATATTAAATGCAATATCTGACTGAAGCAATTGATTTATATGTTACCACATGAAGCCCATTTTTATTTTACCTGACAAAACATGTTATTGCTGTAATTTATCATATTTATACTGATAAATATCATCACAGTGCACTTATAAATACTTTTTAACCAACAAACACAATTAGAGGAATTATAAGTACATGATCGTTTTTCTTCTTGAATTATCTCATGCTATTTCCATCAGAAGTGGATAAAGCGAATGTCGCGGTGTTATAACATGTACTTCAGACTATTTGACTTGCTAATCATATGGCTCAGAATAGCATGACAGTAATGATATACTGCACGTGTTAAGCGAGTAGCAGCTCACGCAGACTGTGTTCGAGAGACAGAGAGATAAATCACTCGTTCTACACGAGAGAGGCCACACAACGCCAGGTCAAGGAGAGCGGCTTTCCTCTAACGCTACCTCTCTTTCACTTTCCCCCTCATTCTGTCATCCAGCACAACAACAAGCTCATGATGCTACATTATAATAAACAATATAGAGTGCATTAGTGCTGCCCACTTTTTAGCATTTGTGTTTCCTATAGGGGAAAAAAAACAGCTTCAAGGAGAGTCATAACATTACAGAAGCAAAAAAACTGAATGAAAATCAGGTACAAGATACAATGAATTTAACAGCTTTAATGAGGGAAAGAACTACAAACCCACAAGGCTGCAATGTAATTAATTTAATTAAAAATAATGGAGGAATCTAAAATTAATTTGAAGTTTTGTATCTATAGAAACAATATATTATGAGTTCATTGCAAAATATGCATATTTTGCTCTCTGCAACTCTCTGATGCTCTGATCAGCATCATGGGTAATGTAGTTTTTTGACTATTAAACATTATTATTAAAAATAAGCTGAATTAATGCAAATAGGTTCAACAAAACCATATACAATCAATTAACAGCCTTGGAACTCACAACACATCTGTCTTTAAAGGTTAATCAGTTATTGATAAAAATGTTGAATATTTCCCAATTGAGAATATGAATAGAGTTTTTAATATCAACTAATTATTTTAATAGAGTTGAATGAATGACTGAATGAATGAATGGATTCATTCATTCAGAAATTAACACTTTTATTTAGCAAAGATGCATTACATTGATCAAAAGTGAAAGTAAAAACATTTGTAATGTAAGATTGCCATTTCATATCAAAGCTGTTCTTTTGAACTTTCTATTCATGAAAGAATCCTGAAAAATAAAATGTATTACGGTTTTCACAAAACAAATTTTCAATGTTCATTTCAATAGAGATAGAAATGTTTCTTGAGCAGCAAATCAGCATATCAGAATGATTTCTGAAGGATAAGTAATGAAGGTAAATTCAGATTTGTTCACAGCAATCGATTACATTTTAACATATATTCACATAGAAAATGGTTCTCTTAAATTGTAATATTATTTCACAATATTACATTTTTTAAGTATTAATTTTCCCCAATGGACACCATTATATATCAAAAAATTCAAGACATTCAGAGCCCATAAGCCCGTGTCAGTGCTTCTCAACTGAGAGAAACATGATTTCATCTATTATTTGTTCACAGAGCTCCATTGAGTTACTGTTACATCAGGTGCTTGTCCTCGCCTTCAGAACAAAATAGCAGTGGACAGCCAATCAGCCGTGGTCCCCGCCCTCGCAGACCTCCAGCAGCCCCGGGTGCAGTTTCCACGCTGGACTGTTTTAATAGATCACACCTCTGAGAAACAGGGACCATATTGCATTGGGTTGAGCAGCAGCAGGGACGGAGATGGCTGACCTTGGAGAAACAGGTTGGCTCTGCTGCAGGAGGTTGTCAGCGCTGACACTAAGCACACAGGTAGCAATGTGTTGTTGTTTTGTTGTTGCCCTGTTGTGCGTTATTGTCAGAAGCGGACGTCTTGTGAGATCTCAGAAGGGCTTTTATCCAGAGAGGCTTTGCCCGGCGTATCAACACTGTATCAAATCCATCAGATTTCTCAGAAGGATGTAATCCGCACTTCGCCGTAACGTCTTTAGGAACGTGGTTAAAAAGGACCGGAACTCTGCAAATTCACATTTCATTGCTAGATTAACTTCTGTGATTGTCTGTTCTCAGAAGAATAGTCTCTTCATTTTGTTTCACATTTCTGACTCAGCGTGATGCAGCCCAGTTCACCAGAAATCAAGTAAATGCATCAGTGCTGAAGTGAGTAAGTTCCAAGTAGATGGCAAAGTCGTTCCATAGGGATGCTGCCATTACCCAGTTCTGCTGAGAAATGAACCCTTGTCACAGATACATTATTTACATCTCCTGCTCCTTTTTTTTTCTTTCACCAGAGGGACTGCTTTATTTTATAACACATAAATAAGAGAGAACTGAATGGCATATTGATATCTCAGTCACTGGGATGGCTGCTTGAACTACATTATAGCCCACGGGGAAAAAAAGACTAAAAACTGAGACTACAGGCTTTTGTATTATTTTGCAGAGATCAAATGTTGATGTATTAGATTTACTTCCTGTGACTCTGTTTATTTGTTTTCTGACCGTAATTCTTGTTGCTCCATATTTCTGATCTTATATTGGGCTTTTTTGTTTGTTTGTTTTAGTTTGTTTAATACATTTATTTGTTTCTTTGTGTGTGTGTGTTCGTTCGTTCGTTCATTCATTAGAACATTTATTTAAATGATTATTTATGATGATTTTTTCTAATTTTAATAATATTTGATTATTATTATTAATAATAATATTATTATTGATACATTTTCTAATAAATGTGTAATAAATGTAGTTATTTATAATAAATACTACTACTACTACTACTATAATTATTATTTTTATTTATTTGAAAATTTATTGAAAATATTATAATTATTTTTTATTATTTTCATTATTCTATAATTAGATTGTTATTGATGTATTTTATAATGAATAAAAACAACTATAATAAACTTATTTATTTATAATGTATTATTATTATAATTACCATGAACATTAATTTAAATTAACAAAAATTATAACTACAATTCCTCAAGAGACACACAGAAGTTCATATTTCCATCAAGTTTGCATTGTAGCTAATATTTCACATAATATTTGAAGGATTCACCAATACAAATATTCTGCCTGGTATTGATAATTGACATCTATTTTAATGTTATGGCTGACAACCAAAAAATGGCCAGTATTTATGCTGCACTATGACATTTTGCCTAAAAACATAAAAAAATTAAATAAAACACTCAAATTTTAAATCAATCATTTTAAATGCTATATGAAAAAATGGGTATTCATTTGGAGACTTGCTAAAGATTACATGAGTGTTTTTTGTTATTAGTGTTTTTAAAGGAATCAAATGTAATCTAAATGTAAAAAAGTAAATAAGTAAATAAGCATGCATGAATAAATATATAATATCAACCTATATTCATAATACAAAACAACATCCAACATAACTGATATATAATGCATCCTTAGCACTAAGCATAACCTACAACTACATATATTTTGAACAAATATGCTATAAATCATATTCAGCTCACAGAAATCCCCCATGTCCCCATGACCTGAAGCTCTCTTAGATCGAATTCTTATTTTATTCAGTTTTCTGATTCTTCGTCAAGTGCTTTGTTAGTTTAAACAGATAAGTTCCTGCAGATGTAATTGCTTAAAACTGCTGAATATGCATAACACAACAGCAATAATGTTCCTATGCTCACTTAACTAGAATCGATACAGAACGTCTGGCATGACTTCCTTTACTCCCATGTTACACAGCAGCAGTCAATAAGGCAGAGAGTGGAAAAGGCTGCAATAAAAGGGGACGAGAAAGCCAAAGAGCAATGAGCAGCACAGAAAATGGAGGTGAGAGATAGGAAAGTGGGCTGGGAGAGAATGGAAGAGCTCAGCCGAGCATCACACTCGCGATAAGAGCGCCTCTTGTCTTGTCATCGGGTTCACAGCTTCGCCAAGGTATTGTCCTCGGGCTTATTCTTTTCCCATACACCCATTATTTAAATTAATCGCCAAGCTTCATTAATCTTAATGACTCCTTTTGGAAGGATCCGTGGAGGGAGGCGGCTCACGACAGGATGGTTTGAAATGGATTTTGTGTTGAAATGGAGCGTTTCTGCTTTTGTGCAGCGACAACTGACCGGTCCGAGATTTCCTCAGGTTTTGTGCATGAGGCATGCGCTCGAGCAGAGTTAAAGCAAATGAAAACCCTTTTAAACAACAGCTGCTGAGCCATTTAATCACTTAACATGCTATTGTTCTATGAGGTTATAATTAAAATATTTATAGGCACTGCCATTATTGTGTAATTGTAAGATACGGTTCATGCAGTTTGTACTGTGTTGCAATAACCATTTCATATTTAAAGGCGAAGTGTGTCATTTTTTAGATGGTAAATACTTTCTACAATCCCAGTATTATTTTATTAATATTTAGCCGTTTTTACTTTCATCTTGGTTAAAGTTTCAGTAATTGTGCCGTGTGTTTTTTGTCATTTTTTAAATATGCCTACATAGTTTTGATTATATTTGATTTCAGTTTTAGTTATTTTAGTACATCAAGATAAACTAAATGAAAATGAGAAATGCTGCAACTAGATGAAATTAAATAAAATTAAGTTTTATTATAGGCATGTTTATTTTATTTCAAAGGAATGAAATTCTACTTTTAGTTATTTTAATACTTTAAACTAAAATGAGAAATGTAAATATATACAGTATGACATTTTATTTCAGTTAAAGCTTATTTTATTTAAAGTAACAAAACTTGTTTTATGGTTTTAAATTTAGGAACTATAATAATCTTGCTCAGTAGCACTACCAGTTCAGATTTCACTCAAGCAATGGTATGTGCTAGGGGCGGGGCAATCTGTTTGATCGACCAATGGCAGATGAGGGGCGTGGTCAGGAAACCCGTGTTTACTTTTGCAACTCTGTTCGATGCTTGTGCTTCATAAATTACACACTTCACTTTAAATCTAGTCATACTAATGAAAACATTTTACCACATTATCAAGCTTCAAATGTGATCAGCATGATAACCTGCATGTAATTGCCATTTATTTTTCATTAAATGCCAAAGGAAGTGGGATGAAATCCTCATAAAGTCAACATAGCAGAAAATAAATCAATCAATATGGCTATAAAGACATGTCATTTCTAGAGTATAATCATGGAAATTGCTATAAACTGCAACACAAAGTCTACAGAAAACGCATGGGCTTCTATGTGTCTTCCCACTTTTGGCAATATGCGTGATTCTTCATTTCAGTCTGCCAGTGACAACTTCACGAGCACCTCGTTTCTGCCTCAGTTCAATATTTATCGAATAAAAGTGGAAAACTTGCCTAATTTCCCTTTGCTGAGGAATTATTGGCATTCTTGCTTGTGGTCGATTACTCTCTGTCGCTGTGGTCGGTTTATTTTTTCCCCATGCTTGTTGGCGTGTGTTGTGTGGGAGCGTCTGTAACGTCTGTGCAGGCCTTTAATTGAATGTTTGAGATAATACATGAGGAGGATACCATGCAAACACAGTGTGGAAAAACAGACACTGTGATACAACCACTAAACTGCTGGGCTGAAAAAACATAGAAAACAAAGACTAAATAATAGTGAGGAGAGCATTAAATCAGATGGATGCAAGCAGGTGGGACATCTAATAGAGTTATGTGTGCTGATACGCTTGGAAAAACACCATCAGCCGTTTTTCTGCAGTGGGAGAGTCTCATCACCATTCCACAGTTTGTTTATGCAGATATCACTTATTTCTGCCATGATGAAAATACATTTTCTCCAAATTATGCGATGAAATATTGAAATGTTCTTATAAACTGATCTTAAAGGGACAGTTTGCCTAAAATTTTTTTCATCATTTACTGTCCCTCTCCATACGCAAATGTAATGTACATTGAACAAAATTATGAACGCAACACTTTTGTTTTTGCCCCCATTTCTCAAATATTGTTCACAAATCTGTTTTTGCCCCCATTTCTCAAATATTGTTCACAAATCTGTCTAAATCTGTGTTAGTGAGCACTTCTCCTTTGCCGAGATACTCCATCCACCTCACAGGTGTGGCATATCAAGATGCTGATTAGACAGCATGATTATTTCACAGGTGTGCCTTAGGCTGGCCACAATAAAAGGCGACTCTAAAATGTGTAGTTTATGACACAGCACAATGCCACAGATGTCGTAAGTTTTGAGGGAGCGTGCAATTGGCATGCTGACTGCAGGAATGTCCACCAGAGCTGTTGCCTGTGAATTGAATGTTCATTTCTCTACATAAGCCGTCTCCAAAGGCGTTTCAGAGAATTTGGCAGTATATCCAACCGGCCTCACAACCGCAGACCATGTGTAACCACATCAGCCCAGGACCTCCACATCCAGCATTTTCACCTCCAAGATCGTCTGAGACCAGCCACCCGGACAGCTCGAACCACGAGTGGTTTGCTGATGTCAACGTTGTGCATCGAGTGGCCCATGGTGGCGGTGGGGTTATGGTATGGGCAGGCGCATGTTATGGACAATGAACACAGGTGCATTTTATTGATGGCATTTTGAATGCACAGAGATACCGTGACGAGATCCTGAGGCTCATTGTTATGCCATTCATCCACGACCATCACCTCATGTTGCAGCATGATAATCCATTAGATCATGTCTAAATATACATTCAAATGCAAAACCTACGAAACACATGTATGACCAGTAAAACTCTTTTGAGCAACTAGAGTAGAGCTAAATGGATAAACTATATTTATTAAACAGCCATACGGACCTCTAGTGGTTAAACCATAGCATTGCATATGAATATTATTATTGGCCAGCAAACTCCTCTAATTGACTTTTTTGCACATTGATTTAAAAATGGTTTCTTTATTTTAAACCCAAATAGTACACCAATTGTAATATAAATAATAAGCATATTAGAAAATTTTAAATGACCATTCATGGATCATAATTATTGCACATATTATTTAGTACCAAATATCTATAACTAAATAAAATGGAACTAAAATATAGTACAATTATTTTAATGATTAAAAGTTACACGTAAGGTATTTGGTCAAATCTGAAGGAATACGAGAACATATTAATGCTGTCTCTTTATCACTCCCCAGAATAAAATACTATTGTAAAGTGTAGTCTGTGCACAATATGTGTTAATAATTACTAGAAATTGCTGCAAATCAAGTGAAACTGCTATCTACTTAAACCCGTTCAAACATATTGACAGTGCAGAGTTGTTTGGAACTATTGAACCATGTGACCGCGTGGCGGCGAGATCAAAGCATGTTGCAAATCTGTTTCTCAATGGCTGTGGTTTACAGTAGCAAGTTGGCATGGCAACTGTTTTTTTGTTTTTTTTTGACGGCAACACTGTGGAGGAAGCATTCTGTGCTGCACTTTTTTAAAAACCATCCCTGAGTGCTGCACCTCGCATTTTTAGATACAAAGACGCGTTTTATGTGAACAGCCCCTTGTGGAACACAAAACCAGATATTCTGATTGTATTATATTGAATGTTTTGGCTATATAATGAAAGTTCAAAGGATATAAAATAACACTAAAATATATATATAAATATATATACATTTTTTTTTTTCTCAAAATTCTGTCTAAAGAAGAAACAAAGTCATATAGGAGAAAAAGTTAATTTCTGGATGTATCGCTTTAAAGACTTAAAACTTGCAGTCTGATACTGTATTTATCTGGAGGTTGTTTGTGATACTTTTGCTGCAGCGTCTAAACCATCAAAATAATCCATTTGAATCCACATGGATTATCCATTATAAATTCACACATTGTATTCTACACCATTAAAACTTTTTCAGATGAAAAGGTTGTGTATCCTAACGGCCAGTTTTGTTCTCAATCCTCCTCGGGTACATTTTTACAAATGGCGCGGTCCTGCCCTCAGATCAATAGCTTCTGGGAAGCGATCTCAAAAGCCCTGTCTGGGAACATTCCCTCTAAACCTAATATTATGTAACTGAATCATAGTTCAGTTTTGAATTTTATGTTTGGCCCGCTGGACTGACTGCAGCAAAACAATAATCAGATGTTTTCTCTCAGTGAGCCCGTATTTCCCTCACCACTAAACCACGCCACTCATGTACTCTGTTCCAGCACATTTATTTATTTCATTCATTTATTTGTTTGTTCATTCGGTTGGACAGTCAGTCAGTCAGTCTTTTGGCAAAATCCTTTTTGTCTGCTGACTAAAATATTACCATATATCATCTTTAATTATTTTAATCAATTTACTGAGTAAAAAGTCACTTTAGAGTGAAAAATAAACCAAAATATTCAAACATTATTTTTTACATTTATTTTTTGCTCTCGCTCTCCTTTTTTTTTAAATTATTTTTTGCATTTCAATCGTTTTAACATGTAAAAGCTGTCCTTGGTGTAAATCTCATTAAAACCTGTCTCCTGTCACGTGTGTTCCCGTTGTGTTCCTGTCTGCCCTTATTTGGTTTAGTTTCGGTTCTTATTATTAGTTTCCATGGTTTTTGATTAATTACTCTACCTGCTTCTGTTCTTCCTGATTATGTTCCCTGTCTTTATAAGTCCTGTGTTCTCCCTTGGTTTTTGTCTGGTGTTGAATGTCTTCCTTGCCCGTGCTCTGTGTTTCCCTGTTGGATATTAAAGACTCTTGTTTTGTGAATTCCTCTTCTCCTCATTTCCTCGCTCCTTCGTCCCCAGCGTGATCGTGACAGAACAGCAGACCAAAAAAAATAGTGAGCAGCGCTCCTTCTCCCAGTTTATTTTTTACGTTTTTGAAAAGTCTTTTGTATTTTTTTTTCTGTTTCTCCCTGCGTCTATGGAAACCACCGCATGGTTTTCCGCCCTGGCCCGCCGAAACCTCCCGCTTACCGCGTGGATGGGGCAGGACGACGCCACACTTAATTCTCTCTTCTGGATCGGGGCCAATTACCATCATCCCATGGACCTCCCAGACACCACAGGACTAAGCTGGAGGGAAGGGATCCTCCGGTGTCTGGAGAGTGTTCAGTCCCGATCCAGAACCAGCCCGCCGCTGAGCCCGCCACCCGATCCTCAGCCAAGCCTGCCGTCCGCAGGGAACTCAACGCCTCCGTCCGCAGCTCCCTCAAACCCGCCATCCGCGGGGAAGTCAAGAAGCCCGCCAGCCGCTGCTGACTCAAGCCTGCCGTCCGCGGCTCACTCAAGCCCGCCGTCCACCTCACATGTGCCCCTAGGAATGCTGGTGGAGTATGAGGGGATGTCGTGGGCTCCAGCCCCAGAGCTCGCTCCAGGATGCTCTCCTTCGTCCCCTGAGTCTCCTTTGCCTCCACTGGTCCCGTCCAGCTCCCCATCGTCTCCAGAGTCTCCTTCATCTCCTTCATCTCCGCTGGTCCCAGCCAGCTACGCTCCTCGCAAGCGCCCTCCAGAGCCCGCTCCTCCAGAGCGCCCTCCAGTGCCCGCTCCTCCAGAGAGCCCCCCTGAACTCCTTATTCTACCCAAGAAAATTGGGGGGGGGGGATATAGCCATGGCGATAGTGGCCGGGCCAAGGGCCAAGGCCACGGAGACGGATCCACCATGGCCGCCTGAAACTCCTTATCCGCCATGGCTCCCCGAGTCCCCTGATCCACCATGGCCGCCTGAGTCTCCTGATGTTCCATGGCTCCCGGGTCTGCCTGATCTGCCTCTATATCCCCGTCCTGCACCAGGGCGCCCACCCCCCCTCCCCGGTGGTACTGGTCCGGGAGGGGGGCGACCTGTCACATGTGTGTTCCCATTGTGTTCCTGTCTGCCCTTATTTGGTTTAGTTCCGGTTCTTATTATTAGTTTCCATGGTTTTTGATTAATTACTCCACCTGCTTCTGTTCTTCCTGATTACGTTTCCTGTCTTCATAAGTCCTGTGTTCTCCCTTGGTTTTTGTCTGGTGTTGAATGTCTTCCTTGCCCGTGCTCGGTGTTTCCCTGTTGGATATTAAAGACTCTCGTTTTGTGAATTCCTCGTGATCGTGACAACTCCACTATTTTAATGCAATATTGTGAATTTTGTTTTAGTTATTCATTCATGTAAAACATTTAAAATGGTTTTGAGTCAGTGTTATTTTAGTATCACTGATATACTATTATAGTTCCTCTTCAGAAACTCGAGCTGCGTCCGAAAACGCTAGGGGAACGCCTCCAGCGTGAGCGGCTCTGAATATCATGTGCAATCTGTCTAGTGGATGGGCGAGACGTCACGTACGGGGTGATGTAATGACCAGCTGGTATAAAAGCACGTGCGGTGAAACCGGCGTCAGCTTTTTGTCATTTAGCAAGCGCTCTGTGTGTGTATTGTCTGTTCAATCTGTTTTGAGTCTTATTTGGTGTTGTCTGTCCCATAAGCTCCATAAAATGTCTAAGAGACATTGTAAGGGCGAGAGCAGCCCGCAGTACAAGCTGTTCTGCTTGCGGAGCACGCACAGGCGGCACTCAAGGGCGCCGGCTGTCCGCATTGCGATCTCCTTCCAATGCACGTGCTTCGCTCCCGGAAGGCTCTCTTTAATGAGAGGGGAGCCTTCACCAGCATTCCCCGCGGTGCTGGTCCTGCTGCCGCCGAGGCGGAGCGGCGAAGGCAATTGTGGGGTTCGCAAGTGGATCTGTTGGAGGGAACAGAGACGGGCGAGTCCCTATCTCCTTCCCCACCCATCAGATTCAGTGGCCGTTCTCTGGGATTGGAAGCCCGCTCTGCGGTTACTTCTCCCAGGGGAATGAACCCGGTGCTTCTCTTATCTTCCTCTGTGGAGGATTAATGTGAGACTGCCGAAGCTGCCGAAGCCCCCTCAGTCGCCCCAGTATGAGGAGCTGTTGGAGGTGATGACTCGTGCTGTGACCATCGATTGGCCGGCCGAGGAGCAAGCTAAGCCACAGACAAGCAGACTGGATGAATGCTTTCTGCGAGTGAAGCGATCACCTCCAACACGGAGCCTGCCGTCCTTCCCTGATCTCCACACCGGATGCTGGACGGGAGCAGCCCCAGCCACGTACTAACTCCTCGTACAGGGAAGTGCAAAAGCCACTCTGGGCTGCGGACCTGCGGGTCGTACTTCAGGCTAAGTCGTCCTCGGCCAAAAAGCCCTGACGCCCATGGCCCAGGGCTTATGAGGGTAGCCCTCTCTGGGGAAGAGTGGCGTTCACCGCAGTGCACGGTGCCCATTCCTCCTCAATGCCCTCAGGAGATTGGGCTGCTAACCCTGCCACGTACGGTGTTCCAGGGCGCAGTGATCTCCAGCGAGCACTCATTTCTCTTCCACCCAGAAACGTAGTGGAGCTGAGATGCTCGCCTCCCCTTTGGGGGTCTCTAGAGCAGCTATGCTCTGATTACACCAGAGGCCATCTCGAGAGACTGGTTCCCTTAGTAGACTATTTGGCAGCGTGGAAACTACTGCCAAACGTGTCTCGGTGGGTCCTGCATACTGTAGAGAGAGGCTACAGAATCCAGTTCGGTTCTCCTCCGCCTCGATTCAACAGGGTGAGTCCCACTCTGGTGGGCCCCGAGCAGGCTCTGGTAATGGAACAAGAAGTAGATACTCTCTTGAGGAAGGAGGCCATTGAGGTGGTCCCTCCTTACGAAAGAAAGTCCAGGTTCTACAGCCGGTACTTCATAGCTCCAAAGAAGGATGGAGGGTTGCGTCCCAACCGCTCAGTCATGAGACTGAAGTTCAGAATGCTTACACTCAAACAGGTCGTGTCTCAGATCAGATCCGAGGACTGGTTTGTCACGATCGATCTAAAAGACGCATATTTCCATGTCTCCATCCTTCCCACTCACAGGAAGTTCCTGAGGTTTGCTTTCGGGGGCGAAGCTTACCAATATCGAGTTCTTCCCTTTGGCCTAGCACTCTCACCCCGCACCTTCACAAAGTGTGTGGATGCTGCGTTAGCTCCGTTGCGGCTGCAAGACATCCGCATAGTCAATTACATCGTCGATTGGTTGATTTTAGCTCAATCGGAGCAGATGGCGGTTCGACATCGAGATGTCGTTCTCGCTCATATGGAAGTGCTGGGGTTAAGACTGAACGCCAAGAAAAGTGTGCTTTCTCCGGCTCAGAGAACCACTTATATGGGCATGGTGTGGGATTCAACCACGATGCAGGCATGTATGTCACCTGCTTGGATCGAGTCGATCTTCACTGCAGTCGCGAGAGTGAGAGAAGGCCAGTCACTCACTGTAAAGCAGTTTCTGAGACTGCTGGGTCTGATGGCAGCTGCGGCGGTGCCTACATGCCTTAGACATGTGGAGACAACCCTGGTTCTTGTCTCAAGGCCCGGTGCTGGGAGCTCCTTGTCGCCGCGTAACCCTAGCGACGGACACGTCCCTCACGGGGTGGCGTGCAGTCATGAGTGGCCACGCTGCCCGCGGTCTGTGGAGTGGTCGCCATCTCACTTAGCATATCAATTGTCTGGAGATGCTGCCCGTGTTTCAAGCTCTGAAACACTTTCTCCCAGACCTGAGAGATCACCATGTGTTTGGTGCACACCGACAACACAGCGGTGGTCTCTTATATCAACCACCAAGCTGGTGCACCAGACCCTTGTGTGGGCCCAAGGGAAGTTCCGCTCGCTGAGGGCAGTTTTTATTCCTGGGCACCTCAATATGGGAGCAGACATCCTGTCGAGACGGGGGCTGAGGGAATGGATGCTTCTCTGGATGCAGATCTGGAGAGTGTTTGGCCAGGCTCAGGTGGACCGCTTTGCGACTCAAGAAACAGCGCAATGTCCCCTCTGGTACTGTCTGCCATGGTTCAGACGTGGCCAAGGCTTCGTCTGTACGCCTTTCCCCCGATCGCTCTGCTCCCGGGAGTTCTGGTGAGAGTGCCCCGAGACGAAGTCAGTCTACTACTGGTAGCGCCGTTCTGGCCGGACAGAGCTTGGTTCTCAAATCTGATTTCTCTCCTCGACGGCTCCCCATGGGAGATTCCCATCAGGAGGGATCTCCTCTCACAGGCAGGGTGCACCATCTTTCACCCCCGCCCGGAGCTATTGAAGTTGTGGGTGTGGCCCCTGAGGGGGCACAGCTCATAGCTTCTGGTCTCTCAACCGAGGTTGTTGAGACCATCCTGCAATCCAGAGCTCCCTCAACAAGGAAACTATATGCCTTGAAGTGGAAACTTTTTACTTCATGGTGCGGAGACTGCCAGCTTGACCCATTTAACTGCCCGATTGGTACAGTTCTGGAGTTCCTGCAGGTCCATCTCTCCGCAGAATTGACCAACTCCACCTTGAAGGTTTACGTGGCAGCAATTTCGGTCTACCACACCTCTCTTGGTGGGTAGTCTGTAGGCAGAAACCCCCTAGTTACACGTTTCTCCGTGGTGCGCTGAGGCTAAGGCCCCCAGTATGGTCTCGTATTCCTCCTTGGGACCTGGCTGTGGTGTTCCAAGCTCTCTGTACGCATCCCTTTGAGCCTATTGAAAAGATTTCTGATCGCCATCTCAATCTGAAGAGTAACTCAAGAGAGTTGGGGATCTTCAGGCCCTCTCAGTGGCCCCTACTCACTTGGACTTTGCGCCCGACATGGCCAAAGCCTTTCTATACCCTAGAACAGGGTATGTTCCAAAGGTCCCCTCCTCGGCACCACGGCCAGTCGTACTGCAGGCCTTCTGTCTTCCTCCCTTTCGGGAGCCTTACCAGCAAAAGCATAACTGTATGTGTCCAGTGCGAGCACTGGACGCAAAGGTCCACGGATCTGCCATGTACAGAAGGGCGAACTAATTGCCAGTATGCTATGGTCCCCCGAAGAGGGGTCTGCCTGCTACAAAGCAGACCCTCAGTCGGTGGATTGTGGATGCCATTAACATTGCCTATGAGTCCTCTCAGCTCCCCTCGCCGATGGGAGTCAGAGGTCATTCGACACAAAGTGTGGCGGCCTACAAGGCCTTTCTCGCTGGTGTCCCAATACAGGACATCTGCAACGCTGCGGGATGGTCTACGCCCCTGACCTTTGTCAGATTTTATGGCCTTGACATGCGGGCCACTCCAGGCTCTTCCGTACTCTCGCCCTAGATGTGCTCTGCAGATATACACACTGGGCAGGGACTTGAAAGTCTGGCAGCATGGGTATCTCGTTCCCCTAGCGTTTTCGGATGCAACTCGAGTTCCTGAAGAGGAATGCCTCAGGTTACGTATGTAACCCTGGTTCCTCGAGGGAACAAGACGCTGCATCTTGAGGCCATACTTCTGGCATCCCTGCCAGCACTTGCTTCATTCCTAGAAGCTGACGCCGGTTTCACTGCACGTGCTTTTATACCAGCTGGTCATTACGTCACCCCGTCCGTGATTTCTAGCCCATCCATTGGATAGATTGCACACGATATTCAGAGCCGCTCATGCTGGAGGCGTTCCCCTAGCATTTTTGGACGCAACGTCTCGTTCCCTCGAGGAACCAGGGTTGCATACGTAACCTGAGGCGTTTTTGATTTCTGAAGGAAAATTATTATAATTTTATTTTAAGTTTTAGCAATTTTGTTGTGTTTTTTGTCATTTTTTATTTGTTTAAAAATACAGATTTAAGAAGTAACATTTGTATTGTAAAACATTCAAAATACATTTGGATTTTTTTTAAAAGACAATGGAAATGAAAAAAAAAAAAGAACACATTGAGAGGCTAAGAAATTACATTATAAAATAACATTTCTTATTTCTTATCTATATTCATAGATTTCAACAGGGTTTCAGTTACATAAACAGATGGCAGGCATATGAGGCAAATATTTAATTTAAAAAATATATAAATTAGGCTTTTTTTTTGTTTTATTTCAGTTATTTAGTACTTCAATTTAAACTAAATGAAAATAAAACTTCTTATATTTTATTTCCGTTAATGTTTAATTCAAGTAATAACATTTTCTATGGTTTTAGTTTTAGTTAATCATAATAACCCAGTTCTGAATCAATTTGCATTGTGTATTGTTGATAATGTATTCTTAGGGCAAATTATATTCTTTTACTTGGAAGTCTGAAAAACTAAAAGTCAATCACAAAAAGAAGATTAATAACAATGCAATGATGTCATCATTAAGTTACTTGTTCGAACCTGGCGGGGTGTCCTTTAAAACGGCTAGGACTTTGTGAAACTCAGCGGAAGTCGTACTGCGGCTGATTGCTATTTGATTTGCCACACAGCTTGATTTGTTTTGTGCCACATCATGCTGCAGAAGTGAGAAGATGCCCCGAGGAGATGCTTTTGAGTGTCGGGATTTCATCCGTTAGAAGCTGAGAGTCGACTACACTGACAAAGAGATGAAAGTGTTTAAAATTCGGGCTGTGTCTTTGGGAGGTACTAAGAGGAGGAAGAATATTCCAGTGGGGCGAGCGAGGAGTTGTGTGCTCAACCTGTGAAATGAATTATTACCGAGAGCTAATTAAAACTCACGCTGACACGTGCAAAGGTATATATATATATATATACACATGCACACACAAAGCTCTTTGCCATTAGAGGGTTAGGTATGCGCCTTGGAGCCACCGGGAGACTTTAACACATTAATCTTGCGGTTTAAATTCCTCAAGGTGTCAGAACGTTACACACCACGATGCAGGAGGGAACACAGAAGGACAAATTAATTGAATTCTGGGACTACAATGCAATTTTTTTCCTGATGACCTCTGTGTGTATTAGTCTCAGGTTACTGAGCATATTTCTACCAATGGAGTGTGAAATGAATGCAGGCATTGATGTGACTGTCTAGAAATACAAAGGAGTCATAGATCTGATTGAATAAAATAAGAAAGCGAGTTTGGCCGCGTTTGCTAGAACATTCAGTAGTTTCACTTTTATGACCAATGGCAGATGAGTGGAACTGGGAAATCTGTTTGGAAACTACTAATTAGAGTACACCGTATGTATACAGTGCAAAGTATGAACATTTACTGTATGAATGAGTATTTGGATGACCTTCTACATTTGCAAACATGCAATATGCAACAAAGCACACTATATTTAATACTGTATCCCATAATGCAATTTGAACATTCATTACTATTACAATTTTTTTTATCTAAAGTACAGCAAAACAATACAATTTTTAATTATTTTTACTATTTAAAATAACTTTTCTATTTGAATATATTTTAAATAAAAACGTAATTTATTCCTGTGATTTCAAATCTAATTATTTAGCATCATTACTCCAGTCACATGATCCTTCAGAAATCATTCTAATATTTGGATTTGCTGCTCAAAAACATTTATTATTATTATTATTATTATTATTATTATTATTATTATTATTATTAAGTTGAAAACAGCTAAGTATAATTTTTTTAGGTTTCTTTGATGAATAGAAAATTCAGAAGAACAGGATTTATCTGAAATAGAAATATTTAGCAACATTACAAATGCCTTTATCATCACATCTGATCAATTTAAAGCATCCTTGCCAAATAAAACTATTAATTTCTATAATTTCTTTCCTAAATAAAAAATAATATACTATATATATATATATATATATATATATATATATATATATATATATATATATATATATATATATACACACACACTGGCTTCAAGCTTTTGAATAGTGTATAATGTTGTATAATATATATATATTTTTTTTTTTTTTGCTGTATTTTGGATCAAATAAATGCAGGCTTGGTGAGCAGAAGGGAATTCTTAAAAACAAACAAACAAACAAACAAAAAAACATTAAACATCTTATACTGTTCAAAAACTTTTGACTGGTTGTGTAATTGCCAAAAGTTAAAGTTTAATTCCAATATGATACCTAAATGACAATGTTATAGCATGCAATTTTTTAAAATGGTAAAAACAGTATTAAATCAAAACTGTAATATTAAACATTTCACTTTAAATTTACAGTTAAATTAACGTGTAGGACACTTTGCTTAATAATAAAATGCATTTTAGAGTAAAATTTCTTGCATATTTTTACATATAATGTCCTAGTACAGAAATAGCACCCATTTGGTGGAATGGCCCTAGTAAGTATATACTGTGTAGTATTCAGTAAGTAGTATGTTAGTATTCTGAACACGGTCAGTCAATATATTTGCAGTTTCCTGTAATGACACTATGGAACAGCTATGACACACTTCACCTCTGAAAACAGCAGATGCGCAGGGGACGTCATTGCCATGATACAAATATATGAGTGCGTGTGTGCATGCATGCATGCAAGGTGGGTTGGTTTACATAATAATTAACGCATGTATGTGTCCTGTGGGGATGGTGATGATGAGCTTTCCCCAGGCAGGCTGAAAGCATTGAAGTGTAATGGCACCCCACGACCGCTGTCCCCTACAAAGTGATGTTCATTAACACAACCCACAAAACCATGTGCTGCTGTTTAGATCATAATTTGCTGTTCATTAGTGCCAGAATGAACCTTTCCCTATTTGAATATATATGCTCAAAGTTTGAGGTCGACTTTTTACATCTTTGAAAGTATCGTGCAGTAAATGCAGTAATATTGTAAATAATATTACAATTTAAAATTAATGTTTTCTAACTCAATATTATATATGTATATATACAGGTGCATCACAATAAATTAAAAGTTCATTTATTTCAGTAATTCAACTAAAATTGTGAAACTTGTGTATTAAATAAATTCAGTGCACAAAGATTGAAGTAGTTTAAGTCTTTGGTTCTTTTAATTGTGATGATGTTGGCTCACATTTAACAAAAACCCACCAATTCTCAACAAATTAGAATACTTCATAAGGCCAATAAAAAAATAAATAAATAAATAAAAAACATTTTTAGTGAATTGTTGGCCTTCTGGAAAGTATGTTCATTTACTGTATATGTACTCATTACTTGGTAGGGGCTCCTTTTGCTTTAATTATTGCCTCAATTCGGCGTGGCATGGAGGTGATCAGTTTGTGGCACTGCTGAGGTGGTATGGAAGCCCAGGTTTCTTTGACAGTGGCCTTCAGCTCATCTGCATTTTTTGGTCTCATTTCTCATTTTCCTCTTGACAAATTCAGGTCTGGTGAGTTTCCTGGTCAGTCAAGCACAACGACACCATGGCCATTTAACCAACTTTTGGTGCTTTTGGCAGTGTGGGCAGGTGCCAAATCCTGATGGAAAATGAAATCATCATCTTTAAAAAGATGGTCAGCAGAAGGAAGCATGAAGTGCTCCAAAATTTCTTGGTAAACGGGTGCAGTGACTTTGGTTTTCAAAAAACACAATGGACCAACACCAGCAGATGACATTGCACCCCAAATCATCACAGACTTTGGAAACTTAACACTGGACTTCAAGCAACTTGGGCTATGTGCTTCTCCACCCTTCCTCCAGACTCTAGGACCTTGGTTTCCAAATGAAATACAAAACTTGCTCTCATCTGAAAAGAGGACTTTGGACCACTGGGCAACAGTCCAGTTCTTCTTCTCCTTAGCCCAGGTAAGACGCCTCTGACATTGTCTGTGGTTCAGGAGTGGCTTAACAAGAGGAATACGACAACTGTAGCCAAATTCCTCGACACGTCTGTGTGTGGTGGCTCTTGATGCCTCGACCCCAGCCTCAGTCCATTCCTTGTGAAGTTCACCCAAATTCTTGAATCGATTTTGCTTGACAATCCTCATAAGGCTGCGGTTCTCTCGGTTGGTTGTGCATCTTTTTCTTCCACACATTTTCCTTCCACTCAACTTTCTGTTAACATGCTTGGATACAGCACTCTGTGAACAGCCAGCTTCTTTGGCAATGAATGTTTGTGGCTTACCCTCCTTGTGAAGGGTGTCAATGATTGTCTTCTGGACAACTGTCAGATCAGCAGTCTTCCCCATGATTGTGTAGCCTAGTGAACCAAACTGAGAGACCGTTTTGAAGGCTCAGGAAACCTTTGCAGGTGTTTTGAGTTGATTAGCTGATTGGCATGTCACCATATTCTAATTTGTTGAGATCATGAATTTGTGGGGTTTTGTTAAATGTGTGCCAAAATCATCGCAATTAAAAGAACCAAAGACTTAAACTACTTCAGTCTGTGTGCATTGAATTTATTTAATACACAAGTTTCACAATTTTAGTTGAATTACTGAAATAAATTAACTTTTCCACGACATTCTAATTTATTGAGATGCACCTGTATATGCACCTGCATATACACATACACATACATTCTCTGCTGGCCCTATAAAAAAATAAAATTGTGTGAAAAATGTTTTTATTGATTATTTAGGTATCATTTTAATTTGTGTAATGTCCACAAAATTGCCTATGATCAGTTTAGTTGAGGTTGAACTGGAATATCCTACATCCAGCACTACAGATAGTACTACCCTTTTGTTGAAAGACGTCACATCTGATTTGTTACGAGCATTAGTGACAGAATCATCAGCCAATCAAATTATTACGTTCAGTGACAGCCCGCCCTCTGGGTCCAGCGACGTGCCCAGTGCTACCCCCAGCGTTAGACCGCTCCTTTAGTCAGGGATTTCCAAGGAACGAAAGTGAAATCCAACGAAAAGAAAATGACAGCTGCAGTCATCGGTGTCTACACCAGATCTTGTTGCCAATCTACTAAAAACACCTTTTGCAGACAAAAGAGAATAACTGAGAAAGGAAGACCTACACTGAATTCGCTAACAAAGGCCAGCAAAGGTTTTAAGCGCCATTTCAAAGACTGCAACTGTGAGTGCTATGAGCGGCTAACAGCTAGCACCGAGCACAAGTTATTTTGTTGACCGTGTTTACTTTTTAATCCGAGTAAAGGGACGGAATGACAGACCCATGGACTTTATTTACAAGTGACAGGTGAGTGCTTTATTATTTGATGAGTATTGTATCATGCATATTGTTATGGAGGTGTATGCAGTGCGTTGATAATACTGTGGTGCGGTGTGTGGATGTCCAGCATTTGTAGAGTTTTGCTGCTTTGGGCGCATCATCATTTTAGAGTGACGTGAATGTGCATAGTGACCCCTACTGTTGAAATTGTTGATCAGCCGTTATTGTTGTTGAGAGCCTGTGTGCGGCATAATATATGTGTAATATATGCATATGGCTGCATTAGCTGTAACAGAGATGTGTAAGATGTGTGCATGTAGTTTACAGTTGCTTACTGAAGGCCCTGACTAAAAAATATATTAGATATGTATTATTATTTTTATTTTTTTTTATAAAATCTGATAATTATATGGGGCATAGTTTGAAACATATTTCCCCTTTATGCATGTAGTTTCAATGTAGGCTAGTTAGCTACTATTAGCTTGCAGTATACAGTAGCTCACTATCTAGTTTTTCTAAGCAGTAACCTGACTAAGCTTGAACTGCTACATATTATAAACAGCTTTCAGCATGACAAACTATGTTTCAAAGCTTCTTCAGTTTCACTCCTGATGTTCACACACAGAAGCTGCTTCTGTATTCTGCTCATGTTCCATATTCCACCCATATTTACGTGATAATAATAATTATATGAGCCTTTAGATCCATTCGGAATCTTTCAAAAGCCTTGCGATGTGTATAGAAAACATTTACTGACTAAGAAGGGTACATTGGGATTTATGTTAAGAATTGGATACTAACATACAACTTACTGTGCAGTATACATACAGTACTTTATACTGCCTACTAATTGTGAAAAAAAAAAAAAAAAGGTAATTTTACTACAAAATAACGTAGTAGAAATGGAAAAAATTAGATATTATTTTATATCGAACATTTCATCATTGGCACAAGACCTCATGGCAATGCATGTTCAGTTTAGTGTCGTCCAGTTTTAATCTGAAAAAAAAAAAAACTTTGACAAATGCAGGTCAATTTGTATACATGGGAAATTTGTTTTTGTCCAGACTTTCACTATTAATAATTAGTGAAGATCACCGGATATGATGAAGACGTATATTTTGCAGCTATGCATCAGCAATGTTTCGTTTAGCTGCCTAATTATCAGTTTTACGTGGTAATTGAAATTAAAATAAAATAAAATAAATAAGTATTGTGTGCCATTGAGTGAATATGTAATCATGTAATCAATAAAAAAGTAACTGTAATCTGATTAAGAGCATTTTAAAATGTAATATAATCCAATTACAACTACTTACAGTACTTTTTCAAATGCGATTACCTAATCCAGATTACATGTAATCAGTTACTCTCCAGCGATACTTAGCAGATGTTAAGCCGACACTCAATCAAATGATTGCAAGTTGAAATGCAGTTGCAAAGTTACTTATAGTGAGTTAAACATCTAATGTGGACAATGAAAATAAAGTGTTACCTAGCAGTACGTTAGTGTGTGTTTGTGTAGAGAGATTGCACAAAGGCTTGCTCAGAGGTTTTTTCTTAAACACAGACAACTCCTTTCCCCCTAACACATCAATTCTGTTAAAGCAGAATGGATACATCCACCCGCCAGCGAGAGAGGCGGCGTGTGAGAATGTGTGCCCTTCTGTTTATCGTTTCCTTTCTGACCAGCCAAATTGCAGGAGTGATTTCCATGCCACGATTCATCTCCCCTCACCCTTCTGAATGTCGCTCTCAGAGCCCGACTCTGTTCTCCTCCTCGCTCTTTCATCTGCTTCTGATGGCTTTGAGAGAAATCTGCAGTGCCACTTCCCTCTGGATGTAGAGATGAAAATCACAGTGCTCTATCGGAAATGACAGGCGATTTTCCTAAAATGACGGCCTCATTCGGGTCAGAAACAGCGGCGAGCTGCATTTGCTGTCTGTTTGCCCTATATTGATCTTTGTTTCTTGTCGTCTTTATTCACGAGCGCCCTTGCTGTAGAGATCTGGTGCGATTACCTCCCACGGTAGCTCTCTACTCCGCCCCATCTGTATTTCTCCTTCTCGTTTTCTCCCGTTCCCTGCTGGTGGATCTTAATTAGGATCTGAGTAGGCCACGGGCCTGTGAGCATCAAAGAGCAGAAATCAATCTGAGATTGAGAGAGATACGCGTGGAGGACTTCTGACTGTCAGGAGCTGCCATCTGCAGACATGCTGAATCACGGTCCCTCTCGCTCCGGGAAAGTGTGATTGCTTTCCCCCTCCGTCATTCCTTCTCTACACTGCACTTCTTGCTCTGATCTCTCCCTTTGTTCTCAGAACACATCGACCACTTATCCATTCCCTTCTCTGAGTCTATGTTTTCATGTTTTTGTGCTCGCCATCAATCTTTGCTGCTTTCTGTTCATGTCTCATTTCATAGTTGGTGGTCCCACTATATGCGCAACATATCCCACATGCTGTCCTCAAACACAGGGTTTGAGATGTTCTTGCTGTCTCTCAATTTCTTTGTCCTTTTCTAATACTTGCCTTTCCAGTCCTGTCTATTCCTTGTTCTGTACATCTGTCCTTTTCATTTAATAGTGTGTCTAGTTCCTTTTCTATTATTTTCTTTTATCTTGTCTCCATTTCCTGTCCTGTTCATGTTCCTTTCTTTTGTCTCATTCCAGTCCCTAGTTCTTGTCCCTTTCTTTATTTAGTTTTATTTGTCCTCCATGTCCTTTATTTTATTTTCCTTTCCTTTCCTTTCCTTTCCTTTCCTTTCTCACTTTCCTTTCTCACTTTCCTTCCTCATTTGCTGCTCATTGGTGGTGTTGTTTTTGATGTGCCTGGCGACATGGAAAGACAGCCAGAAGGTATCTCTCTAGCCTGACTGTTCTGGTTAGCAGACATCCGCTCCCTGCCTTAGCACCCTCACACATGCGCACACACATGCAAAAATGCATATTTCATCCCAAAACACTGCGATAAAACAACAGCAGTCAGAAAGACGAGCCGGTCTCCTTACACAACATGCACGCATGCAAGCAAATATAGAAGCAGCTATGCAAATATACTCATTCGCACACACTCGAATATTTCCCATCCAGGAAGATGAAGTGGGTTAGGTTGTGTTGGCTCTTTGGCACAGTGCAGCGGGAACAGATGGCCAGGACTGGATCACGTCCCGGCTACAGTTCTTCTGGGAGTGGCACGCAGAAGGGCTGGGGATCTTCAGCCATCCGCCAGGCTGAAACCTCCCTCATTTCAGTTTAAGAGCTGACAAATATCACCCCATCTCTGTCTGCCTGTCTCTCTCTCATTTTTTTTTTTCCTCTTCTCTCTCTCCCACTGTCTCTCTCCAAGGGTGCTGCTTTCCCACCTGCTCTCTACAATTAATCTAATGTCCTCCTAAATCTTAATTTCAAACCCTCTTCCAAGAAGATGGATATGATTTTAACTAATTAATAGATCAAGGTATGCAGAATGTTCAATGCGCCTCTGATCACAGAAGGGAGGGGGCCTTCAGTCCCCTTCCAATGAATTTCCCATTTCATGCTCATTTGTTATGTTAACTATTATTCAACGTGGTGTGATGAATTGTTGCGATTGTTCAATTTAATCCTTGTAAAACGTCTTCAATCATCTTTGAGTAATCAGGTCTGACGTGCTCATTAATTATATTAAAAAAAAAGAGCTTTTTCATTCAAATGTTGCGTATGCTGTGCATAGAGAATAATTTGCAAGTTCCAAAAGCGAAATGCACTACATGACCAAGAGTATGTGGGCACCTGTATGTGCTTTTAAACATTTATAATTTCAAAACCATGAGCCTCAATAGGGATTCGGTCTTGCCTTACAGCCATAACAGCGTCTGCTCTTCTGGAAAGGATTTCTACTTGATGTTGGAACATTGTTCAAGTTGCGGCAGAGATTTACTCTCATTTAGGCACAATGACTCACAGTCAGCGTTCCAAGTCATCTCAAAGGTGTTCAATGGGCTTTGTCCATGCTGGACTCGGTAAACCATTTCTTCATGGACTCGGCTTTGTGCACAAGGGACATTATCACACTGAAACAGAACAGGTTCCACAAAATTATGTTTGACATTCTACAAAAACTTGTAGATTTCATGGCATTATGTTTGATTTTATGCACCTACTAGTAATGAGTATAGCTGAATTAGCCCAATCTGTTAATTAGAAGGGGAAGTTCACGTACTCTTGGCAATGTAGTCTAACTTGAAAAACATAAAAACAGTTTATTTTTCATATTACATATAAACAATTTATAGACATATTTTTGTCTCTAAGATGCACTAATCCTGTCAGCTTTTGAGCTGATTTGCTACACAACCTAGAATTAAACTGCTGGTCTCGTCTGGCCAGAGGATAACAGCACAATATTTCGACACGCTATTTGCCTTTTAATACTGTAAAGCTGCTTGTAAAAAGCGCTTTATAAATAACGGTGACTTGACTTGAACTGTTGTGTGTCTCAGAATGACACAAAGAGGTGTTTCTCTACTGAATGAATCCACAGTTTTGAGTAAAAAAAAATAAATAGTGAGCCACTGATTCAGTGATCATTGATAAAGACTAGCTTCATTTCTGAATGAATCGGCTGTTTGAACGAATCAGATGAATGAACGACTGAATGAATCACTCATTGAGACACTGAGAGATTAATATGGAATCAAACATATTTCTTTCTAAATTTTTTTTTTTTTTTTTTTTGTCTTTTCTCATGTAACAAAATAATGTAATTATAATATAATGTCATTATTTAGGCTGGAATCAATCTAAATTTGAGCATTCATTGGCTCAAATTATGGTTTCAAATTACAATTAAAATGTGACTATATCTGGCCAACTAAAGTGAACCGCAGGGACTCCTTTCCCATAAATGAGCCCTATAGAGTCTGCCAAGCACTAGCGCGCCTATAAAAACAACCCTGCCTTTACTTTGATGACCTACTGCTGTCAGGCTAAGTCTAAAAAAACAGCCTCATAACCCGTTATTGGACTGAATTCATCAAGCCACTCTGATGGATCGTAAGAAAGTCAGAAAGGTGTAGGGTAAAAACATTGCGATGTCTCTCCATGATCAATTCCAGGGCATGTACAGAGAAACGACGGTGGTGAGTGAAGTCATCATTACCTCTTAATAGACTCGGTGTAATGACCACTTTCACTCTCTTCTGCTCTTTCTTTCAGCCCCTTTCTCCCTGTCTGATGACAGTCATCTAATGGAGACTAAGCAGGATCATTCCCCAGCTCCTTAAAACACAGCCCGCCGCTCTCTTTAATTCAATAGCTCTTTCCCCCTATTCCATCTGGGGCAGTGCTGATGATGTTTACTCCCTTTGAAGCAGACGGCGACGGCAGAACAAAAGGAAAACACGCAATTGTCACCAGTCTCTTCAAAAAGCCATTTTGAGCATCAATCTTGTTTTCATTTTCTCTTTTTTCAGTCGACACGATCCGTGGTCAATAGAGCCGGTAGCGGTGTCAAACTCTCCGCGACAGCCGAGGTGTTTGGTTAAAGATAAATTGGCAAGGATGTGCTCGCCCTTGGCAGGTTATACATCACGCCGATGCATTTCCTCTTAAAGTTGGATGAATACAGCGGCAGAGAGACAGCTAAATACATCAGTAAATACAGCGGATAAAGATACGCCTTAAAACCTGGATTCACTGCGCAATAAAAGCTAAACTGAACCCCATTAATATATCTCTGAAATGTGATGAAGTTGTTTTGTTTTAGCTAATTGAACAAGAAGTTTATTGTAGATAAAACTGCAGTTTGCAAACAACGACACCAGCGAATTCTTCATTCATCCTGGATGAGAGCAGTTTCAGATTAGTGCGTCATTCAAATTGAGCTGAAAATCAGCAAAAAGTGCTGTGTGTGGGCATGGAAACAATTTCTAAAAGGGATCCACAAGGGGTGCATTAAAAAAAAGTCTTACAGAAATGCATTTTAGGGCTGTCAGTTATTATATTGATGAAATATGTTTTAATTAATTAATTTATATATTTATTCATTCATTCATTCATTCATTTATGCATGTATTTAATTAAATTTTTTAAATTTTATTTTTTTTGCATCTACATTCACTATTAGTACTATTATTAGTACATGACTATTTCAGTATTATTAATATATTACTTTTTCATTAGCAAGCAGCATGGAATTAAGGTTAAGATCACTTGTGACAGCACTAGTAAAAAGGGTACACATGTACGCACACAGGCATGCACACACACGTTCGTTTTTGTGAAAAGTGGGGACATCCCATAGGCGTAATTGTTTTTATACTGTACTTACTGTATGTGCTATTGTCCTACACCAACCCTACACCTTACAGGAAACTTTGTGCTATTTCAGTTATGTTTAATAAAAATGTCATTTTTTATGACATTTCTTCCAAATTTTAAAATTAAATTCGTTGTAATTTAAAGCATGAAACGACAATTGGGTATTGGGTTGCATGTGTTGGAGTTTGCTTCAATATAAATCAAATGCTAAAAAAAAGAAAGAAAAAAATTAAAAGAAAAAAAACAAAAACCTGTAGAGACACAGAAGAGATGAGAGACCATGTGCTCTTATGCCTAGACAAACAAAACAAATCCTTCAGCTACTCAATGAACCTGGAGAAACCTCGAGAACTGAAGTGAAGAGGAAACACAGTTCATCTCCTGTAAGTGTTATCAAACCACACTGTCAACACCTCAACATCATCACCTCCGCTCAAAAATAGCCCAAGTCGGCACATAACAAGGGTGCGACTGAATGGAAACTTCTTTCGCAAATACAAGACTGTAAGTGAGAGATAAAGAGTGAGAGGAGAGACTGAAGACAGCCTATTTAGATGAGATTTGATGAAGATCAGATGTTCTCTGCTGCCATACTGTTGGCTAACAGACCCGAGCATCATCCCATCTGATAAACCCGTTCCAGCTCCTCCAATCCCTCTCTCTCTCTGTATTTTCAGTCACCATTTCACCACTTGAAAAATGGTGCAACTGCAAAGGATCAATACTTTCCTTCATGTCCTTCCTCATGCTACACTTCCTAAAAAGGTCAGCAATGTATTTAATCTTCACTAGTGAGAACATGATTCTTTATCAGTGTGTTTAAGACACTGTTTAAAACCTTTTCATTCTCTTCATTGATTCACTCATATTGATTTTTTTTTTTAGATGTCTCAAACTTTTGACAGCTGGTAGTTTTACAGGCCTGAGGCTGCTTTAGGCAAAGCAAATGCTAGCAGACATTTTCATATGCCGACCTCATTTACAAACAAGTACAAACAAATTACTTTCAGACTGAGGAGTATGATGAGTTTTATATATTTACAGAGTGGTTGGGATGGTGTAGCCTAACTATTTTTGATATTTTGCATGTTAAACAGCATTAAATGTATCTGACCATGTCAAAATCACAATATATAAATATATGCACTACCAATCAAAGGTCTGATGTTATTTATTTTGTAATAAATTAATGAATATTTTATTCAATATTAATAAATAAAAAAGTCTGTAAAATGATGTGCATTTAATTTCTTGTATAGGCAAAGAAACTTCGAGGAAAGTTTCAGAAAATTGTGTTAACAAAAAATAAATCATGAGATTAAACGCTACTGACAGACATATTAAATACATTTAAATTGCTTTAATGCATCATTCAGAATAATAACAGAGATGATAGAGAGTACATTTGTTTTAATAAACTGATTATATATCAATTCTAAAAAGTCATTAAGGATGAAACAGTTCAACCTAAAGAGTTTTGCATTTGAAAACACAATGCAAAAAATATTATTATTATTATTATTATTTTTTTTTTTTCAGTTCTGTTGACTGTTGCCAAGCGCTGTGGGTGCAGATTACACATCTCACAGAGAACATATAATTTACGTTGCCTCTTTTTGGTGGCAGCTCTTTAAAATCATTAAGTCATAAAGTGTTTTATTTCCACAGTTGGAGCCAAATGGCCCAAACAGAACTCTTACCAAAATCATTTAATAAACATGTTATTTGCTTCCTTGGCCCATTTGACATGTGGAGCATTTAGCTTCCAGTTCAATTCAGTTCAGGTTTATTTGTATAGTGCGTTTCACAATGCCACATTCTTGCTTTTCACAATTTAATTTCAAAGCAGCTTTAAAGAAAAGGCATGTTTCAATGACACAATGTCATTTGGTACTAATGGACAAGGAATCTTGCATTAAATCATTACATTTCCCTGAATATTTTTGAGCAGCCACAGCTTGGAGAAAACCTTGAAAATAACCAGTCTCTTCTGGGATCCATCCTTATCTAGCAACAAAGTAATATCATAATAATATACAGCTCTAATATAGTACAAACTATGCGTTCAGTTAGACAGGCGCATTATTAAGGCAGTAAATACAGCTTGTGATTGGAGTGATTGCAATAAAAGGATAATATAATGGAAGAACATTAACACTACCTATGTTTCCATGCAAAGTTGAAAATAAAAATTGGAATATCACATTTAAATAAATCCAATGTGTTCAAGAGAACAAACTTTTCACTTCCTGGGAAACTAGTGCAAAATCAGTAATAAAATGATAAAAAGTTGCTTGTTTTTCCTACATAATAATTGTGGCAGACGAAGTGCACTGACAAACACTGTTATCTTGCATTCGAATGCCTGATGTTTAGGAACACAAGCGTGCGAGAGTGTTCTGGGAAGTGATTATATTGAATCATTTTGATTACAGACTTTTGCTCAGGCATTTCAAAATGACTAAAATGACATTTAAGATGCGATGAGATTGGGCAGCCAGTTAGTCCAATTATCCAATAACATGATATTTTGAGGTAAAGCCTTTTGTTGTGCATCCAGGAATTTATAAGGTAAATGGGTTGTCATAGTTTATGCATATGTTTTCTTACTGAATAAATTACAGTTTATGCATATGTTTTCTTAATGTTTATGCATATGAATTCTTACTCATCTGAGGTAAACAGATCATTTTTATGTGCATCTTAAGAATATTAAATATATTAAACAGTCAATAAATGTACTATTGATAATAATAATAATAATAATAATACATATTTATTGCATTTATAATGTTACAAAACATTTCTATCTTGGATAAATGCTGTTTGCTTTTATTTTGAACTTCCTATTAATAAAAGAATCCTGCCAAAAAATAAAAAAAAGAAGGAAAACAACCCTTGTTTTGTTTGTTTGTTCATCCATTTAATACAATGTTTCAATCTTAGTTTATGCATGTTTCCTTACAGAATAAATAAATATCCACCTCAATTGAAAAATATGTTTTTGTACATTTTAAGATTTTATGCATACTTGCCATTTCCATCCAGTGATTTTAAGCAGCATTTTATGCAATACTCCAAAATTTGCATAAATAATATGTGACAAAAATATAGCTATTGTCATTTTGTCTGTCTCTTTGCAATGTACAATGCATTTTACAAACATTCTTACTAAGATTTGAGCAAATTTAATTTCCACATGTAACAGTATTTGATTTGAGTGCAAGGGGGAATCCTTAGCCCCAGACAGACCATCATTTTTGCTACTGGGTTACTAATGCCTTTCCACAAAACAGGGTGCGAAAAAGCCACAAAAAAAGATTAACATGAGGTCCTCCAAGTCATGGGACCCCAAATTGGAAATCCATGGAAAGAGGCTGTTCAACACAGCTAATGTGGGTTGATACATTATCCTCAAACACTCAGCAGCAGCAGAGCTTTGAACCCACAGCAGGAGAGCGGTTCTCAACACTTAGCAGTAGATGAGTACTCATCCCTCCGTGGGACACCAGGACTAAACCCTCAGCAGCAGATGAATACTCAGGGTTCTGCCCTAAATTCAGCCCAGTTGGAGCCTCAGTGTGTCAAGAGTTTGAGTCCAGCTTTAACCATGTCAGAGACGGCGGAGTCATGACCCGCATCCATCTGCTGATGTGGGATGTTATCAGAGCCCCGGCGGAGAGGAAGGAGCCCAGGGATCCAACTGGGAGCAAGGTGTAAATTCACATCTGCGCAGGAAACCAGAGAAGGTGAGAATGAAGATGGTGTCTGGTGTTCTTGGTGTGTTCTCTGAATGGTAGCAGGAGTGGAGGGCTGTTAAGCAGCTAATGAGAACATCAATAGTCGCGGGTTAGCTTGTGGCTGTGCGAGTGGTTTGGGGTTTTTGGATGTCTTGAGGCAGAGTGAATGATGATTATGTATCACAGAACTTGTTTGAGTTTATAGAGAAAACTGAGAAGAATGGATGGCAAGAAACTCCTGTTTAAATTTTACAGTGTTATGATTGGCACACTTGCTTCTCCTGACACAATACTGGAAACTTAAAATCAAATAACCTGCAGACTAAAACCACCTTTCAAGACATTTCATGAAGTCCAAAGATTAGTCTTTATATTTAATTAAATATAATGTAAAATTCTGGTTAATGCGATAATCTGATTATTTTCACATTATGGTAACATTTTCACATTACAACTAACAAATTGCTGATATTAAAGTTCTACACTATTTTGTGTACATTTTCAAAAAACAAATGACTAAAATTGGTTGTTTTATATGCTACTAGATAAATTAGGAATCACACTATAATGCACAGTGTTAAAAATAGACATTCACATCAGAAGTGAGTGTAAAGTTTCTCAAGAGAAACTTGAGGGGCCCTTTAGGGATCTGTAATTATGTAATAGCTAAACATATAATTATCTAAAATAAAATCAGCCAATAACAGATATGGTACAGATATGAGCATCTTTAATAATAAAAAAATAAATAAATTAAAGACCAACTTTACCCTAAGTCAACATAATGAAGTTATGAGATTAAAAATATGATCTCCATCAGCTCTCATTATCAAATATCTAAACATCTAATTATCTTAAATTAAAATCAGCTGATAACCGACATGGTACCAATATATGTATCTTTAAAAACGACAAAATGACCAACTTAAACCTGAGTCAACTTAATGAAGTTATGAGATAGAATATTCTCTCCATTAATGCTAATTAATTAATATATAAACATCTAATTATCTCAAATAAATATCAGCCGATAACCGATATGTGCCTCTTTAAGAAAAGAGAAAATAATCAACTTAAACCTACGTCAACATAATGAAGTTATGAGAAAAACAAAAAAAAAATCTCTCCATCAGCTCTAATTATCTAAATATCTAAATCTCAAATTAATATCAGCTGATAACCGATATTTTACCAATATGTGCATCCCTAAACTTGAACCAAAGACAACATAATGAATTTATAAGATAAATATATTATCTCCATCAACTCATTATTAAATATTGACCATAAAAAAGGTCCATAACACATGTTCTTCTTATTGGACCTTTACAGTTTGTGTTTGACTTCACATATCCAATGACTTTTCAGGGCAGGTGCACTACAAAGGCAAATATGCATTTGTGACCCCATCCCACACAAGAATGTAGTGTGATTTTTTTTGAGGCAGCTGCAGGACTTCAGCGTCCAGAGACTTCTGCCGATCTTCACTGTTAGCTATGCTAAATAAAGCGCTAATTGTCGGAGATTTTAACATTCACACTGATAATACAAATGATGCATTAGGACTTGCGTTTACTGACCTAATAAACTCTTTTGGAGTCAAGCAAAACGTCACAGGGCCCACTCATCGTTTCAATCATACGCTAGATTTAATTATATCGCATGGAATTGATCTTACTGAATAGATATCGTACCTCAAAGTGATGATGTTACTGATCATTTCCTTGTATCGTGCATGCTGCGTATTACCGATATTAACTATATGGCTCCGTGTTATCGTCTGGGCAGAACTATTGTTCCAGCCACCAAAGACAGATTCACAAATAACCTGCCTGATTTATCTCAACTGCTCTGTGTACCCATAAATACACGTGAACTAGATGAAATGACTAGCAACATGGGCACTATCTTCTCTAATACATTAGAAGCTGTTGCCCCTCAATATGAAAAAGGTTAGAGAAAAACGTACTGTGCCATGGTACAACAGTTATACCCATTCTCTCAAGAAAGAAACTCGTAATCTTGAGTGCAAATGGAGAAAAACTAACTTGGAAGTTTTTAGAATTGCGTGGAAAAACAGTATGTCCAGCTATAGACAGGCTCTAAAAGCTGCCAGGGCAGAGCATATCCACAAACTCATAGATAATAACCAAAACAATCCAAGGTTTTTATTTAGCACAGTGGCTAGACTAACAAATAAACAGATGCCACCCGACCTAAATATTCCCTCACAGTTTAATAGTAATGACTTTATGAATTTCTTCACTGATAAAATGGATAACATTAGAAATACAATAACAAATGTAGGTTCTACACCGTCTGGTACTTCAGTTTCATTCACCGCTCCCAAAGAAAAACTGCAGTGCTTTACAACTATAGGACAGGAAGAACTAAATAAACTTATCACTGCATCTAAACCAACAACATGTTTATTAGATCCTGTACCCACTAAACTACTGAAAGAGTTGTTACCTGTAGCAGAAGAACCTCTTCTCAATATTATTAACTCATCGTTATCTTTAGGTCACGTCCCAAAACCATTCAAGCTGGCGGTTATTAAGCCTCTTATTAAGAAACCACAACTAGATTCTAGTGAACTGGCAAATTACAGACCCATTTCAAATCTGCCGTTTATGTCTAAAATTTTTGAAAAAGTTGTGTCTGCTCAATTGTGCTGCTTCTTGCAAAAAAATTATCTCTATGAAGAATTTCAGTCAGGTTTCAGGCCTCACCATAGCACAGAAACTGCACTTGTTAAAATTACAAATTACTTGCTTCTTGCGTCAGACCAAGGCTACACCTCATTGCTAGTTTTACTTGATCTTAGTGCTGCGTTCGACACTATAGACCATGGCATACTCATAGATCGATTACAAAACTATACGGGTATTCAAGGGCAGGCTTTAAGATAGGTAGGATCTAAACTATCCGATCGCTACCACTTTGTTTTTTTAAACGGGGAGTCATCTCAACTATCACCAGTAAAGTATGGAGTACCACAAGGATCTGTCCTAGGTCCTCTACTATTTTCAATATACATGTTGCCCCTTGGTGATATTATTAGAAAATACGGGATTAGTTATCATTGTTATGCTGATGATACTCAACTATATATCTCAACAAGAACAGATGAAACTTCTGAACTATCTAAGCTAATAGATTGTGTTAAAAATTTAAAAGATTGGATGACCAATAATTTCCTCCTATTAAATTCGGATAAGACCGAGATATTACTTATTGGTCCAAAAAACAGTACTCAGAATCTCTTGGATTACAATTTGCAACTAAACGGATGTACTGTTACGTCCTCTAAAGTCAAAAATCTGGGTGTTATATTAGACAGCAACTTGTCCTTTGAAAATCATATTTCCCATGTTACAAAAACAGCATTCTTCCATCTTAGAAACATTGCCAAGCTTCGGAACATGTTACCTGTTTCAGATGCAGAAAAGCTAGTTCATGCATTCATGACCTCTAGACTGGACTATTGTAATGCACTGCTAGGTGGTTGTCCTGCATCTTCAATAAACAAGCTACAGATAGTCCAAAATGCAGCGGCTAGAGTCCTTACCAGGTCAAGAAAATATGATCATATTACCCCAATTTTACAGTCTCTGCACTGGCTACCTATTAAGTTCCGGATCAATTACAAAATATTATTATTTGCCTATAAGGCACTAAATGGTTTATCTCCTGCGTACCTAACTAGTCTTCTACCATGCTACAATCCAACCCGCTCCCTAAGGTCGCAAAATTCTGGACTTTTGGTAGTACCTAGGATAGCAAAGTCCACTAAAGGAGGTAGAGCTTTTTCACATTTGGCACCCAAACTCTGGAAAAGCCTTCCTGATAAAGTTCGGGGTTCAGACACACTATCTCTGTTTAAATCTAGATTAAAGACACATCTCTTTAGCCAAGCATTCACATAATGCATCTTATAATCTTGTACTGCATTTATATCTGATCAAATGTACATTATAATTCTTTAGATTGGGTTGGGTTAACATCCCGTGGTAACTAGGAATTACTGAAGCATCAGTCTGGATCCAACCCTTAAAAAGATCCGAGATGACCAAACACCTGAGAAGAGATGATGGCAACACCTCAGAGGACCACGGAGGATGCCAACCCTCAGACAACATACACAATTACCAAGATAAGTCTGTCATAACTTAAATATATTGGGTTTCTTCTGTGTGTATGTGTATATGTATGTATATATATGTGCATGTGTGCGTATGTGTATGCGTATATATAGTAGAAACTTAATTTCCTGTAAAGCTGCTTTGCAACGATTGTATCATAAAAAGCGCTATACACATAAACTTGAATTGAATTGAATTGAATTAGCAACAAAGGACTACAGAGAGTCTGAACATCAGAGCTCTCAGCATAAGAAACATGAGCTGTATGAAGCAGCCGGAGAACCTCAGGCTTTAGGACTGAGGGCCTTTGTGGATGAGAACATCTGTCTATACATCCTCTTCCTCGTCCAGGCAGAGGGGATTGTGGGAGAAATTCTCACTAGCTCTCTGCAGTGTTTAAACAGATGGGCCCTCCAGCTCCAAGAGTTACACACTCTCTCTCGCTCTGTCTAACACAGATACACATGCACACACCACCTAGCCGTGGCAGGGAGGAGAGGAAAGGATGCCCTCAGAAATACATGAGACACACTGGCAGGAGAGATAAAGAAAGAGCGAGTCGGAGAGGAAGTGGATGGAGACCAGAACACTGGATCAGCTCCAGCTGCTTTCTGCAATAAGTTCAGTGTTGTTGGATAATGTAGTTGGGTAAACATGATGTCCCCTGGCTACCCTCACATGCTCTCTGAGAGCCAATAAACTTCAGACACTTCTGAGCTACTACAGCACTTAAAACAGAGCATGCATCATGCCAAACGTACTTAACACCTACATGCACATTTTTCCATTGTCTTTTAACTGTTTTCTCTGACTCAGCAGCTCATTGGATTCATAATAGCGCTACATGCACACATTTGTTCGTCGGGAATAATGTCAGAGAGGGAAAGGAGTGGAATAGCACACAGTCAGCGCTAGTGCTCAGATTAGGAGGAGGATCTGAAACTCTGTCGGCTTGACAGGCTGCTTGTAGAATTGCAGCTGTGCGCATTCGGCTCTCACCACACCTGAATGATTACGGTGAGGTTGCTTAAAACACACACAAACCCACACACACACACACACACACAGTGTTCTTTGAGAAGCTGTTTCTTTCTTCGCTCTCTCATCTAACAACACAACATGGCCAAAAAATAAAACGCATGCAGTTAGAAACTCGATGAACTGAGGCTATTAAAGGGAAGAAAAAAACCCTCATCAAATGCATAAAATATGTATTATATAATCAGATATATTAACTGATTTGTTTTCTTTTTTAAGTTTATTTTATTAATTTTTTTAGAATGATATAAACTACTATAGTATATTTTATTAATGTTTTATATACTAAGTTTTATACTTCCATTTTTAATTGTAATTTTTGTTACATGTTCAGTGATTTTCTTATGTGTTTCCTTTTGTATGTATCTTGTTTCATATGATTCATTATTTTTTTTTATTTCAGTTTTAGTTTTTGTTCAGTTTTAGCTTTGCATTTTATCTATTTATAGGTTTTGTTTTCAATTAGTATGTTCAGTGTTTTAACTTAAACTAAATGAAAATGTAAAATGTTGGAAATAGCAATGTCAACTAATTAAAATAATATTTATATAATCTAATATTTATAATTACACTTCAGATCCTAAATAAATAAATAAAGAGTTAGTTGACAATAACCACCCATATATATGTTATATATATATATATATATATATATATAAACCAAAATGTATTTAATATATATGTTGTACACACACACACACACACACATACACATACACATTAAATATTCTGCACACACACACACACACACAAACTTAGTGAATTTTTCCCACAGTGTTTGACTGCAAGTTCGCATAACCGATTATCAAGTTTGCTTTTCTGTTATAAAAGCAAAATGTTTGAAAGTGATGTGTAAATGTGGGCAAGTCGAGAACAAAGCTCTTTTCATTCAGAAAGTGTATTAGGTGAGTGGGTAGGTAAATATGTGGTATGTGTGTCAGACGGTACAGAAACTCAAATCACAATCAAACGAGTGTTTAAAGCGAGCTGTCTGTCAGACTGTACTGTCAGCGAGGAGTCCTCCTACTCAATCCAGTCACTTGTGATTTTTAGGGTTGTTGTCATGGCGAGGCTCAGCCACTCTCGTCACAAGATTCCATGACATCACGGCGTCATCCTGCAGCACTGGCCAATCAGAAGCCGGCGAGTGTGAATGCAGGCCGAGGAGGATCCACCAGCAGGACCATCGAGGAGCAGATGGCTGAGGCGTCTGGGAGCTGAGAGCAACCGCTTCTCTTTTTTCCTTTCTCAATCCACCTCTCTCTCCCGCTCTCTCTTTAGTCTTGTCTACTGCAGTGTAAGATTCAACTTCTTTCTAAACATATGGGCATGGTATTGTTATTCAAATGCAATATGTGTAACACAAGTTCTTCATTAAGGGGTTGAGCCCCGCCAGCCACACAAACCCTGTGCTTTCTGAGCATGTGATACCACAGATACAATAGTGTTTATAATGTGTTAGATTGAAAATAGATAATGAAATGTCTTCTCTGATGGAGATAAAGGACATTTGTAGACAGAAGTGTCACGCCTGCTCAAATGGAGCTGCTGTCCAGGTGGATTTTGAATGAAACTTCCAAACAAATTGCTCAAAACTCATTACTTTTCTCCATACAATGAAAATGCATTCATTGGCTGTCAAATTCTATTGTAATCTTGAACTAAATCACATTTAGATTTTTTTTTGCATTTAGATTTTTTTTATGTTCTGTAATTTGGAATTTTTATAAATCCTCAAACATTTTACTTTACATACACTATTCCTAAAATTTACAAGTGATTGTTTTTATTATTTCTTTACTACTTCTTTATTAATTTCCCATCCCATTCCACAATACACACTTCATATCTTAACAAAGAGGGGAAAAACACTCACAGTGGATAAAAAGACTTCAAAGATTTGAATGTCTTCCATCACATTGTAGAAGAAAATAGATGGGGGTGAAAACGAAAGAAAAGCAAGGGGAAGAGGATGTGAATGGTAGGAAAAAAGTCTGCACTTCTTTTAATAAGCCATCTGTGTTTAAGAATGGCTCAGCGCTTATAGAACCAAACAAACTGAATGATGTGTGTGTGTGTGTGTGTGTGTGTGAGAGAGAGAGAAAGCAGGCTACATGCAGAAGTGTGTTCACAGCAAATGACCAAATCAGTCAGCATATAACAACATCTCGAAATCAATATTCAACTGTTTCATCTGCAACTGCTCAAGATCGTTAATCATCATTAAAACACTGGTAAACAAGTACCTGGTCCACATAAACACACCTAATTAGTAAAATCACTTTAAAGGGGAAGGGAATTTACTCCACAAGAAGCATCAAAAAGAACTACAATAAACAAAAACCGACTGTTTTCCAACAGGTTTCCCAAACACTCGGCTATTGGTCGGCCAAATGAAAAGCCCCGCCCCAAACTCACGCCATTGGTTGAGCCAATGTTGTCAGGTTGGTTGAGATACAAACAGAATAAACTACAAGAGTCTTACTTATGGTTGTCTCTGCATGTTAAATTGGGATAGAAGTCATGCCTGTGGACATTTTCAAACCAAACTCTGGGGTAAATATCACATTATGTAAAGCCCAACACTATTAACGCTGTATGTTGAGATTTGGTAATTGTTCCCACTGGTTTGGTAGACTCTTAAAAACTCCCTAACAGCCGGAATAGAGTGAGCCTCCATTATTCCCCTGGCTGCAGTGATCTTTGATGGCACCCGGGAGGACACATGCGTGCCACCATTATCCAATGGAGGCACCCATTAGTGTTCGGGAGAGAGACGCAGACCAATAATATGCATTAAGAAACGAGAAACAAGGAATTGGATGGAGGGATATAAAGCATCCCTCTTGATATGGGGGAGGCTTAATATGCACACCCACACGTCCGGTCTCATTACACACATAAAGGTCAGAGAACAATAAAGAGAAACTGAACTGAACTGACAATCGTCTATAATGAATCTGCAGCCATGTTTGTGACAGATCAAAGCGTCGACTGCCATTGTTCCAATTCTCTCCATGTTGAATCTAGTTAATAAAGGCAGCGCTGCACATGCAAACCTACACACAAACGTAATATATGTACATATTTTACATTTCCATATCTGAGATATAGTGTAATATGAATAAAAATATATGAGAAACCTAGTAGAGATTGGAACAATTTCATATATTAACATGCACATCTAGTCTGTACAAATATGTATGTTTATGCATGTGGAAAACATTTTTGGACATATATGTCATGCACACACAGTATCCATCTTAAAACCAACAACACATTTTGATATAAAAAAAATAAACATTGAAAAAATATTACATAAACATAAGCATACAGATCTTTTGAATATGCTGTTTAAAAAAGTTGCCAATAAATAAAATATTGTTGAAATGGTTTTTACATAAAAATGACAAATAAAAAAAAAAAAAATCATATATATTATTAACATATGTATATATACATTTTTTACTATGGGGATAATATATAATATAGCGAAAATAATATATTGCCTTACAGGTAACATATATGGCAATATCACTACTATTGATATAGGGCAAAACATGTATATATTACATTTCTGTATGAAAAGTACTGAGAATAACATGGGAAATAAATTAATTAATTAAGCCCCTCTTTGTACAATATCAAATTCAGATTTATTTATTTATTTATTTAAATCCTCAAACCATTACTTTAAATACTTCCCAAAATCCTCCAAATTTTGAATTTCTTTCAATTTTAATTTATTATTATTAACAGTAGTGCGACTTTAACATTTCTTCATTACTTTCACATTTAATTCCACAAACACAACACTTCACATCTTAAAAATAGAGAGAGATGGGAAAGGAAAAATAAACTCACAATAGATAAAACGACTTCAAAGATTTGAATGTTGTTGCAATTCTCTCGATTTTGAATCTGTTCAATAAAGGCGGTGCTGAACACGAAAGTGCTGTGAGACAAACACATAACAGTCTACAGCTGCAAAACAACCTTTATTGTTATTTATGGGTTTTTTCCTCACTGAAAAAACCCAAGCGGTCACTGTAGCCAATGATGAAGCATCCATCATAAACCCAACAATGTGAAATCCCCATTCCTAGCATGCATCATTTTTATTATGCAATATGTAGAGCGGAGGAAAAAACAAAACAAGTGATTTTATGGAGGAATTATGAGGTCCATTTGCCACTGAGGCGAGACTACAGAAACTCTGTGAACACGTGCTTGGTTTTTAATCACCAAAGCTATAATTATAACACTCAACGAACCAAACTAGAGCCATTAGGTACAGTCTTCATGGTGCTGCATGCGTGAAAAGAATGACTGTGGTCTCTGTCTAGAAGCCCTGAAGACACACAGAGGCTATCTTGCTTTCCCAGACACTAACGGCTAATTCATTGAATTATCCTTCTTGCTCAGTAACTGAGGCTGCCCTGCCGGCTCGATCCCCAACTTTCCTCGCAACTGTATAAATGAATTTCAAAACAGGGTAAGAGAGAGAGCAATAGAGCGGGAGCTGGGGTGGAAGGTCGCTATAAGCCGATGTAAATGGAGTCTGTTGCCAATGGCGGAGGTAAAAGAGAGGATGGATGCCGCTAGAAGAGGCAAAGATGGAAACACATATGCACGGGCCATCACAATGAGAGCGCGACGGGATTTCATTAGGATCCAATCCGACTGCATTTATCTTTGTTTGTCCAATTCCTAATGACCGCTGCGCCTCGACGGTGCCTGTTCCCATCCTCGCTCTCCTGCACACAGCTGGCACCTCTGGATGCCTGAAGCACCTGCTGGTCGTCAATGAGGGCATCCAGCCACAGACAGAGCTGCCAAAATGCCATCTGCCCGACTGACCGAAGCTATAGCATCCTCCTGCCACCACGAGTCTCGTCCAGAACTGCCTCTTACAGCCCAGACACACGTCTCTCATGCAGCTGAACACAGTGTGTAAAAGCACAACATAAGAATGATATGGTACGATTTATATTAAAGTTTTTAAAGACTTACTATGCTGATTACATGTGACATGTTTCTCTGTTGTGTTATTTATTTATTTATTTTTTAATAGGGATGCATTAATCGATCATCAGTTAGATGTAATGTAACAACATATTTATATTTCAGGTAAATGCTGTTCTTTTGAACTTTCTATCCATCAAAGAATCCTGGAAAATAAAATATATCACAGTTTTCACAAAAAAAAAAAAAAAAAATATATATATATATATAAACCAGCACAGCTGTTTTCAACGTTGATGATAATCATTATGTTTCTTGAGCAGCATATCAGCATATTAGAATGATTTCTGAAGGATCATGTGACACTGAAGACTGAAGAGTAATGATGCTGAAAATACAGCTTTGATCACAGCAATATTTTTATTATTATTATTATTATTATTATATTCAAAAGGAAAATAGTTATTTTAAATTGCAATTATATTTCACATTAAAAAAAATATACAAATTAAATATAAAATAAAAATACAATATATTTTAGCACTACCATTATATATGCTGATTGTGACATCAATATTATTATTATTATTATTATTATTAGTTGTTGTTATTGTTATGTACACTTATTTGAAAAAAAAAACAACTAAAACGTAAAATTATATACAAAATAAAACTACAAAAAAGTAAAATTAGTTAAAAAAATGTAATTACTTAATAAATAAAAGTTAAATTACAAAAAATTAAAATGTAAAAAGGTAAATTATTTATGGATAGATGGATAAAGATTTTAGGTGTTTATCAATTAGAATACATACCGAATGTGTCTAAATCACAAACAGAATCACACATGTTGATCAGAAGAGTCCAGATGTTCTCTAAATGATGGTTTGGCGTAAAAAAAAAAAAAAAAAGAGAAATGAGGCTTTGAACTGGACATACTCAGCAGAACATCTGCCTGGATGTTTGCTTACAAAACACACACGCATTTGTCTCCCGGCAACAGAATGATTTTCCATTAATAATGAGATGGGGCGTCAGTCATAACCCCATCGTTTTGATTATGAGGCTGTGAATATGTTTATTCCACATCAGCAAAAACACACTCAATTTTCACTGATTCACTTTATAAATACTGAAAATGAGGCTGAATTCCGTCCACCGAACATCTGTTTCTCACTCCGAGCTGATCTACACCAAAGTCCAGATACATTTACACTTCTCACGAATCATCTCACTTCCAGGGTTCAAGATCAGTGTCCCTTTGTGAAGGAGGATCTCTAGGGAATCCAAATTCAGACGGCATGGGTTCTCTCGCTGTCACCGGCGAATCGATTCGAGCCACCGCAGATATGCCGGAGAGGCAAAGGGTCACGGGCTTCCCTGCGGTACGGCCATTTAGCGCTCTTAAAAACCTCCCCTCCCACCGAGACTAAACTCAGATACAAGAACAAGACCAGCGAAATGGCCAACAGAGACCAGACTTGTGCAATAATTTCAGACAATGACTGTGCAGAATACATCTGTGGATGTGTGAGAGATTCTAGGCTGCACTGCAGTTATTTCGTTTTCTAGCTCATTTTTAGCGGTATTGAATGCTTGGCTAAATGGCCAAAATTACGTGGACACCTTCTAATTAACAAGTTTGACTAACTCGGTTACACTGATTAAAAGCGGCTGCTTAAAATCAAATGAACAGCCATGAAACCTCAGCAGGCAAAGGATTTTTGTAGAATTGAGAGTCCGTTCTGTTACCAGCATGATAATGCACCGATGCACAAAGCAAGGAGCATAAAGAAATGGTTTGTTGAGTCTAGGTTAGAAGAGCTTGACTGGCCTGCATGAAGCCAGTCTGAAACCCCACTGAGAAGCTTCACGATGAATCTGAGCGCCGACTGTGAGTCAGAGCCCTACGCTCAACATCACGCCCGACCTCACGGACACTTTATATCTGAATTGAGAAAATCTCCACAGCCATGATCTAGTGGAAACTCTTTCCAGAAGAGTGGAAGCTGTTAAAGCAGAAGGTTTTGAATAGATAAGCTCAACAAGCTCATGTAGGTGTAGTGTTCAGTGTTCAGGTGTCCACATAGAATACTGTGCAAAAGGCTTTGGCCGTTAGTATTTTCATCAACAAAAAAATGCTTTTAAGACAGTAATTAATTTTGCTGTAGTGTGTCAGTAGGAAATATCAGCTTACATTTCCAAACATTCCTTTTGATTCCTTTAAATCCAGAATAACTTTGACAATGTCTCCAAGATACACTAGGAAACCTACCTGCAAATTAAACTGATATTTCCTACTGACACACTACTTTTATTTCCACTTACCCTTTTTTTGATGAAAATATTAATGGCCTAAAATTTTAACATAGTAGTGTATATTTGGTCATATAGTGTGTATTAGGGGTCAAAAGCACTCCTTTTATCCTTGTACACATTTTGGACAAATTTGCATACTGTTTTATGCTACTCCTCCTACAATATTTGTCCAATTTTAGTGCTGCTAAATAAGTGGGAAAAATCACAGCCTTTGTGGCTTGATAATCGGACTAAGACATTTCAATACTATTTTGATCAATCAGGTTCAATCGTCACTAATAGGTCATCTTCAGGCCAAACCTCACAAAATTAACTTGAATATTTGGCGTTTTTTTTTTTTTAAAAGAACAAAGTTCCTGAATTCGAAAGATGCCAATATTGATGTCAGTCATTTTCTTGCAACATCATCTGTGCATATTAAGACAAATCTTTGCCACAATGTCCTGATTGCCCCATGAATGATATCAAATGCTATAAAGATAGAAATACCGGTAAATCTACTAACATTCCTTGAACTAATTTATATTATGTAACCAAAGGGAGTCGTATGACCAGACAAATCTGCTCCAATGTACAACTGGCATGTGCCAGTGGGGCTTGGCTGCATAATTGCTGCCTGCAGCTAAATTTGCCATTGCTTTCCCTCTCGGGTAAAGCACAAACATCGAGAGGCCCGTCTGGTTTCAGACCTGTAAATAAGACTGAATGTCAGCGTGGCGTCACCACAGAAAGACAGGACTTCACTGACCTTCTGAGAGGCCGACCCAGCATTCTCAAGACATTCTGCCTGTCCATTTTCTCCTCTCTTCAGGGTGTGACGACTCCACGCTACTGAGCCAGATCCAGGAGCTCCACAGCAGTCATTGAGTCATTGGCTACGATACACCAATCTGTCTGTGGGAAAAATAGAGAGAGAGAGAACCAATATAGATGAAGACAAAATGACTGTCAAAGCACTTGAGCAGTGTATCGCGTTCTCTTATATTTACACAGCTAAGGGTAACTGATTATATTCAAGACAAAAACACTGACTGAGTGCACAGACACTCTGTCTTATTGCTGAATGGAGCCCAGTGTTGAGAAATGGTGATTGTTCTTCATTCATCAGCTCTCGAGAGTTGGAGAGACAAATGTGTGAGATAAATGACAGGCTTTCCTCCGCTTTAGAGTCATAGTGGTCCCGGATTACAGAGTGGTAATTTTTATGTTGGCCACTGTATGTTCTAGCTGTGTAATTGGCATACGTTGGTGCTAATGGTGGAGTTACCGTGTTCAGAAGAGACTAAATTACCATTCATTATGATGGAACAACACAAACAGAGAGTGAAGCTCCACGGTTTTCTACAATAAATAGATAAGTACTAGGCAAACTGGTAAAATTGGGTGTAATTACAAAGAACGTTGGAGAAAAATAAAATGTTAAAACTAAAGCTGCATGATCGTGACAAAAATCGTAATTGTCAATTAATTCCCTTGATACTGTAATCACTCTTACATTCACAAAACCGAATTTGCATATAAATTAGGGCTGCAAATTTAACATGTTAATTTAGAGTTATTAATTATGTATTAAAAATAAAGCATTGCAAAATTTATGTCATTAATCATGGCCCCCCTGACTCGTATGTAAATTCTTGGGATAAATGGAACAGAACGCAGGCGTGTTTCTAAAAATACAAGTGTTTTAAACTTGACACAATATCTCAAAAATGCAAAGACATTCATCAGCAGTTTTGGGGTTTTCAGATTTTATTTATTCATTCATTTATTGCTTTGAAAAAATATTATACTTTTATTCAGAAAGGATGCATTAAATTGTCAATAAACACATTTAGAATGTTACAAAATAAATGATTTCTGAAGGATCATGTGACACTGAAGACTGGAATAATGATGCTGAAAATTCAGCTTTGCATCACAATGAATAAATTATATTTTTAAGTATCTTCAAATAGAAAATAGCTATTTTAATTTGTAATAACATTTCACTAGTATAATGTTTTACTGCATTTTGATCAAATAAATGCAGCCTTGGAGAGTAATATAAGATGTCTTTCAAAAACATTAAAATAACTTAACCAACCCTAAACATTTGAATGGTAATATACATTACATTATCAATTGAATATAATTAAATATACAGCCACCAAATCTACCTGCTGCAGGTCAGTGATGGGCATAATTTCAATCACATAGAAATTAACACTGCATTTGCACTGTCTATGATTCTCTCATCTGCCTCAATAATGCAGACTAATGTCATTGAATTATCTTTAATTATGTGGGTTCAGCTGCAAATATTGAAATATGTGATTATTTGTAATTAATTTGATTAATTAATCGCCATATCTTGTATTAATCCGATTACAATTTTTAATCGTTTGATAGCTCTAATTAAACATAAGTAAGTCAAGGCAGCAGTTAAACAGTACCTTCACATTGGCCCTCTTAGCAACATAAAAACACTTTTCCAATTATGCCCAGAAAGTGAGCATCGTGACAATACTAGCGCGCTCCCAGCCATTAAAATCACTGAAGCTGTCACTGTAAGTTTACACAGTTTGAGCCCTGCAGTTCAGCGCAAGTTCACTGAGTTCTGGACTCGCAAACGCGCCCCTTAAAATCAACATAGCTGTCTCTACTGCAGGTAAATATCTCATTTGCACCTCGCTATATTGGCTGTTACACCGATTGCACTGCTAGCGAGCGGCACGACATGTAACAAATTCAAAAGAATTCCAAATTACCAACGGTTCATTTGGCTTTGGTTCTAAAGCATCTAAATGTCAGGTGATGTTTCGCCAGTGCTCAATTTCACGTGCCATCACGTACCAAAATAAAACATGGAACACAGATGTGTCGATCAGATTGCTTATAACTCACTCATTAAGGACCAGATGTTATTAATCATGGTAAATATAGATGGTTTTAAACGCCTCCGATTGGCCATTACATTCATGTGCATGACTGACGTGTCTGTGATTGGTTACAAAGCTCAACATAATCAAAAAAAAAAAAAAAACACAACCTTTCTGTAAAACTCCCAAAACTATATATACAACTGACTGCAGTTTTTGATTATTATTATTAATTATTAGTTAATAAAGGGTCATTTTTGTGTGGTTCCTTGCACAATACTATGTTATGAGCTCCAAACACTTTTTAACATATAGTGCACAATTTGTAAAGTAATACGTTTTGATGTTTGCATCACATAACCAGCTCCATATGGAAGGCTTTTCTAGCATAGTAAACTTGCTTGTTAGCACACCTGGTAAAGCATAACTCTTGCATTGCGAAGTGAGTCCTGTGAAACACGAGTCATGGTAAAACAGTTTAAAGACTTGTATAAGCAAGATAAAATGGCATGGTTGCTTTAGTAAATGTGTTTTTATCTCATGGTTGCTTTTGTTAACCCCATCAGTTAGTATATGCTACATCATTTTCAAACACGATTAACCTTTTAGTGCCATTTAATTTCCAAACTGCCTCAAAACATACAACAACCAATGTAATAAATTGCCATAGTCACATTTATTTGTTTTAGATAAAAAAAAAAATTAAAAAAAAGTTGCATGATTTTAGTGCTTTTTCACTTTGAAAGTGTCAGTAAACATGCAAGAAACATAATAATATTATTTTGCAGAAATGTTGCCACAGGCTCCAATGAGTCTGGTTTAAAGAAAAAAATCAAAACAAAAACGTAGAAGTAGAAAACGTCATCACTTTTCATGATTAGGTAATCATGGTTGCAAAAATTGTAATGCTTATTTCATTATTGTGCAGTCCTAACTGAAATCGTATACTGCATTACATCAAATTAGAAATAAATATATTTTCTGAGGTATTTAGAGTATGTTGCTGCAAATTTAAGGGTTAACAATGTCCTGTGCTCTACGCAACCAAATCAACAAGCATAACGCCTTCTACAATAAATACAGTCATGACACGGATAAGAACAACCGTTAGTCTTCAAGCATTAGTAAAAAACAATTTGAGGATAGACAGGTACAGTCTGTCCAAAGGCAGAGCAAACGTTTAGATGTTACATCAGAGAAATCTGTGACAAGCAGTGAAGGAAAATGTTGTGCATTTGAATATTCCCTACTGAGGTTTTATTAGTCTTTTTTTTCCCCAAGGAAATATGCTTTCATTAAAGCCAATGGGAACTGTTGGGTCACGTTGGCAAATCTGCACTGCTTGACTGCAATTGTGTAAGCCTTGAAATTCAAAAGCTGAAGCAAAATCCCCTTTGAGCACCTCAGGGATTGGAGCTGAGGAGAAGAAAAACCTTCAAAAAATCACTTCATTTGCCATTTCTATCAGCATCTGACTTCTTGACCTTTGAATACAAATGCAGAAATGCTCTCTTGTAGGCTTATATTCAATTGTCTAATGTGTACAGAGTTATTGAAATGCCGTCAAAGTATGGCATAAAAGTAATGACCAGAACATATAACTTCATTTCAAGGACACACTACAAGCTTAGACTGTTATATTGAGTTAATTAAACGAGATACTGTTCAAAAGTGAGTATTTAAAACAAAAGTAAAACACGAAAAGGTTCAGTTATGACTGGTTGCTTTTCTAGTCATTTGAACAAATCATCTTTTTCTTATTGCCTTCAAACATCCCTGGTTTTCTTTCCCATCATTAGATCTGCAGATTGCAAATGAATCACATCTAAGAAAATGCCAAACTTTCATCAGACGCAGCTACTGAGCTGAGAAGCGACACCGTACCGCAATAATTCCGCGTACACACTAGCATTTGCGCACATACACACTTGTTCACAACATTGCTTAACTTCTCAGGCATGACAGCAAGGAATCGCTTTGTATAAAATCTTTCCATTCCGATAAAAGTGAAACGCTCGTCCAAATAAGTCCAATCTGGCAACCTGAGCGAAGGAAGGCGAGTGTACGAGAGGCGCGATCGGCATCAGTGCACTCCTCCGTTCCAAACAGGCCTGCTGTCGACACTTTCACAACAAGCATGCGTCAGATCTCTATGTTGTTAGCGATCTAACTTCTCAAGCGTTCCTCTTGTGATTTATATAACATAACACGCAAGGACAGGATATTTAAATTTCTTTATGTCAGTGCTTTTACCCAAAGCGAATTACAAATGAGGAATGCTGATGCAGGTGCGTATCATCAAGAGCGAATGCCTTTGTGAAACAAACACACTAAACACCTCCACAAAGACAATCTGAGGAAAGAGGTTTTACAAGGCACCAGCTTAAAATAGAAATTTTTCCAGGAAGAGCTAATTACTGAACGATACAATAGTCTCTGTAGTTGTATTCGGATTCATTTGGATATATTTCAGTTGTAATGTTCATTGTGCTTGCATATAACAGAAATGACTTTTCTATTATCTTAGACCATCCTGTAAAAGAGCTTTCTAAATTGGTGCATTATACAATTTAAAAAAAAACAAACAAAAAAAAAAAAACACAACATCAAGGCTCAAACTCTGCTTTAACAGATACAATAATCAACACAAAGGCAGCTGCTGAGTTTGATTCACTAAAAGAATCAGCTCAAAAATGTTGTTAGTTTGTGAATCGAACAACACTGTTTTCACTGTATGTTTGCGGGGATTGTGATTTTAAGAAACAATATTGAAGTTAAAATAAAGATTGTGATAGATCTGAAAGATTAACATAATAGCGAGTAAAAATAGTTTTGTTTTCTGATTTAAATCAGTTGAATAATCAGTATTTTGGACAGAAATTCAGGTCACACAGTCTACACACATTTGCCCTATATAATACCATTCAAAAGTTTAAGATCTGTACTTTTGTAATACTTTTATTTAGGATGCTTTAAAATGATCAAAGGTGACAGTAAAGACGTTTACAATGTTACAAAATATTTATATTTCAAACAAATGTTGTTCTTTTGAACTTTCTATTTATCAAAGTAAAAATAAGAAAAATAAAATGCATTACGGTTTCCACAAAAATATGAAGCAACAATTATTTTCAAGAGTGATCATAATCAGAAATATTTCTCGAGCAGCAAATCAGCATATTAGAATGATTTCTGAAGATCATGTGACTCTGAAGACCGCAGTAATGATGCTGAAAATTCAGCTGCACATCACAGAAATAAATTACAGTTTAACAGATATTCACATAGAAAATAGCTATTTTAAATGCTAATAATATTTTACAATACTACTGTTTTTATTGTATGTTTGATCAAATAAATGAAGGTGAGCAGAAGAGACTTTCAAAAACATATAAATCATATCTTCGAATGGTAGTCTATGTTATCCAACCGTTCATGAAGACTTTTACTGTAGTATAATATATTATAGATAAACCTGGTTCTTGTGGTTAGACTGTATGCCGAGAGTCAGGAATCTGACTATACACTATTCTCAGCGGTCCAGTTCATACTATACCATCTGAATCCTCTGAACGTTCATCTGCTGCTAATGAGGTTATTATAATAATGGACGTGTAAATGTGCTGAAAAGACCCATTATCTATGATGCCAGCTATTTTCCTCTGCTTTTCTATCACTTGTAAGGGCAAATCCAAAATGAAATGAACGTTGGATTGGCAAAGCAACAGCACTCACAGCGATACGGTTCACATGCAAATAAGGCCAGAGTCAGGCAGGGGGTCGCAGGCTTTGTGACCCGAGACACTGAAGCAGCTGTCCGGTCAACAGCAGCAACCCCTGAGAGAGACAAATGAAGCAAGATGTGGAGGAGGAGAGAGTGATAGATGAGAGAAAGAAATCTGAGACTGAAGGACATAGAGAGCGACTGCTATTCCAAACTATATTAACAGTTTCAAAAGTACAAGTTACATTTAAAGATTTGCTTCCCCAACATTTCATCTGACCACAATCACAAACCCACATGACTGTGGGCAAAGCCCTGATTAAATCACAGCGCATTATAATAAACATGCAAACACTACAAACCTTTTTATACAACAACCGCCCCTCAGAGATCACTCTTTTAATGACTAATTAAGTCAACAAACACAAGGAGAGCTCTATAACAGACTCACTGGTTTGCTCTTTATCAGAGCTCTTTGGAAGTAAAATGACACTCTTGATCAGCGGCTCTCAGTGAAAGGACAGGAGGGGAAAAACAATACTAATACAGATAACAAAATGCAATTAACCAAATTATCACGTATTTAGGATAGTAAAATATATAAGCTTATAAAATAGAGTAGAATATACTTTCAATATATTGTTTTGAAGGGACAGTTCACCAAAGATCTTAATTTGGTCATCATTCAACCTGTGTGAATTCCTTACCTCTGTGGCACATAGAGAATATTTGGAGAAATTTGAATTTTATTTATTTATGTGTTTGTTTGTTTGATTCATTTGTCATCAAAAATGATTGGTTGCCAACATTTTTCAAAATATTTATTTTGTGTTGCAAAGAATAAAGAACGTCATTCAAGTTAGTAATGACATAAGGGTAAGTAAATCATGCCAGTTTTCATTTTCATTTCATTTCATTTAAAGCCTTAGTAAATATTTGTAGATTTATAAATATTTTCAAATTAGGTAAAAAAAAATTAATAATAATAATAATAATAAATATATATATATATATATATATATATATATATATATATATATATATATATATATATATCTTTAAAAAAACAGTACAATCAATACAGTATATCAGCACTATAGGGTCATTCCACATTATAATATACACACATAAAAAAAAAAAAATATAAGACAAGTAAACAGACCGTTTTTTATCTATAATTGAATGCACAAATAAACACAGAGTAATTTGCATTTGGGCTTAATGACACTCATTCACAATAACGGTTAACACACTCACAGTAAGAATGAACGCAACAACAATCTTAATTTTCAAAAACCTAGAAATTCTTAATAAATGTTTACTGCACACAAACATGACAAAGATGAAAACATCCCAAAAACAATCCCTTAACGGACAATTTTCCTCTTAGAAACAATGAAACATGAATGCTAACCTTGTTTTCCATCATGTGCAACACTGATAATGTCTTTTAATATTTCATTTTGCGCGGAAGCAAATATCAAGCCGCCTAATGCTTGTGCACAGCTGGCCGATTCTGATCTATTGTGCAACACACCAGGAATCTCAGACTTCCACGGATGAGATGTAAACAGAATCATTCAGCACTGAACTCAAGTATTAATGTTACACCTGTGGTTTGTTCAAACGAGAAAGAGATCTGCAGTTTGCTTTCTTTGTCAACTAAAGCTTGTATCGATTACAATGCAGTATATGTGGAGTGTTTCAGACTTTAGTTGGTATAAATATGAAACACTCTCAACTCCAAGAGAGGGTTTCCATTAGAGTCAGAGCTCTTCCACGCTTTTGCTCTCGCTCTTTCTGTACAGATGCTCTTTTGTACCATCTCCATGATACGAGCCTTCAGCAGGCCTTTCATTTTGCATTAAATTATAGAAAGACCTAGACAACAGAATAAAGAGAAGGAGAGGGGCGAGATAATATAATCAAGGAACAAAATGGAAAGCAACTCTGTGCTGAGGTTGAGTTTGGTTAGTATATTTTGACGTCTGAATTATGTACTGTTCATGTCAGGAATCCAGTGGCACTTTTGCATTTGCTGCTTGATTCCTGCAACTGATATCAGACGACTTCCAACGGAGAGATCAGATGAGTTCAGATGACTGCCAAATGAAACTCTACTGAGAGAGAGCAGTAATCAAATACAGCAGAACTCAATAAGTCCCACAGAAGAGGTGTGAATTTATTGAAACAGAATATAAATATTTTCTGTTAATAAGTTTGGGGTCAGTTTTTGTTTTGTTTTTTGTTTTGTTTTTTGGAAAGAAATTAATGCACTAATTACCTGCACCTGCACTCAATCACCAGAACACTATGGACCTGTTTACACCTGGTCACTTCACTTTCTCTGATCGGATATCTGATTTGTTCAAACGTTTTCATTTACACTTGGCCACATAACGGATATAAATCCCTTCTTCAATTCTCGCGCTATATGCAAATTTAACGTAGTTCACGTCAATGAAAGCAATAGATACAGTATGCTCTGCATTTTATTCCTCATCAGCTAATTTCAATATCAGAGACCGCAACAGGAGAGAGCGCAGCATCAGCACTGGGGAGATAGGTTAGTCTCACTACTTTTTAATGAAGATGATTGTGTGTTGAGCGTCTGCGACAACTACTTTCAGTTTCATTCGCGGCAGTTTGTGTGTCGGCTTGCTGAAGAGATACTCAGCTACTCATCCGCGGTGATGCTTTTTGCATTAGCGCTGTCATATCTGAATATAACATGCCATATAGCCTATAAAACGCTCTCACACGTTTATTATTTGAATATTTTGGGAGGAGTAATATTTGCATATGTGGTTTCAACAACCAGATGCATTTACACTTGAGCGATCGGATTTAAATGAGTCTCGAAAGCGTTTCGGAGAGCATTTACACCTGGTCTTTTCAGGATCGGATAGCTATCCGATCAGAAAAAATGCATGAAGTGTGTAAACAGCCCCTATAAGAGCACTCTCAGTGGTTCCTTCCTAGGCCCTGTGGACTGTTGACACTTACCTGTGCTCTTTCTACCTCGTTGATTCTCTTTGGATTAGTGGACTATGGACTGCTACCTGGAAGTGCAGATGAGACTGTCACCTTGCATTCTCTGAATTTGATCTCAGAGTCTTCACCGTTGCTAAAAGTTTATGCTTGCACTAATAAAGAGAAGTTAAGTTTGCCTGCATCCTCCTTGTTCTCATCCTTGGTGAACTGTGACAAAATCACGTGACACTGAAGACTGGAGTAATGATGCTGAAAATGTAGCTTTAAATCACAGAAATAAATTACATTTTAAAGTATATTAAAATAGAAAACTTTTATTTTTAATTGCAATAATATTTCACAATTTCCCAGTTTTTTGTTTGTTTACTTTTTTGTATGTATTGTTCATTAAATAAATGCAGCCTTGACGAGCATAAGAGACTACTTTAAAAACATTAAAAATCGTACTGATAAAGAAAAAAAAAAAGTATATGCAGTATATAAACAGTCAAAACCCAGACAACACTTAATATATTAAGCTACATGAAGAAATTGTTAGAAACTGAGTATAACTTTACTTTAAAAAAAAATTAAAAATAAAGAAACATTAAAAAATAATAATAATAACAAATAAATGTAATAAGTTATCAAGGAGATCCAGAACTCATTTGAGTTGTAAATGATTCAAAAATTGGCCTATATAGTGAAAAAACATAATAATCCAGGCAAAACATTAAAAGATCTAGGCCAGATCTTTCTTAATGGTCATGAAAAAAGCCCCCAAACATCCAAACAGCAGATAAAATATTAAAAAACGAAGCTGTGGAATGGACTCTGTGAGCATTTCAATGAAAAGAACCTGTAGTTTGCGATCCGTCTAACTGGGCGGTCATAGCGGTAGGTGTTTAGGAGAGATTTCATGACAGAGAGCAGGAGATAAACCAGCGTATTGACCTCCTGGAGTGATCCTGCCCGCTTGAAGAGTGTTTGCCAAAAGTTTATAATCTTCAAAAGAAGAGCTGAGGCCTCGAAAACTACACACCTTCACTTGCAAACATACCCTGAAGCTTTCTTTATATTATCAGTATCATAAATGAAAGAGCAGTACCCTGGGAAACTTTGATCTGAGTGTGAATGCACTAAAGTGGAACATCATCAAAGCAATTTGTGCCATTTAAAGTTATACCATAAAATAAACATCTTGTGTAAAGCCTGATGGATTTTTTTTTTTGACATTTCCTGCTCATGCTCTCCATGAAAAAAGCACCAGGATCTGTCAGTAGGACGGCATTAGACAGAAAAAACACCCGATGGGATCTCAGATACTACTGTAAAAGTTCAGAAAATCACAAACCGGCTCATGCGTTGCAAAATTAGGCCAATTCCCATTTTACAAATCTAGATGAGATCTTCATCTGGAGTGTGTTTTCAAATGCTGTGATGTTCGGAGCAATGAAGATCCAGCATATTCCCAAAATCAGTCTCCTGTGGCAGACCATCAGTGCGGATCCAATAGCAGAACATGTATGCGTGGTTTTAGCAATAATGAATCCTCATAAATAAAGAGTGAGGCAGACTCTTGAATGCTGGATGAGTAGACGACGTAAATCTCAAGTGGGACACTCCATCGGAAATGAATCTCAGTGCAGAGAGCTGCCACTGTCTCCTCCAGCATGACACTTTCACTTTAAGTGCTGGTGAAGCTCCACCACACGATATTGTTCCTGTCCCCTGATCCCTGCTATGTACTATGTGAAAATGTACATGCGAGGATTGATTTAAAAATATCTTCTGGTTGAATGGAAAGGACAGGGGAAGAAAAGTCACACTGAATGAGGCCATGACAAGGTGGACTAGGACACATGGATGGACAGAGAGAGAAAAAGGGGGAAGACTGGATTTTGAAGTCTTAGTAACAATGTTAGTAGGAAATGTAGAGATTATGATTCAGATTATTTACTTATTTGTGTATTAGCCATATACAGTCAATCAAGTCAATGGAGACCAATGCTGTTTTGGACTAGTTGCCAAATGACATCCCATAGGCGTAATGGTTTTTATACTGTACAAACTGTATATTTTATCGCCCTACACCTAACCCTACCCCTTACAGGAAACTTTCTGCATTTTTACTTTCTCAAAAAAAAAAAAAAAAACATTTTTGTATGATTTATAAGCCTTCTGAAATATGGGGACATGGGGAAATGTCCTCATAAATCGCCTTCTCCTTGTAATAGCTATGTCATACTCGTGTCATTATACAAATTTGTGTCCTCATATGTCACAAAAACGTACACACACACACATTACTAAAATTAGAAATAAATAATATTAACATTTATTGTATGGAATTACTAAAATAAAACAGATTTATTCCTTAGATAAATGTATTTTGCAAATACATGACAATGGCAATCAACCACTTTTATTTGACCCCCACTGCATCTTATTTCCTATGAAAGAATTTTTGAAAAAAAAAAAAAAAAAAAAAAAAAATATATATATATATATATATATATATATAGGTTTATATAGGTTTGAAAAAAGGTGAGGGTGAGTACATTTTCTGGAAAATAAAAATGCACACCAGGATATCAGGGCAGTCACGACTGATTCTGATACTGGGTCATGCTACTCGATGTCATGAAAATTGGTAAGTATTGTATGAACTGGTTATTTGTACGATCTGACTCATACAAAACCATTTAAATTGCAGGTAAAAGGTTCAACCTTAAATCTGATCCTCAGGTATAAAATTGGACAAATTCACCACCAATTCGCCAAATTGTAAAATAGTCATGAATTATGATCTGAACTGTGCTGGAGTCATTAGACTGAATAAAACAGCATCCATCCTGCACCAGCATAATCTATCATTTCTAAGTGATTCTTAAAAGCAATGTATTGAATTCACTTTAGTTCAGTTCAATATTAAATCATAAAAGGAGATGGCATTTATTAAAATCTTTACATCATTGCTAATTATAAAGGACAACTTGACTTTGGAAGAACCTTTGAACAACTTTGTTTTTAATGACGTAATTCAAAGTGACAAACATCTTTTTTTTATTTACTCATATCATTAATTAATTATTTTGTTTCGCTTTTCAGTAGACATTGCATTAATTCTGAGCCAGTGAAAACATGAGTAAAAAATAAATAAATAACTGTAAATGTCATAGAAGAGGTATATCGGATGAAGGTCACAGGAGATTTTTCAGGCACTTTGCAAATGCAAATAATTGACAAAAACATGTGCAAAACAATAGAGTCCAACCTTTTCATATTAACGAATAAATGTTAGGTTACAGCATACTGCCTTCTTTAAATTGTTGCATTATTGTCAAAGGACATGTACGTCTCCATATTTTCAGAATGACTCCTCAATGAAAAAATTATACATTTTAAGAGAAAAACACTGAGCTGCAGGCAGAAGAAGAGAGAGAGTGAACCGGTTCTTAGTTCAAAATGATTTCACCTCCACCACTTCAGAGCCTTTATGTTCACAGCACATTTTATCAGTGTCATAAAGATGATGGGCGAGGCCCGAGGACAAAGGATGGGCATCAAACGCCGAGGCGCCGCGGACACAGCGTTTCACAGTGTGACCTGAACTCTATAAAAGCAGCCCTCGCCGATCACACACTGAGTCCAGAGACTCCGGCCGAGAGAGTTAAGCAGATTGATGGACAGATAAATGGGAAATGGAAAAGGAAAAATATTCAAGGGGCAAAAGAATTGGTCTTTGGCACAGTAGGCAGAAACCACAGCAAAACACGGCAGAATCCTTTGGAGAGCAATATGACAAGTTCACATCGTCCCTCTGAAATCACTGCATTCGGACATCAATGCATGCGAGGGGTTTGCTGGAATGAAAGCGACCCAAAAACACCACCAACAACAACATCATTTATACAGTGTCTAATTACACATGAGGGGTTTAACTGAAACAGCCACATCTTTCCATCCTCGAGCACTGTTATTTGGTCCTGACTACACTGCCAGAGGCTTAATGTCTGTAATCATGTGGCTGTATCCATTCATGGCCTCTGTTGTTATGAATGACCTCCAAAACAGAGACTGAGAGAACGGTTTTGAACAGGAGTTCAATCAGTCTTTTATTGTCAGCCAAACACCATTGAGTTTTCAACCTGCTGGAAAGCTACAAGTCATTCTAGCTGCTCAGTGCTCGCCATTAGCTTCTCCGAGCTGGTTAAAGACAAAACGAGGGCAGTTTTCTTTGTTCTGTTGACATATTTGAAAACAGGATGTCAAGGACTTGTCCTTTTCCATAAAACAGCCATTATATTGCTAAATTGCAATCAATCAATCAATCAATCAATCAATCTTCTTAATCAGTATTTTTGTCCCATTTAAGAAAAAAAAAAAAAATCTAATCTCATTTATTAAGACATGTTTTTATAAAATAGTTAAGGTATTTTGATAAAATAAATAATAAGTTATTTTGTAAAGTTTATAACCAACATTTTGTGAACATTATTCACAGTTGGCCAATGGGGCTGAGAATTAAGTTAATAATAATAATAATAATAAGGATGATGAATAAGATATATTGATATATATTTTAGATATCTTCTTAATAATATCTTTAAAGGGGTGGTTTACTGCTTTTTTTCTTTGCTTGATTGTGTTTATGGGGTGCAATATAACATGTCTTCGTGTTTCGTTTGTTAAAAAACGCCTTATTTTTCATATATTTCACCTTTATTGTAAGCCGCTTTCTCCTGTCATTTGAACGACCGGTTGACTTCCTGATTCTATGAAACCACTCCCTCAGAAACAGGCGATGGGCTCAGATTGGTTAGTTGGGCCGGTGTGTTGTGATTGGCTAAACTGCGTACTGCACATCGTCCGGAAACTTCACGCCCATCACCTTTACTGGGCGACAGCTGCATGTGCTCCGGTCAAATGTAAATAATGTCGTCAATATTGCCGTATCAGTTTGAGCCAGAATCAGACCCAGAAAGCGGTAATGAAGAGAGTCGAGCAGAACTTCCGCAAGCACGGCTCTTACAAACGTTTCTGAATGGAAGTTTGCTGTTGTGATTACATATAATTTTTTGAAGTTTGTACACGTTTGTCTTATACACACAAAATAGCATCGAACTAACTGGCTACTAACCAAACAGCGTTGGCTTGTGTTTACGTTCTTGATCAAATCGAAAAATTACGTCATAAAGTACACATGGAAAATACATTTACAAAATTAGTACATAAAACATTACGTCTGAAATTATACATGCAAATACATTTAAAATTATTGGTAACACTTCATAATAACTGCACGCTATGAATCATTAGGTAAGCATTAGTAAATAGTCAGTTCATCCTTTATAAAGCATTGTTCCAACATTAATAGTCATTAGTAAGCAGTTTATAAATACAGCTATAAATGTTTTGTTCTTGATTTATAAGCATATCTATTACAAAGGAGATTTAAAGGCTCAGTTATCTTCCTAACAGAAAAAAAATAAACAAACACAGCACAGAGGGATACAGAACTCAGAAATATTTATTTCAAGATGAAAAAAAAAAAAATGAAACTGTCCAACTGTACACTTTAATTTTTCTTTTAGTTGTACAGTTGTACAGTTTCCTTTTGCATCATGAAAAATATTTCTGTGTTCTGTATCCCTCTGTGTTGTGTTTGTTTAACTTGTCTGTTTGGAAGATAAATGAGCCTTTAAATCTGCTTTGTAAATGCTTTACGAGGTATGAATAGTCCTCACTTTAGATGAGCTCACAAAAATAGATGGCTGGCAACTACTAAATGTTTTATAACTACCTGACTTAATCATGAATTACAGCAGGAATATGTGTTAATAAAGCATTTATTAACACACTGAGGAACTATTATCATGTGTCTAAATAATAAGATTCATAAATGTACATTTAAATAGTTTATTAATCATTTACTTACACTTTCTAAATGATTGTATGAACCACTGACAACTCCTAAATAACTGGTTTGTAAATAACGTAATAATTTAGAAATTATAAACTGATCATTAATAAAGTATGAAAAATACAATTATTAAACATTACAGATATGCTCAAGAACAAAACATTTACAGCTGTATTTATAAACTGCTTACTAATGCCTATTAATGTTGGAACAATGCTTTATAAATGATGAATTGACTATTTACTAATGATTAACTAATGATTCATAGTGTGCAGTTATTATAAAGTGTTACCAAATTATGAAATCTTACTTACAGGTTGTGGCCCAACAACTGCTGCCTCTGGTTTTAAAGTTGGAACTGCTCCATGTTTTAGTAATAGTTTCTGTGTGAATCCGGCATTGAACTCTGAACTCTCTTGATTCTGGAAGCTGTCTTCCGTAAAATGCGCAGCACAGAGAGCTAAATTAGGATTGTAATTGTCAGGAACATAATCAAACATAAATTTTAACCATTGTTGAGGAACTACAGCGTCCGTAGGAAGCCCGAACACAGAAGACCTGACAGCTGGGTGAAAATAACACCGTTTCGACGGCATGGCTACAACTCTCCACTATAACTCTTCCTCTTCGACACAGCCGCAGAACATGGCCTTGCCCCCTCTTTTGCATGTTCCGGAGGGAGGGGTTGATGCAAATTTATGGGTTTTTTACGTATGCAACCCAGGAAGTATCTCGTTGTAGTCCCATATGAGTCGTTTTTGTAGGCATTAAACTTCCTGATTTTTAAAAGACGATATCTCCGCTTACGTTGAACTTTCAGCGCAGCAACTTTGCAGATACTGTTCATGCACCAACAGCAACATTACACACTATTTAAAATGAAAAAAGTGAAATCGCAGTAAACCACCCCTTTAAGTAAACTGCCTTTGGATGTTTAGATAGATAGATAGATAGATAGATAGATAGATAGATAGATAGATAGATAGATAGATAGATAGATAGATAGATAGATAGATAGATAGATAGATAGATAGATAGATAGATAGATTTTATTTTATTTTATTATTGAAGGATTTATATATAAAATAGCTTATGGACTTTCTTTAATATTCTCCAAAGAAAATTTATTCTCCAAAAGCTCTTAGCAAAAACTAAACTGCAAACAAATAAACAAACAGATGGATAAACAGACAGACAGACAAATAAATAAATAAATAAGATTCTTGATTAGTATTTTTGTCTTGTTTTTTAACAAATCTATCTGAACATCCTTAATCCCAATTAGTAAGACTTGTTTCCAAAACATAGTTAAGCTTATTTAGTACAGATGGCATTTTCAATCATTTCAAAGTCAATCATTTTAAATGCTACAGAATAATTTTGGCATCACAATCATTTAATGTAGAATATTAAAGGGTAGGTATTCACTTTGAAATTTGAAGTTTATATATCATGTCGGTCAATCTAATTGGATGAGCGGATGGCTGTGGTTAACCTAGTAAAGGCCTGACTGCTCAAAAACACCTTGAACTCGCTGATCACTTTATTCCAGCAAGAAACCGAACAGTTTATATTGGAGCTTGTTAATTCTGCACTGGGCTGGAAGTTGTCCTTCATGCCGCACATAAAACCCTTATCGCTGACAGGCTGCTGACCCTTCTAGTATGTATTTTTTACGTGTATTGGACATGACACACTCACGCAATTACACTACAAATGTCCTTGTTTCAAAGGGCGGCGCAAATTCGAGCCTGGAGTCGTAGCTTTAATCAATTCTCATAACTGCTTTGACTGCAGCCAATTAAAGAGCCTTTACAGCGTCCAGGCCAGGGCAAGAACAGCGCTTTAATACAGAGAGAGAAGGAGAGAGGTGATGCACAGGAGATGGGATGTTGGCTGAATTGCGAAGGAGAGTTGCAGAGGAGAGAAAAAGCGAGTGTGAATGATGGCGGGAAAGGAATACGGCGTGAGAGAGAGTAAACAGAGGACGCTTTGGCTCACACTCCATCACATCCAGTGTGGTGCAGGCTAACGCTGAAAATCCTCACTGGAATGAGGCTTTGAGCTGCGGCGGCTGCTATTTTTAGCCAGGGGAAGTGTCTGTTTTTGAGTGTGGGTGCGTGTGCGTGTGTCAGAGGAGCGATGTCTGTTGTCTGCTATCCTGCTATGCCGGGGATATGTGTGAAAAGAGGGGTTATGGACCAATTACTCTGAGAGAGCAGGTAGAGAGAGAGAGAGACTGCGAGGAGACAGATGGGCTCTGATCTAACCCTATCACTGCTGGCCCACTGTTTGTGTTAATACTGCAACACAGCGCTGTCAAGCAACTGTGAAATATTCATCAAAGTATATCTCTGCTCAGGTGTGCAGATATGCAAAGTTCAGACGCTCGTGCTTAATCTTTACATTTGATCAAGTCAGCTAACAGTGGACAGGGCTTTAGCTTATTTACATGTGAGAGAAACTAAGTGCACTTGATATGCACTTCAAATCTTAAAAGTACATTTTAAACAAAAACTGTACTTGCAGATAATGTAATAATGCAATAAAAGGCCACTTAAGGGACTTTCACGACTGTCTCTTAATACACTTAAGTAGACTTTTAAAAAGCACATGAAATAATGTCAAAATTAAAGTTTACTTTGAACTGATTTTTAAATCATTATGTTTTAATGATCTTCTGTTGTGCTGTAAAGAAGTACACTTATTTTGATGTGTTTAGTAATGACATTTAGTGGTAATAATTTTAAATGTACTAAATTGCAACTTCATCATTACAAATACATTTAAATATATGACAAGTTTCAATAGAAATGACATTAAAGTAAACTATATTTTGGTTTACCATGATTGCTTGTCACCCATATTTAAAAGACAACAGAAGTAATTATGAAATTACATATAAAGATGTATTAAAGTCCTACTTCAGTAGGTCCAAAAAGTAATGTTCACTATTAAGAAAGTAACAAAATGTTAGATCAAAAGTATGCTGTAAGAAATCTGTGCAAATAAGGCACAACAAACTCATACATTTTTCATATTGATATTTTTACAGGTTTTTTACCTGTATTTTGGCCTGAAATTCATTGCATAGTGTTTAAGGGTTAACAAAAAATAATGCATAATGTCCTGGAAGAAAACTGATCGATTGTTTGTTTGTTCGTTCATTCATTCATTAGTGTTTTGTATATTTTAGGTTCTTCAAAATCTTTTCCTTACCCAATCTAACTCACATAAGTACAATTTATATTTCTCTACATGTATATAATACTTTTATGGAAGCCCGTTTCCACCACTGAATAAAAAATAATAAAAGGTTATTGCGACTTTTTATCTCACAATTTTGACTTTTTTCTCAGAATTGTGAGATATAAACTCATAATTGCGAGTTATAAAGTCCAATTTTGAGGGGGAAAAAAAGAGTGATATGTTCTCAGAATTGCGAGTTCACAATTAATATAATAATAATAATAAACTCGCAATTCTGAGAAAAAAAAAGTCAGAATTGTGAGATAAAAAGTCACAATTACCTTTTTAATTTTTTTACTCAGTGGCGGAAACAGGCTTCCATATACTTTAAAGCATAAACCAATAAATCAAAAGGTTTGAAAAAAAAAAGATCAAGAAAAAAAAAAAGATTAAAAATTCACTCATTTGTACAAACTTTTCTCAGAGCGAATTGTAGCCATATGCTATCCACATTGATTTTACCGTTATTTAAGACATTATTGAGACATTTTAGGAGAAACATTTGAGAGTTGATACTTAAATAATATGAAACTAAAATTAAGGAGATCTGAAATCTCAACATCTGAGCAATACAACTCTCCTCTAGCTATATAACCTCTGTCATCAATAATAATATGATAATTTTGTTTATCCTTGTTTTAAGAGCAGAGAATATGGCACTCTCATATTTGACAAACAGGCCCAAAATAAAAGTCTTATCACTGTAGATTTGACTTCCCACAAGTCTGTGGTCAATCAGATAAGTTTACCTTTAAAATCACACTGTTATGAAATAAACTCCAGATGACTTTGACTAGGCTCTGTTATAAACTAGGATCAGACCATCTCTAATGTAATACATATTTCAGACGACAGTAAATCTTGCTGACGTGATGCCATCAAACTCGCCTTTAAAGCCTTCTGCGCTCAATCTTGCTCTTTCTGTCTAGTTGAGACTCTCTTGTGCCAGCATTCAATGTCACAGGACCGATGCCGGGTAACTCATCAAATTACAGCCGCTCTGATGACAGAACGCTGGCTCCGCTTCAGCATCGGCCCACTGCAAAAGCACAGCTGATTAACGTAGGCTGACTCATCTAGGGAAGCCCACCACTGAATAAAACCAATTTAAACATGGTAATTGCAACTTTTTATCTCACAATTCTGGCTTTTTTTCTCACAATGGCAAGTTTACATCTAGCAATTCTGATTTTATTTTAAATTTTTTTAAGATTTACAAGATTTAAACTCACAATTGTGTTATAAAGTTGAATAAAAATTTCAAATTTCATTTGCAATTAATAAATTAAGAACTGCGGAATATAAACTTGCAATTCTGACTTCTTTTCTCGCAATTTTGACTTTTTTTTTTCTCTGAGTTGTGAGTTATAAAGTAAGAATTGTGCGAAATAAACTTGCAAATCTGCCTTTTTTTTCTCACAATTGCGAGTTTCTATCTCACAATTTTCTCGCAATTCTGACATTATTTCTTAGAATTGTAACATATAAACTCATAATTGTGAGTTATAGAGTAAGAACTGTGGGATATAAACTAGCAATTCTGACTTTTTTCTCACAATTCTGACTTTTTTTCTCAGAATTGTGTTTATATCTTGCAGTTCTGATTTTTTTTCTTACAATTGCAAGTTTGAGGAAAAAGTCAGAATCGCGAGAAAAAAGTCAGTTGCGATATATAAACATGCATTTCTGAGATATAAAGTCGCAGTTCTGAGAAAGAAGTCAGAATTTCAGAGTTTATTTCTTATTTCAACATTTTCTGAATTTATTTCGGTATTGAGAGATAAAAAGTCTCAATTATCTTGTTTTATTTTTTATTCCGTTGTGGAAACAGGCTTCCATACACTCATCTAATCTCACAGAGTAATATTCCTCCAGCTGAAACGAGATAGAATCAGCCTCAAAGTGTCCTAGTTAGAGTAATTGTTCTGCTTTGATGGAGCGAGAGTGTGCGGCGCAGTGAAGTTTCTCTGGAAAGTACTTTCACCTGCCGAGGCGAGGCCTGTCGGGGCGAGTGTTTTAGTGTAAGAGATCCGTGGGATGCGCATGGCTTCTCTGGGAGTGTCTGGCTGGTAATGATTTCAGCTGGCGCCGTTTGTTGAGCAGACACAGGCAAACATCATTTTCCCCATCTCGCTGGGATAGTCAACATCCCAATCGGAGGAGGACAGCGGACAAAGAGACGGAGCGAGTACAAGCCTTGGTTTCCCTTGAAAGCACACAATTTCTGTTTTGCTGTTCACTCTAACTATTGCTCTTCCAGTGCAGCTTAAATGTCAGCTCGCATTGAGAGTGATGCAGAAAACTGCACATATTGCATGGGCTCCACCTCTGCCTGCTACAACACGCGTGACACTTTTCTGTCACCTGCTATTTCGCTCTCGCTGAGCTTCTTTCTGCTTTCCTGCAAATGGCGCTGCAGGATTTTCAGATGTATTCAGTAGCAGCTGTTCTAAAAACGCACGGCAGGAAGCTCATCTGCTCCTCCTGTCAGTTTAGACTCTCACAGCTCTCACACACAGACAGATATCAAAAGAAAATAAGAGAGAAATAGAAAAGAAACATTTACGGTAACACTTTACCTTTTATATAGAATGCATTTTAAAAGTTTAAAACATTACTTATGCACTGTAATGCAACTCGTAATGCATTGTATGATGAATTCAGTTATAATACATTGCACTACATATCTATTCATTTCCACATCTTCAAAAAGTATAATGCATTAAAGCATGACAAACAAACCCTCAAATATTATAATACAGTTATTTTTGAAAATATATAATGCATCGCAACTATACGTTACGAATGCCTATATAAAGCATTTACAGAAACATCACAAAATGTTTAACATAAATCAAGTCGAAACAATGTCACACTTCACAGTTTTTGTAAACAATTGGTGGAGAAACTATGTGCAATAGGAAATTTCAGAAATAATTACCAAGAAACGGCAAGTAACACATTGAATTAAATGTAACATTTCGATGTAGAAAGACTGAAATTGTATATTCTTGTAAAACATATTTTAATAAGCTTTGTTTTATTTACAACTATATTTTTATTCTTACAATGTAGTTTTATATTATTATTATATACCCTAACTTTTCAAACAGCACATTCAGCTAAAATATGTTTCTTAGCATTGAACTGTAAAACACTGGTTGATTCTATGCTACTTAATTGGAAAATATGAGTAATAATCATTTTAATATTATGTAAGTGATATTTAACTTCATTTATTATTATTATTTTTTTTTTTTATTATCAGTCATAATTTACAATTTCTTCACTCTTATAATTATCATAGTTTTAAAGATATAACAATTCATGTTTCTATAATAGATTTTCTTAAAAATAAGCTGAAATATACTGAAGTCTGGGACCAGGGTAAAACAATCAAAAAGTGAACTGAAGTAGCACTTATAAATGGACATGGTAAGCATCTCACAAGACAGTTTTAGTGTGACCTTCATACATCAAAAAGAAGAAAAAAATAATAATTATAAATCAGTTACTTTTAATAAAAATCAACCCCTGGGACATAAAAGTGCTCAAATTTGAAGAAATATATTGTTGAAAATGAAATCAAAAGGTAATGTACCGCTGCTCGTCAAACGTTGGCTGAATGTTGATGAACCTCTGTGTGAATTTGAGGATAAATGACATCCACTAAAAACCATCAAAACATTGACTGATTAAAAGTCACTGCAAAAAAAACAAAAAAAAAACGTAAAAGCATCATTTGATGCAAATGACACTTTGGATATTTTGCATCTAATGCAATGATATTCAGGCAGTTTAAGTGTGCTTTTCTGTTTAGACGTGCCAATTGTTTATTTGGCAATACACGGCAAGTGACTGTACTTGACTGTACTCCACTGTGAACGAGAATCACTCACGTTAATGGGGTGCTGATGCAGTAATGCGAATATAATGTGTTGATGAAGAAATCTGACGGAAAGATAAAACGTGAAGAAAATGGCAGATTGCAGAGCAAAATGGCTGCCTCCTGAAATCCCAAGAAAACACGACAATCAGAGTTGCATTGTCCTCCGATCGACTGCTTTTGTCCTATGACATTCAAACGAAGCGAACGTATCAAATAATTCATCTTGAATCTCAAGAGCAGCCAATTAGCTAGCGAGGGCCCTTAACATGTTAAAGATCTGATAGCAGCAGTGTGCTTGCTCTGTCAAAGATACTGAGAAACGATAGAAATCTGCACTTAGATCTTTTTCAGCCTGATAACTGAACAAGATGACCCTCTTTCAGGGCTCCCCTCCTTATAATGGGCTCAAGAAACTCCCGAACACCCAAGAGAAGCACATCGCCTCGGGCTTTCGCTGCTCTCTCTGAGCTGCCTTCTTCACAATGCAATATATAGATACGAGTTTTATGAATCAGGCATACAAACGCACATAAACAAGAAGTTGTTAATATCTGATAGTCAGCGCTGCTTCAGAGTTGGGTGTGGTTTTCAAAGGTGGATGTGACTGTTTGATGCTAGAGGCTCTCCTGTTGTTCTTTCATTATTAATGCATTCTTTTCTTTATTTATTTATCAATTCCTCCCTCCACAGCCCAGGCTACATAGACCCCTTAACATACACATGGTGGCTGCCAGACCTTATTACAGGTGACATCTTTTAAGAATCTTTAAACCTCATTAGCGATTGCGAATGCAATCTGTTAAGCATAGGAAACGTCTGTTTTTATACTCTCTGACCTCTGTTAGCACGTCACTGTCATAATACTGTACTGCGATCCATGTTCTCTTTTCGGAGTGATGTTTAGTGATGGAATCCATTAACAGGCTTATAATTAAAGATTACGGATGGTGAAAGCTTTTTAATCATACGTTTGTCCTTCTTGCTATTTTTAGCGCTGTGGTTTGGTTGTTGATAATAGCGGTACAGATACTGATAGATTTCACAGCAAATTAGCTGACAGGAGATATAGCTTATGAAATCATTCTGAATAGAGAGATGCAATCGTGTTTATTTCTGGGCGTATTTAGATGTATTGCATAAACATCATAACATTAGGGCTGTCAATTTACATGCTAATTTAGAGTGATTACTTATTTATGATTATTTAAAAAGCATGTGAAAAAAAACTTAATTATTTATACATACAAAGGAATTTATCTATCATCTGAGCAAATCAAGCTTGAAGCCCCAGCTGCTGCTACCTGCAACACACCTCACCAAACCACACAAGTAATGAGCTAATGAGCCGCTCACTAACTCTGTCACGACAATTCGGGGTGGAAAAAAAGACATGAAATAACAAAACAAAATTGAATTTTGAATATCATAGTTACTGTAGGAGGTTTAGGTTTAGATCTAATTTATGTGACTTGACCTGCTTTCATCATCTTGCAAAAATCATTTTAACTTTTCAACAAACCAGTGTTGTTATTGTAAAAAACAAAAAACAAAAATTAAATAAAAAAAATAAATTACAATTATTTTTTAATTTAATAACGCTGAAATAAAATAAAACATTTTTGATGAAACAACACAAATTTGAAATGAATAAGTTCATAAATAATAAATAATTTAAACTAAGCTAAATAATAATAAAAAAAACATAAAAAAAACAAAAACACAGCAAAGTAAATAATACTTAAATTATAATTTAAATGAGTTACCTGAAATTACTAAAACTAAAAGCTAAATAATGCAAACAAAAATTAATAAAAATAATGAAAACAAAAAATAACTGATTTCTTTGTAAATGAAAAGAGCATTGGAATGTAAAAAAAATAAAAACAAATTCAAAATATTCATAAATACTATTACAGTATATGGTAACATTAAATTCAAACAGCTAGACAATTGCAATAGAATAGAACAAAATGCAGATAAATGTAATTTTAATTAAACTTGATTTAAAAATGTAGTGCTCATGGCGTAAGACACTGAAAAAAGCAAGCTGTGATGTAACAGCTAATGTTAAGTTAATATAAAAAGCCAAATATTATATGATAATATTGATATATTCAAGTGATTCATATGATTAATTTGTCAAAATAGAAAAAAAAATTAATTAATCAGCTGACAGCTATAATTAATTTGATATTTGGCATAGTCTCTATCATTGTAAAGAGCATAATGTATCTACGCCCATGAGTGCAGCATTTTATATTGCAATACACTGAGGTTTTTAATGCTTAATCCAGAGATTTCTGTGTCATATGCTCAATCATGATTTGTATGGCATGTATATGTGTTTGTATGTGACAGTGTGACTATAAATAATGGACATTGTGAGCAGCAAGAGTGAAAGCGTTGGTTCGGCGGAGCGAACCCGAACCTGTCTAAACATCTGCAGCACTAGAAGAACACTAGCACCAGGCACTTATCAATAATTACATTGATTTAATTCAATATATGCTCCATATTCAGTATTGATTAAATATTCATCAGGGAGAGCATTCAAAGGGATGCGGAGAGGAAAATTAAGGTCAAACAGAAAAGTATTACCCCATCATACAAACTCATCTCTATCCGTCTAATTCACACGCTCATGCATTACGAAGTGAGCACATGTGCATTAGAAAGCAGTGAGCATGTACTCTGGACGGCGCTGCGGCCGGCTGGCGAACGAGCTGTAAATTGGAGTGATTCTATAAACAGCAGTGTGGGAGGCGGTCGAGCCAGAGATCTCTCGGGAACATGCTACACCGCACAAATAAAACAACACAACATCACGACACCGCTGCAGACGATGCAACACGACTCCGCTCGACGTAGTAGCATCTTAGCATGATTAATGATGGAGCCGACACAGACCTCCACCAATACAACGCTCAAATCCTTCGGATACACAAGTGTATGTTACAAATTCAAAATTGCACTTAATTGGAAGCAATGCACTGACTGAATCTCGCCCGGCAACTGTAGTTTGTAAACTGAAAAATGAGCCAATTATATATCACAGGTCAGTTTCGATATTTCAGTTGCATAGCGTAGAAGCTATTTACTTTCTTAAGACACGTTGCTAGTCTTATTGGGAACGACTCATCTGTGTGCTGCAGTACAAAGAAAACAAATGTTTCTCACAGTGTCCTCTGAAACCACTTTTCTTTCGGCTGACATCATGAGACCCTCGTAATTCTTCAGCCCCTCGCCTCCAACCATCTGTCATACAGAAAGCACTTTTCATGAACCAATCAATTCCCAACGGGGGGAAAAAATCAAGCATCATCCTTCATTTTCTTTCCTCATTGAATATCCTGTTTGACTGGATGTCGAATTTCAGAAAGTAAAATGGGTTGCGAGCCAGGGTCTGAAATCGAGGGCTTCTTTGTAACATTCAATATATTTCATAATTTTGTGTTGTATGAAATATTTTGGCTCATATGATGCTTTCAACTACAGTATCGGAGTGTAGCACTTTCATCCATATATATTGTTACTCTAAGAAATAAGTTACTAAAACCAAAGCCTGTAGAAAAGAGTTGGTCCATTCATAAATAAATATTGAGTTACATAAATATTGAGTGACACCCTACAGTTAAAAGAGCCAATTTCATTTCAATCTTTACAGCAACTGAAAAAGAAGAGTTCCTCAAAACTGTCTAATTTACTTGATATACTGTATATTAATTCAATCCATTCAAAAAACAAATAATATACCAAAATATATAAAAGCAAAGCATATTATAACATTTGCTTTCCTTTTTATATATTTTGGTATATTATTTGTTACACCAAATTTTTACTTTCCAATGCATGCTGCTTGGATTTATTATGGCTGTGTTTAACAGTGATAATATTTGTGTGTTATTTGAAGAGATTTAATAAAAGTATACAAAAATATACATGGAATAGGCTGCTCAGTGGCGATATGAATATGACCGCCGAATGAACTGACATATATGCAGCTCAAGGCTGCAGGAATCTTTACCTCTTTTGTCTGGCTACTCACTACTCATTTCAGTAAATCACATTCTCCTTTAAGAAATCTGACTGCAGTGACTCATGAGGTTTTACTAAAGTCATTCTGCTGATTTCATTTCCCAACGCTCATTTTCAGAGCTGCAGATAGCAGAGTCATGTCATCCTCTTAAAACACAATGGTGCATTACCTGTTCGTCATTAGACACGCCTGATCTGAATCTTTCACCGAAGGCAATCACAGAGCTGAAGATACTTATTACACAGAGAGGGCCTGGCGGAGATTAGGATGTCATACTTCTGTGAACAATGCACACAAGCAGAGCGAGATACCACAGCCGGCGTAAACGTACTGTATATTCATGAACAACACAAGCTCTGTGTGGTTTCGTTGACAGCTCATTCCTAACACTCTAGTAATGACAATTTCACAGTCAGAAATGTTTTTCCAAAGATTATGAGGCAATGATTATGAGAAGTTAGTGTTTACCTGCTGTACTTCTGCTCATCTGTGCTCGTGATCCTGTTAATTCATCATTAACAAAACTACGTAGTTCCAAACAGCCAAAGCAGAATAAAACATGGCATCTTCATGCAACATGCAGTACTGTTATTTTGTTTGTGGCTGAATCAGTGTTTTTAAACAAATTGGTTAAATTGGAGTTAATAATGCAATGACTCATTCATAAACACAGCCATTCAATTTGTTTCTAAAACAATCTTTATTTTCGAACGAGAAAAACAAAACAAAAAAACATTTGAATGAATGCACAAATTAATCAATGAATGATTTTTCTGCTCTTCTGTAAATTGAGTGCTGCACAAAATCAACATTATCAGCTGTCCATTCAAATGTTGACATATGACTGATACCAAACTCATAAGGCTAATCTTAATAAACTTAAATGAAACTTAAATACCAAATAAAAAGCAATGTACACAACCACAATGTTGCTTTTTTTTTATCAAAATCATCATGATTATATCCTGAAATAAGAAATACCAGCCTATGGTTGAATGACATCCATGTTCAATTCACACCAATAACATGAATACATATATGATACTTTCATACAGCAGTTCAATAAACAAAAAAGTTAATATCGAGTAACCTATATTTTAATTTCTGCCAATTCCTGTTAATGCTCCATTTACAAAAATACTGCAGTTCCAATGACAGCCAAAGCAGAATCAATCATTGCATCTCTGTGCAACATGCAGTGCTGTTATTTAGTTCCTGAATGAATCAGTGTGTTTGAACAAATCGTTTGAGTGAAAAATTCAATGACTCATTCATAAAGACAGACATTCAGTTTATTTCTAAAATATTTTTTTGTTTTTAAAGGTGCCATAGAATGGAATACTATATTTACCTTGGCATAGTTGAATAATAACAGTTCTGTACATGGAAATGACATACCGTGAGCCTCAAACACCATTGTTTCCTCCTTCTTATGTAAATCTTGTGAATGCAAAAGACCACTGAAAAATAGGTGAATCAGAACATAACACTGACTGTGATGTTACAGTCGGCATCACTAATAGTTATGCCCCCAACATTTGCATATACCACACATTTCAATACATGTTCTAGGCCAGCCGCCAGCCGAACCATCAGAAGTTCTGCAGGTATTGTGAAGAAACAAGCGAGGAAAACAGTGAAAATGGCAGATCGTGGAAATAAATGTTATGTTCCAGGCTGTGCAGGGGATGTGATGTGCAGGGATGGGTTGGTGTCTGTATTCAGAAAGGCACAGAAAGCGTTCTAATAAAATAACGCGAGCCACTAAAGGGATATGGTAGCTGCTTGCCAGCAGTAGCCTGTTACATTACAGTACATAAGATTTCACTTACCACATAAACAGAGTAAGGAGAGATGACTGAGGATGAAGGCAAATTATTTTACAGATCCTGAGCACCACTGACAAGCATCTGATCTTGTAAAATGTGTGGTAAGTACTGCCGCTCCATAGTATAAGCAGTACTTGTCATCACAAATCTCGAAAGCGAAAGTGAAACTAAAAAGCGATCGTGCATTTGAAAGCACTTTCAATGCCCTGCATATTAATAGCAGCTCCCTGATGCCTGCATTTTATTTCCAGTATAATTACCCGACGATATAACTGCACGAGAAAGTATTGAAATATATAGTTTCCCTGTGTTACCTTCCTGCTGTGTGAGCTACTAAAATGAGCCGCACTGTGAAACAGCCAATCAGAGCACAGCTCAACACTGAGCCGCACTAAGGTAATAACAGACCATTTCATTTTAGGAACAAATCCTAGGGTTGTAAATGCACATGTAAAACCATTTCTGGAGATTTTTTGCCCTTACCTAAGCCACATACCTTCAATGTAGATATCAGAGAACCATTTAAAATATTGTATCAATGCGTTCTATGGCGCCTTTAAGTAAAAAAATAAAGAAAGAAAGAAAGAAAAACAATTGAATTAATGAACAATTGAAAAATGAATCACTCATAAAGACATTCACTTGTCGCCACCTACTGGCTTAACAATGTAACATGCAGAAAGAGTCACTGAAAATCCACTAATACACCAACAGTGAAACAATGTACAAAATTTCCATCTACTTCAACTTAAAATCTTCAGCTTAGTGGCTGCCTAACATTTTTAAGTATAATTACATTTTCGAGTCATTTCAAATATATATATTTTAGTTCATTTAAATTATATTAAACTGACTTAATTTTGTTTAATTTATGAAAATGAATTTGAAATTGGAACGACACTCGACAAATCCAAACTGTAATTCAACACAGCGCCCAGCCCTATTTACTGTACATCAATAAACTTTTATTTAACCTGGTTACACTGACTGCTGTACAATATTTGTATAATTTGCTGTATGTAACCAGAATCCCCAATGTGCCAAGCCTGCAGCACAATCAGCCGCGCTGAGAGAAACTGAGCTCTAATTCGCTCTCAAGTAAATGACTGCAGCACCAAAGTATGGAAATGAGACCCTCGGTGGATGTGCAGAAGAAAACACAAGAGCAGAGAATTAGGAAGAAAAGACATAAATAAAACACTCCGAATGCAAAGCAATCAAAACCACTTTGATCAAAACAATGTATTTTACCCACGCTCATCGGCTTTTAAAGACTTCATCAAATGATATAGTTCGATACAGCCTATTGTGAATTCCACAACCATAACGCAAAAAGGTTCAGCAATCCCACAGGAGATAACAAGACGTAATGGTATGCTAATGACTAGCAAATGCTAGGCATCTCTCCATTTAGACAGACTCCCCTCTGGTTGAAAAACTGTTGGACCGCAAGTCCTCCGTACCGTTTGTATCCCAAGTGTCTCAAAACAAAGTCAAAAAAGACAGGAGAAGTTGTGGCTAATGCTTCAGGAATACATGATAGATGCTCCGTCGTTTAATATCATCTTGTTGCTCATCAATCACCGGTGACATTTAGCAAGCACCTCCTCCCTTTTCCAGAGAGAAGCCTTTTAGGGTATTACAATGACAGACAGAGTTCTGTTAATGAGTTTCTAATGGTACTAGATTATATGGTGGATTCCAGGTAAGACTTATCCAAGCCTCTAATCATATAATATGAGTCTGATGAAGGTCTCCTGCACGACGACTCCTGGCGCGCATGCTAGCTGTGTCATTGTTCGGACAGGGTAATGTTCATCATTTCCTCGGAATATTCTAGGTCATGCAAATTAACTCTGAAGCAATAAGAGAGAATATATAATGACACTGCTTTTGGAGTGAAAGATCCTCTCATTTGTTCACCTGCCTTGCTGAATCCCTCAGCGTCTCAATGACAGACGGACGACAAGGCCCGAGCCACAGAGACCAAATTGGACAGATGGGAGTTGATTCATGGGCAATTATTCCGAATGTGTTGGCAAGGGCATCAAAATTCACGTCAGGAAGCACAATTGCTCGGCTAGCACGGCAAACATGTTGGGGAACTAATACCGTGAAGAGGCAAATCACAGCGAAAACTGGAAAAGGCAGGTTATGTAAGCTCTTTAGATATGTGTTCATTCAAATCAAAAGGCTTGGCTTGATGTGTTGTGTATTTTTAACTCTTGAACTGCTGACATTTGCTGTTTGCCATCACATCTTAGATGTAAAGCGTAGATTGAAAGCCTAATGGTGGCTGTGAGCTGTAACTCTGCTAATGAGGACAAACACAACGTGAGATATGTTGTGCTTGAGAATGATCGTTGTCCCTTGTACATTCACCACTGCTTATGCTATGCAATATGCTAAACAGCATGGCATGATATTTGTTTTTCTTACCGAAATAATTTAAACCCTCAAGTGACAAAAATATCTTAGAGGGCGCAAAAATACATTTTCAACTTTTAAAATAAAATTTGGTTAAATGCAAGATGTATTTTTGAATATATATATAAAATAAAAATATATTTAGATTGAAAATACATAAAATACAGTATAACTGTTAATTAAAAAAATATTTTAATGTAAATATGTTTTTGGCCATTTTGTTGTATATTCTGAAATATATTTAAAATGTATCCCAAATTTATGCTCAAAACAGAATATAACTAAAATTATTGGGTTAAAAAATATATATATATATATATATATATATATATATATATGTATGCATATACTGCAATAAATAAAAATACTTATGCAAAATGTATTTATAAAAACATTTGGAAAATAAAAATGTATCTACATTAACATGTTTAAAATGTAAAAACTGGCTCAAATTATATGAATAAATACAGTAGAGGTAACTCAAATAAAATACAAAAATTTGGTGCAACAAAATACAATAGAACCCATTACAATCAGTGATGCTGTCTACATTGCTGCAGCGTTACAGTACAGCATTAAAGTATGCTAGTATACTAAGGCTTTTATGACTAGGACATCTTTTAGGTTGACATGTACATGGACTATTCATGCTTCAGTGGGTTTGCGATGATGGTTACATGCCTAACAGATATACATTAGCTCATCACCACTGTAAAGCACTGTGTTAAAAGCTATAGTTAGATGACAGTAATTATTTCTGTGTTAATGGAGGTTGTGTGTTCTATATATAAAACAGCATACAGAACACAGTACCTGAGTAAATGGATTTGCAAGTATTTCAGCTCACTGAGAAACTTCCTTTACATTGCAAACTAAATATGCAAACCTTCACCTAATGACTCCCTTTTAGCCCTTGTAAAACAGGCGTATTAGCATACTTCTAAAAATAATACTTACTACAGAAATATACTTTTGAAGAATATACTCAAGTGTGAACTAAATGTAATGTGTTTAGTTTAGTGCAATTAAATGAGAATGCATTGTAGTTTAAATTGGTAGCACACAAAGAATGTGCCACTATTGCTTTGCAAAAGTACGTTTTATAAAACATGTTTCAAGCAAGTATGCATATTTATTTACACTTGCAAAAGTGCTGCCAGTTTCAGAACTCAACCAGCAGCGGCCATCTGCTCTGATCACCAAACGGACCCGTCTGGATGCGGAACAGCAAAAGAAAGTTCATGTATGGTTTCCAGCACAATTAAAGGTGCACGGTAAAAAGTAGCGGCCGCACGAGGAGCTCATATCTGCATCACGTCTAATAGGTTCACGGTGATCAGACACTGACAGGTGTCAGTTCCCATCGCTGGAACACACCTGAGCCAGATGTAGACTGAGTGTGTGCAGGTGCTTCACTGGCACAGGTTGAGCAGGTGTCAGACACACACTGACGGACAGATGCTTTCTCTTAAAACAGGAGATGACTGGAAATAAGATGAAATGGAATACATGCCTGTCCATCTGCATGTGGAAGTTTGCACATGCATGCATGCATGTTCATCTTTTTAAGGAGGTATTAGACTGATTTTAGTTTCCTTTACAAGGGATTGTTTTATTGTTGACTCTTATAGAATAATTTGTCTCTTACGTGAAGGTTGCCAAATCCTCCTCCTGCCAGACTCGCACACTGCTAATATTGGATTTGAGCCTAATCATTCAGACTTGATTTTATTAAACAGATGTTCCTCAGGACTCTGATGAGCTGATTCAGGTGTATTTGAGGAACAACCAGAGAAACTTTGGGGAAAACTTTTGGGGTTTGAGTAGTTAGAGAATAAAATGAGCAGGGAGGAATAACATCGAAATAATTTTCAGAATTAATTACGAAGAAATGGCAAGAAACACACTGAATTAAAAAAAAAAAAAAAGTAAGTACTGTAGAATGACTGATGATAATTTTCTTGTAAAATCTTTGTTTTATTTACAACTTCAAAAAATAATTTTCATTTTAAAGTTTGTAAAAATATGGCCCATAGAACTGTGTTAACATGATGGAATTTTCCGTGTTAATATTTTACACTTATTTTATTTATTTTTTTATTTTTTGAACGTGTAAAAAAAGTTGTGGGTTCTTGAAAAATATACACAAATAAATGTAATTAGGTAAAAATATGTTAATAAAAAATAAAAAATAAAAAAAAACTTATAAATACAGTATATAAGTTATTAAATAATAATAAACAAAAAAAATTATAAACAATTATATATAACAATATATAAACACTTGACATTGCTAGTAAATTTCACAAACAATTACAAAGAAACAGAAAGTAACACACTGATTTAAACATGACAAGTGGAAGTATACTTTTTAAAAGTGCACTAATTATCTTTATTATATACAATTTCAAATCATTTTTAGAGAGTACTGTATTAAATATTAATTATTAATCAGGATTATAAATGATCATAATTATTATGCATTATTGCTAGTTCACTAATCAGATTTAAGTTAATTTGTGGCTCCTTTCTTCTCAAAAAGCATTAATAAAATACAATAATACAAGATTTTAAATAAATAATAAACAATACCAGCAAATTGCACATTAACAGTAATATCTTAAACATATTAAATTAATTTGGGACTACTTTGTTCTTTCTCCCACTGAAGCACAAAATGCTTGTTTGGATCATTAAATAAAAACAGAGACAAAGCAAAAACTAAAATATAGTTTCAATTTTGCAGTTCTAAGAAATACGAAGAAATGCAAACTATTCTAAAACTTCTCAATTCAACTTTTTAGTGAAATTGGTATTAAAAAGAGTTTTTAGAGACTTTTGGCCTCCAAGATGATTTTCTGTACCGAGCTGCACATACAGATCTTTTACAACTCAAACAGCATCAACAAATGCAATTTCTCTCTTTTCCACAACAAAACCAGCAGGACATCTTGATGCCACCATCACCACAGACTGACGAGAAGCTGGTAACGAATGGGAGAGGAATCCATGTAAACCTCCCGCTAACTACTTCAAAAACTAGTCCAGCTCACAGATTGCGTCCGGGTTTAGCTGGAGCTCAATAATTCAAAGCTGCTGCTGTTTCATCGCTTAATTAAATAAGTTTTTGAGTCACGATGGAGAGAGATGCTCGTTATTTGTTTATCTGAAAGCATCAAGCCTGCTGAGCAGCTGTGGATGAAATATTCCTGTGTGAGTCCAGATTCTCAGTCTCCAGAGTTTCTGCAGGAGGACAGATCTCTACCAAATATTACTCTGCCTTCCAATGGCGTTAAGTGTCATGCCATTCAGCAAAATTATTTAAATTATTTTAATTGAAATGTATTTTTAATTGAAGTGTTTATTAAAGGAAAGGATGTGACGTGTGGCGACCCATACTCAGAATTTGTGCTCTGCATTTAACCCATCCAAGTGCGCACACACACAGCAGTGAACACACACACCGTGAACACACACCTGCAGCAGTGGGCAGCCAATGCTGCGGCACCAGGGGAGCAGTTGGGGGTTCGGTGCCTTGCTCAAGGGCCTTATTACAAGTCCGACACTCTATCCATTAGGCAACCTGGTCTCACGGCATAAATGTACCTGGGCGCACTTTTTAGCAAGACCATTTTTACGTACCTTACTGCATGTTTTGCCGCAGTTTCATAGAGGAATGTCCACTGAGTGGCATTAAAACACGGGTTCAATACGTGAACCCTGGCACGTTTGTATTACGTTGATATAAGTATGTATTGCTGTGTTTTTATTACGTTGCTTCAGGTACGTATTGCGGCGGTTCAGAATTCAAATATCCAGGGACCGTCGCTAAAAATGAATGCTCTATTGTGTTGGAAATATGCCCTACACCAAACCCAACCCTAAACCTGATAGTGTTGACAAATGCAAAACTGATATAAAAACACACTTGTTGATGCAACCGTGCCATTTGAACTTCATTATATGCAGATTTGAACTGTTTTGTAAAAATTGTAATTTCACGGAGCTCCTCGCCTCTCAAGTACGTCTCCGTACTACGTGAGCTACCGAACAAACCTGCCATCTATGAAAACCTATCGATATGAAGCTGAATATGTGTGATGCTAACGTTCAAAAGCATCAGTTTTCAAATCTCCCAACATATTAATATTTAAAAAGTGCACCCAGGAACGTTTATGCCATGAGACCAGGTAGCCATTAGGCCACGACTGCCCCCAAATTAGACAAGTTAAAGCCTTATTGGTAACACTTTACTATAAGGTTCATCAGTTAACATTAGTTTACTACTGTAGTTAACATGAACTAAGAATGATCAATACTTGTAGAGCATTTATTAATCTTCGTTCAAAAGTTGTGCTCGTTAACGTTAGTTAATGCACTGTGAATTAACATGAACTAACAATGAACAACTGTTTTTTTTGTGTGTTTTTTTTTCATGAACTAACAATAACAAAGATTAATAAATACTGTAATAAATGTATTGTTCATGTTAGTTAATATATCAGCTAACATTAACTAATGGATCCTTTTTGTAAAGTGTTACCATCTTATTTGTTTTAGAACAAACCACCACAGATGCTGACTTTTAGATACAAAATCAACAGCCTTTTCACAAAATAAATAAATAATAAATATTTTTTTTCTTAATAAATAAGAAATAAATAATGAAGAGGTGAGCAAAAACATGGATTTTTAAAATATAATTATATCTGCAGTGTATGGTTTGGCTTGATTAATTGAGCAAAAGGTAGTAAACAGGGTTATTGTTGTTAACTGAAACTATTCAAAAATTTTAATTGGAATAAAATATTAAATCAAATATTTATTTATTTTTCTTATTATTATTATTATTATTGGATAGACCCATTTTAGTTACTTGGGAAGGAAACATTTCTCATTTTTGTTTAGTTTAAGTTAATGCACTAAAATGAACTTGAAATAAAATGTTTTATTAGGTAAAATTCAAAATATATATCAAAACTATAATAAATAAAACTAAAATATATAAAGAGTACTAAAATAACACTGGTAGTAAACAAATACTGATATGAATATAATCAAGTACTAACAGGCACTTTCAACATATTTCAACAGGACTAAACATAATAAAAGCAACCTAATTAAACTGCCAAACAAGGACACAATCTCTGTTTAATCCTGCTTTAATGTTTGATTTCTTTCATCCAAACTGTATATGTTGAATAAAGACTACGTATTAATTTATAATTAACTTTCTAAGTAGCAAGCGGGGTTACAAATGTCATTATTATACTGTATTTCCACTCGATGCCAAGGTCATTGAACTTTGCCGGTTAAGGATTGCGTGACTAATTATTAAATATGTCCTGCTGCTTAAAATAATGAGGTTTAGAATTGACAGCAGCCTGAGCGTTTGGTGTGTGTCGCGCGGTTATGCACCAATGATTTTATCGTTATCTGGGTAATTAACTCCAGAGCAGGATGAGTAAAAATGACAGTATACAGTCTATACTGTTGAGTCATTATCGCTGGAATATATTGACTCAAAAAAGCAAGCATGTTAACACGCATAACCTCTTTAACGTGTTGATATACTTCTACTTTGCCTGCTTGTTCTGCTATTAACTGATTATCGGCTCTGGTTTGACAGCACACAATCTTTAAGCCCCACAGAGACTTATCAGATAAAAGGCTTATATTTAATTTGTAACTCTGTGTGATACTGAATATGGTCTATAAATAGACGTGTTAGCCATGCTATGCTCTCCCCTTCCCTTGGTTCGCCCACACTGAATCTCTCATGCGCTAAAAAGCACATAAACACAGCGTCCGTCGCTAGAGAAAACACATTAATGCACATGCATAAACAGTAAAAGCATGCATCTCACATCAATATGCATGACGTGTGCATACGTGAACGCATCCTCTCGCACACATGCGGGCCTAATGTGTATCTTTGACTGATGCTAATGTGTTGTAATTTAGTGTAATTGAGTGTGAGGCTGTCTAGAGTTCATCTTGGTTGCAGGCAGTGGCCCTCACACTCGGACTTATTTGGACACAAAGTAGAGAGCGAGTCAAACAGACAGCCTTCAAAGGTTAAACAAATGATTTGTGCTCTGGATCTAATTGCCTCCCCACAGCATGTAATCAAAAAGCCTGGACATAATTGCATTAGGATGAATTAAACGGGCACAAAACCTTCCTGTGACCCGTCTTGATCTGAACAGATTTTCTGACCTGCCCTGTTGTGAGAATAATGAGAAAAAGACTGCAGACTAACAGAGAGAAGAAAATGACTGCCGTTTCTTTTATTACTAGCATAGATTATTTATTTGAGTGGGCACAAGCATTATATATATATATATATATATATATTCAAATATTTGGGATTATTCAGCAAGGATACATTAAATAGATCAAAATTGAAAGTAAATACATTTATAATGTTGTAAAAATAAATACTGTACTTTTGAACTCTCTATTCATCTGTGAATCCTGAAAAGTAAAATGTGTCACAGTTTCCACAAAAATATTGGGAGGCACAACTTTTATCAATATTGATAATAATCACAAATCTTTCTTGAGCAGCAAATCAGCATATTAGAATGATTTCTGAAGATCATGTGACACTGAAGACTGGAGTAATATTTTACAGTATTTCTGTGTGTGTGTGTGTGTTTTAATCAAATAAATGTAGCCTGGGTGAGCAGAAGAGACTTTAAATAATCTTAACAACTCAATATACTAATATATATATATATATATATATATATATATATATATATATATTATTTTTTTTTCCCCTTCCAATTGATGTTTGTGTTTTGTTGTTTGGTGTTGTTTATGGATGTAATGTTAATTTGTGTTTTTTTTGTTACTATGTTGTGATTGTGATACATTGTGGGACCCCTTTCGTCTGGTCTGGCTGGGGGACCGATTTAAAAACAGCTAAATCCTGAAAGACAGATTAGCCTTAATTTGACGTCATAAAACCAGTATATAGTTGTGATCAAAATGATTGTGCTCCATTTCTCCATGTTGCTTGCGTGACGTGCTTGAAGTTAAACAACAGCAGCCATGTTTAATCACTCGCTCGTTGTGTGCAAGCATGTTTTGCAAAACGGAAATGCTCGCAGTGCGGCTATAGCAGTAAAACGTAAGTTAAAAAACTCTCAGCCGCGCTGAGCAACACAATCAAGCTGTCAAAGCATGTGGCATGAAACTACTGTATACACTCATGACCTTCTCTGAAGCATTTAGTTATGAAGTGTTTAGCACAAAGTGCTGCCCGGATGTGAACAACACATTTAGATTTTCTTTCAGCTGCAGCTCTCTGTAACCTTTTACTACTGTTTACTGCTCCTAAACCATTCCAAAGCAGCATCACTGACTGTTCTATAAGGAGGTTTCAACATTAAAAAAATAAATAAAATAAAATAATAAATGCAACATTTTATCTCACAATTTAGACTTTTTTCTTGCAATTCAGAATTGCGAGAAATAAACTCAAACTGACATAAACTCTGGGTTTCTGCAGGTTTTGTGAACATACATTTAAGACATTTTAAGACCTTATAAAGACCAAGGAAAGAAAATGTAATGAATAAATGTAAGAAATTCATCAAAGTGAAGTGAGTTTACTAATGGCATCAAAAAAAAATATATATATATATATAAATTAAATTAAATTCAAATTAAAAATTAAAAAACTTTTAAAAATAGTTTGAAAAAAATATTAATTTAATTTACTTTTTTTTAAGGTAAGTGGTTGCAATCATTTTATTTTAGCTATATTTAAATAAACAGATTTAATTGACTAACTTTCAACATTTTTATTATTATGTTTTATTATTATTTATATGTAGCTATAATAAATTGTTTGCAACCATTTACCTTAAAAAAGAAAGAAATTGAAAATTTGAAAAATATGAAAGTCATATTATATATATATATATATATATATATATATATATATATATATTCTGCAGTAAAAAAAAAAGAAAAGAAAAAAAAGACTGAATTGTGAGATATAAATTCTGTATTCTGACAAAGAAAATCAAAATTGCAAGATTTAAATGATTAAGTCATAATTAACTTTTCTATTCTTATTCTGTGCTGGAAGAGAGAAAAAAACAGAATTGCAAAATGTAAAGTCTGAATTGCAAGAAAAATAATCTTGAGTTTTTATCTTACAATTGATTTTTTTTTCTTCTCAGAATTGCAAGAAAAATGTTGTAATTAGTAAACTTTTCTTTTACTCCATAATTCTCTGTACAGAGTGCAGAGAAAATCAAATAACTGATAATGCAATGTTGTCAACTACGGTATTCTCATTACTGATAATCAGCTGTATTAACTAGCTGTCGGAGCCCTGCTTTCTTTCTTTGCTCTTTCTTTCAGAAGCATTTGCTGATTAATCCCATATCTGTTGATTTAATCGCATATGAAGCAGAACATTAGACATCAAGACTGAGAGAGAAACCGACAAGGCCGTTTTTTCATGTGTGGCCCGCAGCTGAAATGACAACAGCGGTCATTACCGCAGCGCTGAACCCGTGAGTCCAGAGGCTGCAGACAGTTTCTGCGTTCTTCATATTTGCACATTTGTGATCTTTGTTTCAAATATAATTTATAATAGAGCTGCGGTTTCACACACAACTAAAATCCGGCACATTCTGATGGTTTTAGAAATCCATTTGTAAAGGCGGTGTTTATGCATATTTCAGTTCTGCGACATGATTTGTGGATTTCCTGTGCTGAATGTTTTTGAGCACATAAACAGCATGTGCTTATCACCAGAAGAAAGGACGGTTTCGCCCACACGTTTGACTCGCTTAGTGGCTTTGATGCAGTTCCTATTGGTTGCTTTTCACTTGCAGTCCCGTTTTTTTTGTTCTTCTGAATCATTCACATAATGAATACAAGTGATTTGTGTCATATGTTGCTTTGTCTATGTATCTGTGTTCCCCACATCTGGTCCAGTTTAAATGGCAAAAACAACAACAAACAAACAAACGAAATTCCAGCACATGAACAGTGATTGCAAAAACTAGATCCAGCAGACTTGCAAAGCATGAGCCTGTTGCAGTATATTCTGAAGATCCAATCATTTCCCTCAATCAGCAGGTCAGATACACAATGAGCTTCAGTGGGACGCATTTTATATGCAGGTGAGCATAATTCTCACTCAAACATTTACCCACTGTTTTGAGTATGAATATTATCTGGGGTGGACCAACAATGAATAAATGAATAAAATAAATGATTTAGCAAAGAAAAATATTTTTCCAACTAAAATGTGCAAAACACTACCAATACAATATAGTTCACTTGAGCATGTTAACCGAAGCTTTGGTAATATGCACATTAACTACTTAAAAAAACACCTGCTACAAAGATAAAAGAATACGGATGGATGGATTGATACCAAAGCTGCATTTATTTGATCAAAAATGCAGTAAAATCAGTCAAATTGAATATATTGTTAAAATGTATTTTATTGCTGTGATCAAATCTGAATTTTCAGCATCATTACTCCAGTCTTCAGTGTCACATGATCTTCAGAAATCATTCTAATATGCTGATTTGCTGCTCAATAAACATTTCTGATTATTATCAGTGTTGAGAACAGTTGTGCTGCACAATATGTTTGTGGAAACTGTGATATACTAGCATTCAAAAGTTTGAGTAAGAGAGAGAAAGATAAATTAATACTTTTATTCATCAAGGACCCAATAAATTGATCAAAACATAATGATTATTATCAATGTTGAAAATGATTTTTTTTTTAGTTTAAACATTTTATTTTTCGGGATCACAGATGAATAGAAATCCAAAAGAACAGCATTTACTTGTACAATTATGCATGCCTTTACTGTCACTTTTGATCAATTTAACGCATATTTGCGAAATAAAAGTATTCATTTCTTAAAAAAAAAAAAAAAAAAAACTGACACCAAACTTACGAATGGTAGAATATTAATATATATATATATATATATATATATTGTTAGATATCTACAATTTGTTAGCATAATATTAAATGTATCTCAAACAAGAGAAAAAATAACTACATTTCCCATGAATCTTTGCAGCTGCATAGAGTGTGAATGAAGATGGCGAGGTGGAGGAGTAAAATGCGATGCTCCTGATCTCCGCTGGCCTGTAATTGTTGCGACTGAGAGAAACACAGAGCGATTATAAGTGACTGTGACGGGACTGAAGTCACTTTGTTCCTACTTCCTAGAGTTCATGAAAAAGTTGAACAGGAGATAAAGATGATATCACAGGTTCCCAGCTCCTCCACTGCTCAGGTGTACAGCAGAAATGTACCTTATACTTGTTTCTCTGCCCGTGTTTGTGACCTTGTCAGCGCTGAGGTTTTTTCTGCTCGTTTCTCGTCTGATGAAGAGCAATAAGGACCTGTCTCAGAGACACAGCTGGCGGAGCGAGGGAGTAAACACTTCCTGACTGCCTTTTTTTTTTTTTTTTTTGGCCAGCTCAGCATCTGATAAACGTGTTCTTGGAAAAATGTCAGTATTATTTCTTTCCTCCTGCCGGGTTGCTCCCACACCTCAACAAACGTGCCAACATGTTGTATTGCTTTTATTAGACTGCGGCTCCAAAGTTAATGATCAAAAACATTCTATAAATCTTGAGGTTAATTTCTTAAATTTCCCTAGTGAGTCATTTTTAAGGTGAAGTGTGTAATTTCTGCTCCGTGAGCATCATCAAAAGCATACAGGTTTCCAGAACACTCTGCCATTGGTCAAAGGAACAGAAAGCCCCACCCCAAACTCACACACTGGCCATTTCAAGCCATTTCTGTTTACACTTTTCAAACAGTTGTCACTGCATATTAATCTGGGACAGAAGACAGTATTTGAACAAAAAATACACAAATCACCTCCAAAGGTGCCAACTTTAGGCATGATTTACAGTGGAAGAGACTTTTTTTTTTTTAAATCTGTTTACAGATTGAAGAGTAAACAAGTTTTTTATGCAAATAAATGCATTATGTTAAACAAGATTTTGTTTGGAAGAAAATAATCACACTAAGTGTTGAGTTACTGTTGATGTTTTGAGAAAAGAATTGCATTAGCTTATTTGTCTTATTTTCCTTTAATATAAAGGATTAAGATGCATTATGGCCATTATGCTATACAAATCAAAATTGATTGATTGATTGATTGTTGTTATTATTATTATTATTATTAAAAATAGATACACTAAATCAATCTCTCTCAAACTAAATTATTTTATTCAGGAGCAAACCTAAGTGACAATTACTTTTATCATTGTCTTTTCAGAAAGGATTTAAGGATTTAAGTCAACTTTAGTACAAATATGAATTATTAAAAAAAAAAAGACTGTTTACTCATGCATGTGTGTATATATGTATGTGTATATAATTTTTTTGTTTGTTTTTTTAAATGCCATTTTATTTAGGAACAACCCTATTTTATACATTTTTTAATAATAAGTGGAAATTATTTTGTCTCAAAGGATTAAAAAGGCTTTAAGGATTTAAGTCAACTTTGGTACAAAGATGCATTATGGTTAGATAGATAGAAATATAAACATACTTTATTTATTTACTCATTTACATCATGGAATATTTTGCTATAATTACACTAAAATCAGTTTGTCTCAATCTGAGAATGATTTTATTCAGAAACAAACGTATATATGATAGTTTACACTGTTAAAAATTTTTATTCAAAATGTCACATTTAAGTCAATGTTACTTGCTATTTCCGTGTGATTATTTGTGAATTACTAGCAATTGTAGAGTAAACATTGTTTCTAAGCCATTTTTTTTTTTTTTTTTAGTGTATAAGTGAATATTTGGAAGTAGAGTTGAGTCATTCGTGATGGATATACGGCTGATTTAAATGAGCAGCAACCCTGCAGATGCCATATTAGCTCACCGTATTAGCTTACAGATAAAAGTTACATTTCCCCGTAGCACCTTTATTCTACGAAACAGAAAACTGACTTTGCGAACCTTGAATGCACCTCTCCACTGTTATTTTCTCTGATTATTCATCACAAGCCTTTGATGGTAGTCCACGGAGTCTGACGCGAGAGCATTGGGACCGAGGGATCTCGCTGTTCTCCGGCAAACTATAGCGTTCCTTATGCTCACGAGGAGAGCGGAGATTCAGAAACGGCTCTTTGAGGAACCAAGGGAAGGAGAAAAGGAGGTCAGATCAAAGCCTAGATAGAGAAAAAGCCATATGCTGAATAAAGCAATCATCAAAATGCACGCAGGATCCTTCAGGGACAATCAACACGAGAGGACAAAACCACAACGCCAGGCTGCAGTAAGCGCCAATGCCTCCTCCTTATCATTTTACCTCGTGTCGCTCTAAAAATGCCCAGCCTCGGGCTAGAAAGTGCTGTGATTCATTCTTTTCAGGGAGGAGAGTATGTTTGCCCGAAGGTTTGTTTGATGCAGTAACATAATCACAGTATGACAGCAATTTTGTTTGCAACACTTGTACAACAACAAAATTTGAGCAGAGTGCTGCCATGATGAAAGCGTTTAAAGTAGTTTTATTCTGAGGAATTACTCCGCAAACTGCTGATTTTGAAGTTTAAACTTTTTTTTTTTTTTTTTTTTTGAGAGTTGCAGACCAGCTGAAGCTGTAGAAACTTCTGGTGATGATTGTATAGGTGAGCTGAATCAGGGGTTTGCTGGTTGAAGGGAAACTTGGCCACCCAAACCCAAAGCAGAAAAGCTTCCCGTGAAATAATCCTTTTAGGTTTCTCCTGAGAACGGCCTACGCCTTCGAACCCAACAACTGCACCCTTTGAAGCCGCTCTCCCCTCGGAGAACTACAAAACTCATTTCTTGCCCTTTGTCTGCAGGCTGACCCGAGATTAGAAGAGAAAACACCTTCCCACCTCACTCAACGCTTTCAGACTGCAGTCCTGATCTAAAACGAGTATTTGAGATATCCATTGTGCTTTAAAATCAAATCACGTATTGCCAACCAAAATTTACAGAATTTAAAGTGAATAAAGTCTGGAGTTAGTAAAGCGCTCAAGGCGATCTCAAGAGGTGCTTCAAATGTGCTTTGCATTGAAACTCGCTCATAAAGTGCGATTTCACATTTGCGCATTTCCACACATTTTTGGACGTTGAAAGTTGCCATAAAAATCGAATTAAAATGGAACGACACCAAGGAGGAGATGAAAACACTTCTTTGGGATTTGGAAAGAGGAGCATATTAAACAAAACTCTCAATGACACACAGAAACTTAAAGGTCTCCCATTATGCAAAATAAAGACTCGAGGGTTTAACTGGACTGTCTTCAAATGCCACTTGAAAGTGAAGAAATTAGGACAGAAATATATTACCATTACATAATAATTCCTATTTTAACTACAACAATGAAAATGAATGTTGCATTATTATAATTTAATAGTTAGATTGACTGAACTGTGTGAATGGAAACTTAAAATCTAATATAACAGTCTAAAAAAGGTCAAATAATAATACAGTCAGTACAGTCTAATTATATTAGACTATAGTAGTTTATTATAATATAATATAATGTAATATAATACAATACTATAAGATATTGAATTCATGTTATTTCACGCTTTTTGCAATATTTGCATGACAATAAATAATACATTCATTTTTATTTATATTACAAGTTAAATGTGAATAAATTACTTACTTTTAAGGTATACAGTATGTGTATTTAAAAAAAATGCCACTTGAAAGTGAAGAAATGAGAAATGTATTACCATTACATCATTTTTACTTTCACTACAGCAATAAAAATGAATTATTCACATTATTCTAATTTAAAGTTTATATGGGCTGAACTGTGTAAATGGAAAGCAAGCTTGAAAGGGAACATAACATAACATAACATAACATAACATAACATAACATAACATAACATAACATAACATAACATAATATAATATAATATAACATTCATTGCCATTGCATCAATGCAAATAATACATTTATATTTTACTGTAAATGTTATTAAATTACTTATTTTAAGGTGTATGTGTTAAACTAACATTGTAATTGCAGTGTAAAAAGTGTCTATAAAAAGTGTTTTTTACCTATAAAAATGTGTTACATTAATGTATTTAGGTTGATTCATGATGTTAAATAATATGTTTAGCTTTAATTAGATGTTACCATTGTAGTATGTGGGACTCACGTCACCTAAGACATTGTGATTTTTTACCAGTCAAAGACTGGTAATTTGGCAATGCGGGTGTGTTTCCCACAAGCTGTTCAATAATTTGAATTGCACACATTGGAGGGAGCTGGTCAACTGATTTATCTGAAAGATTGGTGGTTTAGCTAGCTAGTAGAGCCTTGGATCATCAACACAAAGAAGACACAATTGTAATAAGATAAATTAAATTTATTAACAATAGATATGCAAGAGTAAATACAACAACTAGTGATGATACCAATAAGTGAATATGCACTGCTAATAGAGAATAATAGACAAATAAATATGAAGGAAGATACTGAGTAAATCGCAGAAACAAATAAATGGAATGAACACAGAACAGCTAAATGCAATGCTGTTGAGCTGAATGTAGCAATGGAAGAGATTTCTATGGAAATGTTGCTTATGGGAACCATTTAATGGCTCTGGTGGAATTAACGATAAATAACTGCTTATTTATCTCTGAACAAATAATATAGCTATTATTCGTAATGCTGACCCCAAGTAAATGTTATCTAAACAGGTTAGAGAAACATAGGCTGCAGGTATAAACTAAGCCAAGGTCTTTAGGAAAGAGGTTTGGTAAGTTTATAATTACGTTCCACAGGCGGGTGATCAGTCTGGTGGTAGAGACGTCTTCCACTGGTGATGCAGACTGCATGCAGTGGGGAGGGCACAGAGTTGCGTTTCAGTAGCCGTCAATGTGCTGGAGGATGCTGAACTTCTGTTGTGCCACAAAGGGTCCTTAGAGCATGGACCGGGCAGCTGGGTCAGATGGGTCTTCACGGGGTCCTTTGCAGCCTGGCTGCGTCGTTGAGGACCCGTTGGTTTCAGGCAGTGTCTGCCACTGCGGAGGTCCTGTGTGGACTGGGCTGTGCTGCTTTCGGAGAGGCAAGAGTCAGACGGGGTCCGTCACTGCTGGGTCCTTTGCAACTGAAGGGCAGCCAAATATGATAAGGAAGGTTTGCTCAGGAGCTGAGTTAAACCTTAGCTGTCTTGAAATCACTTTCCTCGTCAGGCCAGAGACTCAGAACGTCGTACTGTCTCTCTGGATGTATCAGAGACTCAGAACTTTGGTGTTTCTGTTAGTGTCTCTCTAGATGAAAGACTCAGAAACGGGGAGTGTTCCTGTTGCTGCCTTCCCGGTAACAGGACTCAGACTCAGAACAAGGAGTGTCTTTTGGGAAGGTACCTTTATCTCTTTTTGATGAGGAGGAGATTGTAATCTGGTGCCTCTCCGTTCCAGGAATATGACTGGCCACTTGTGTCCAAGGTGGCCATGATGTTGCCCGCCCTAGTGTGGAACTCATTTGCAGTGGAGTACAATGTTAAACATTGTCTTTAACATTTCACCCATGCACTACTTCTTTACCAAACCTCTTTCAAACTATTATCAGCATCATAAGGAGCAAAACGAGTCCAAACATGATAGGAAACTGTTGAACTATCATTTATTCATACCATAATATGTTAATAGGCCTGCTTCCGTGAACTGTTGTGTTAACAGTCAATGGCCATCAACATAAATTGTAAATCCCTTACAGTCTGCATCCATTTAAGGTCTCCAAACATGGGTATGAATGGATTTGGATAGATCTGTGTGGCCTTTCTTTGTTTCGGCCACTGCTGTTGCATCCAGAGATCTAGAGGAATTTTTATGGCAGTCATTTCCTAAACCTTAGGATTAGGTGTGATGGTGAGGGTCAACCCGTAGTCCAATGAGAAGTCCTCTCTTAGGTGGTCGTGGATGCAGAAGGTCTCCCTTCCTGTCCTGTTGGAGGTGTCTGGCAGTTGTCTTGGCATCTTATCTGATGGTTCTGAACAACTTTTTATCTTCCTCCACCAAGATCCAATCACAGTGGGGCACATCTCCCTCCACACCGGCAGTTAGAGAGGGGCCGTGCCATAAACTGGTCCTTGGAATGCCAGTTTGACTGTTGTTCACTACACCATTTTGTTACTATTTCAGTCTATCATGTACACAATAAACAAACTGTAATCCCAATTATTTTTATGACATCCTAATACCAGGCAAAATTGCATCATTGTGACAGTCCTAAATATAATAAATGAAAAATCACTTTTAAACAACAAGTTCTAGTCCAATTTTGCTGCACTTTCATAGTGGCTGAAACACTGTGCTGAGAACTGTATCTCATTCATCTTACTGTCAGTATACAGAAATACTGTGTTACATTATTGTATTGAACACCACTTGAGACAAATGTGTCTCACTTATGAGGCATCTTAGCCAAACCTTAGGCCTTTTAGTTTATGAAACGCATTTGTTTAAAAATTCATATCATCTCACTCCAAAAAAGACGAATGCTCTCGACTCTCGTCACGTGATTCTGATTTACACTTTAGTTTATGGTGTTACCTATGCACTTGCATCCAGATCTGAAGCTGAATGAGACGTTTAGAGGTCGACCGATAGTGGACTTTACCAATACCGATAACTGGTGTTAAATATTTGAAAAAGTAACTCTGATATTTTCTTGCAAATAAAAAAAAGTAATGTGTTACTTTACTAGTTACTTGAAAAAAAAAAATCTGATTACATACGGATTAATCTGATACATAACCCCAACAATGACTATTGGCATGTATTTTTGACAATAACCGACTGTTCCAGAAATCAACTATCGGTGCCGATTAATCGGCAAAACTGATCAATCTGTCGACCTCTAGAGATTTTACATTGAAACAGGAAGTGACATCAACCAGATCACCTTTGCTTTGGACATATTTGTATCATTGTGCATCCTGTGGCCTGGAAGAACTGGTGGTGTGTTTCTTATTCTAAGCAGAAGTGCCAATCTGACGGATGGTCCCACGGTTCGATTCTGTCAAACGGTGAGGTGAAAAGGGCATCTGTCACACACTGTCAGCTGAAGCTGTGTTTGCCTTCACATAAACACAACAACAGATCCTTCAGAGAAACCGCAGCAATGTAGGATAGGAATACTTTGAACTATTGCACGTGAAACATGTTAAGTTAAATCTGGTGAAGATCCTGAGAGGTACGACGTGCACCGGCACAAATAAACATGTTTGATATCGACATAAAAATCAATTTACGCCTCACCGAAGCCAATCTAAAGCTCACAGCACGGGATGCCCATCTTGATAAGGGTTGAGACATCGAATCCAGTGTAATATGTAAATCTTATGACAGATACGCAGATAAAGCTTTCAGTCACAGGTCTGAGCTTGTCTACATTTGTGCAATTCTAGTGTTCCCATAAGAATTGAAAAGACATGTCAGTACGTCTCTTTACTACATCTGAAACCCCGACGACATACTCAAGAGCTCCCGGAGTGAAGTCAATTCAGTGCCTGGTGCTTCTTGAAATGAAATCTTGAACTATGTAGTATATATATATATATATACCTTTGAGGAATTTTTGAGTCATGTGTGCTTTGAGCTTTAGGCTGCGTGTTAAGTGTGATCGTCAGTGATATCACTGGTTTATTAATGGAAATACTGTGAGATATTATAAAAAGAGTTAAAATGTAATTAATTTCTGTGATCAAAGCTGGATTTTCATTACTCCAGTTTTCAGTGTCGCATGATCTTCAGAAATCATTCTAATATGTTGATTTGCTGCTCAATAAACATTTCTGATTATTATCAGTGTTGAGAACAGTTGTGCTGCACAATATGTTTGTGATATACTAGCATTCAAAAGTAAGAGAGAGAAAGATAAATTAATACTTTTATTCATCAAGGACCCAATAAATTGATCAAAAGTGACAGCAAAGACATTGATAATGTTACAAAATATTTCCATTTTAAATAAATGCTGTTGAGCTTACTATTCATCAAAGAATTCTGAAAAAAAAATGAAAAAAAACAGTTTTTAACATTGCTAATAATCAGAAATGTTTCTTGCAAATCAGCATATTAGAATGATTTCTGAAGGATCATGTGACACTGAAGACTGGAGTAATGATGCTGAAAATACAGCTTTGATCATAAAAATAAAATATATTTTACAATATATTCACAAAGAAAACTGTATATTTAAATGGTAATAATATTTCACCATTTTTACTGTATTTTTGATATTTTGGTGAGCAAAAGAGACTTTAAAAATAATTTGTAAAATCTCAATTATTTTAAACGGTAGTGTACATGTGTGCAAATGTTTCACTTAAATACATGTGATTCAAGCACCAGGTTCAGAAATGTGAGCCAGCGTGCATGCAATCCTAAGCGTTCTTGTTCAACAGCATTACTCTGTTCAGTCTATTATATTGCCTTTGTGATTCAAGTTGGTTCTTGCCGACATGAATCTTCATTTTGTTGTGTTCCACTCCTTTTATTTTCCTTTTATTCCCTGTAGCTAACAATCAGACACTCATGACTGTCATTAGCCACCGTCGAGCAAAATAACTTACAAGCTCTTTTCTCTGATAGAGTAGCTTGTGTTTTGATGTTCCTTCTACAGACATTGCGGCTGACTTCAGGGTTCAGCTTAGGTGCTGTAAAAATAGAGCTGATAAATGTTGTTAATCAAATTAATTACATGTCAATTAGATAATCAAATTAGCTGCGTGCATATCTGGAGATGAATGAGAAAGATAAGGAGGATGAACAATAAAGAGAATTCAAAGACATTCTTTTGTCAGATAAAATCATTTAAGAGATGTTATAAGAAGTGGCTATGTTTTATTTTCATACAATTGAACATTCATTCATGCATTTACTATTATTATCATTGTTTTTATTATTATTTTATTTTTATTTTTTTACGAAACCTTATTTTATTTTCATTGAGATACTATTATACTTTTTATTAATATTTTGAATTAGTTTTTTCCCAATTTCAATTTAATTTTAGTTAGTTTTAGTCATTTTGTTGTTTTGACATTATTATTATTATTATTATTATTATTATTACTATTATATTATATTTATTTGTATATATTTTTTCAAGTTAAATTAAAATAAAAATTATATATATATATATATATATATATATATATATATATATATATATATATAATTTTTATTTATTTATTTTTAAATATGTTATTTTATTTGTTAACGTTTAGTTTTTATTTAAAGTGATTTTCTTTATGGGTTTAGTTCTAATTTAACTGAAACAAAATCTATGATATATATCATGGAAACATACAAGTACAACACGCAATCTCATAATCTCTGCATCTCTTTCATTAGTTATTAAAAACAGTCTCTCTGATGAACTACCGTCGTATAAACTGCAATGAAAATAAACACAGATTATTTGGATATCATGGTCGGTTTGACCTTCATCTGGAATTCTGCTCTAGCACTCAGAATACAGACAGTGCTGAAACCATCCAGCTGTGACAGGCACATCTACACATACAGTAGTAAGTTAAGTTAAGTTAAGTCGTGACGTATTGTCAAGTATGGTGACCGATACTCGAAATGGTGCTCTGCATTTAACCCATCCAAGTGCACACACACAGCAGTGAGTAGTGAACACACACACACAGTGAACACACACCCGGAGCAGTGGGCAGCCTTGCTCCAGCGCACCTTAGTCATGCTATCGAAGGTGGAGAGAGTGCTGTCCATTCACAATCCCCACCTTCAATTCCTGCGAGAATCGAACCAGCAACCTTCAGGTTACAAGCCTGACTCCCTAACCATTAGGCCACGACTACCCCTACAATGTACGTCGTCATCTATCGTTTTCTGAGAACTCAAGTAAAAAAAGAAAAACACAGAGGTCGAAGAGGCTCGTGAGATTGCGAGAAAGAATAATGAGCTCGTCTGCTTTTAACAATCCCCTTTTTTGCTCATTTCTGAAGCCTGCAGCAGATTTCCAGGTTTGTCGTTTGTCAGGCAACGGTCAGGCTGTCAAGCGACCTATCTATTTCTGTACGGCCTTTATCTTTTTACCATCCCTGCTTCACCGGCTGCGTAATCATTATTTCACACAAAAACAGCCACTAGTGAATATAATAAACGCTCTTATTAAATGCCCCATTACATTGAGCTATTGTGAGCATGTTTGGGGATCAGCAGAGCAAAATAAATGACATTTCTGACTCTGACTGTACCGTTAGTTCACAGACCCATTTAACCGGCAGGACTTCAAACCTCAAACATCACGCTAGCTCTCCGGCAGCTGTGTTTGGACGATCCTGTGCCGAGCAAAACCTGCTAAATCAATCAATGTGCACTAGAGTCAAGGATAAAGTCACTACTTCACTTCAGACCGCAATCACGCAGTCTTTCACTCCGATTTCATACATTACACTGGGGCAAAATGGAGAAAAACAGACATTACCTTGGCAGGAACGTGAAATCATATCCAACAATAATATCGGTTTCTCTTGTGAAACCAAATATCCTGTCCTCTGCTCTCGCATCCTTCATCCTCTTCTAAAACATTGTAAATATTTAAAATGGACCATTTTTATCAAGATACATTTTCTCTACACACCAGTGTTGTTTTAGTATAACTGAAATACTAGTTTTTAATAAATATTTCCAGTTCATCTTTTGTATTTTCTGTTTTAATTATATCTTTATTTTAAGTTTTAGTAGTTTTGCTATTTTCCTGACATTTTTTTTATTTTATAAATTTGTCTATGAAAATGTGCACTAAATTTAAGTAAAAAAAAAAAAAAATCACAGCAGGTAACAGGGAATTAAACATGAAATTTAAAAGTAGAAAGATTATAAAATAGTTGTTTTATTTACAACTTCAAAAATATTTTATAGCGTACATATTTGTAAAATATATTAAATATGTTATTTATTCATTTTATTTTATTATTTTATTTCAGTTTTTTTATATATTTATTTGTTTATATGTTTAATAAAATAAAATAAATTTAAACAAAGTAGTGCATTTTCTAGTTTTAGTTAGCTATGATAACCGTCGTCAGGACAAACAAACAAACTAAAACCATCTGAGATTTAGACTGATGTGCTCTTTCTTTCTCAAAATTCAGCTAAAGACAAATAAAACACAGGAATGCATTTTGTGGAGAGAATAAGAAGCAGGTTAGTCCATCTTAATGTTTATCGTTCCCAAAATTGATCAGGTTAATTATGTTTCGTCTTCAGCGATTCCTGGAAGAAAATCGAGAGGCTGGATTTACTTATTTTAGTCTGCAAGACATCAGCATGTAATAGCATTGATTTGTAACAAGAGTGAGGCATGAAGGGAAAGATTACACTCAATTATTTTGTTCTTTTACTGATTCTTGAGATATTCTTGGGATAAAACAAGCTACAGTTGAAATTTATGTAGACCATAGATGATTATTTTGGATGAATATTCATTTATGTTCTTTTGCAGCCTCCTGCTGTACTTCCATGTCTCACAAAATGTGTGTTTCCTCAATGTGAACAATGTCAGATACAAATATAGCTACCAATAAGATCTACAATTACAAACTTTTACAATTTGTGTGATAAAAGTGACACATCATGGTTGTCACCAGGATTAATATAATTATCAAAAAGTAAAGCCATGAATAAATAAATGAATGAATGAATGAAATACAAAAATACATTTTTACTGAAATAAAATAAAATACAAACAACTTAAACTTATTTTATTTCACCTAGTTATTTCAGCAGCATTTCTCATTTTCATGTATTTTAAGATGATGGACTAAAACTAAAACAAGTTAATAAAATCTATTGACATAATTAAAAAAAAAAAAAAAATGAATAAAAATGTCAACTTTAAAATAAAATGAAAACTGAATATACTTATACTTGTATATACAAATATTATAATATTTGAATATCAGTGCAACTTAAATGGTACTGCTTGTGACAGAATGTACATATATATAGGATATATATATATATATATATATATATATATATATATATATAAGCACAATTAGCAAAAATCCTGTAAAAGTATAAAGGCCCGTGTCACATTGGACTCAAAGCAGGTGAGATTTGAAAAGAGGACCTTCAACATGAAAACTGTATTTTCTATTGCTTGATTTCTTCATTTTTCATAAACCTCTGACGGTGAGTAAGGACACAGATGTGGAAGCTTATATTCATTTTAAAATCAAACCTTTCCTTTTTTTAATTTTTTTTTTATTTCTGCTTTTATTCCACATCATTTATATTTAAAGTACATGGCGAATTGATTTACGATCCGAGCGCAGATGTTTGGGACGTCTGCGCTCGGTTATATCATTCAATATAACATTCATACAATAAACAGTAAACAGGAGGACGTCTCTGATTGAGCCGCTTTTTTCCAAGTCGAATCGTGCAACGTTTTATCTCTCAAACCAGCGAACGAGTCTTTACACCAAACAAGACGTCTCCAACCCGAAGCGTATCATCATCTTCATTTTTCTTCCCAGAGACAACACTTTTATTTTTAGTTTAGGGCCCAGAAAAACAGCGAGCAATTGTCGTCAATGATTTAAAGTTTTAGTGACTGCACACGCAGCATCGGCTGACCTTTTAAAAACAAGTTGTGCGAACGCAGCGGTGACTAATGTTTGTGTGGTTGTGCTTTGACATCACACACTTCAGGTGAATGTCTATAAAGGTCAAACATGAAAGCACAGGTTAATATCATTCAGTCTGAAGGACTCTCTGCTTTTCAGTCACATTGTTTGTGTAGCTGTAGCACGAGTTGAGCGGCTAATGCAAAGGTAACAGAGGTGACGCCTCGGCAGGATGCTGGAAAGCAGCAAATCCAATTGGGCGACACATAATTAAGCTGGCAGAGAGCTTCCTGCGGCAAAGACTGTTACAAGAGAAACACCCCCAGCCTCTCTGCTGGAAGCACATAGAGAGAGCAAAAGCATTAAGTGATTCAAATATTCCCTTAAATAATATTAAGTAAAGCTAATTTGGTGCAAATCGGGGTGGATCGGTGGCCTAGTTTGAAATTCAGGCTCGTCGTTTTGGTCAATGCAGCAGAAAGGTTGTGAAAATTCATCTCCAGCAATGAATGAAATTAAAGCTCAAACGCTAACACAAGCACAAGTGCAGAATAACACGAGACTGCCGAGGTAAATCTCGCAACTGAATCCGTCTTGATCAGTGCTTCTGCCTCCATAAACGGAAAATTGGTATTGATTGAGGCGTCGCTCAAATTCAACTGTGAGAAGTTCAGATATTGATCGTAAGGAGAAAATCAGAAAACTGGTGTGTAGACTGTCACCGCTATTATAAGCTACATTATGTCCGGATCTTTCTGATTTTCATCGTTTAGCAGAGGAACCCTCAGGCCATCAAAAATGTTTGTTTCTTCATCAGATTTGGAGAAATGTAGTATTGCATCAGTGTCTCAGCAATGGATGCTCTGCAGTGAATGGGTGCCGTCAGAATGAGAGTCCAACAGCTGATAAAAACATCACAATAATCCACACCACTCCAGTCCATCAGTTAACATCTGGAGAAGACCAAAGCTGAAACACATCCATCATTAAGATGTTTTTAACTCTAAACCGTCACTTCCAGCTAAAATATGAGTCCATAATCCATAATAACGCTTCCTCCAGTAAAAAAGTCCACCTCCTGTTGTTTTCTCACATCAAAATCCAACCACATATTTGTTTAGAGCTCTTTTGGACTGTTTTGGCTTGTAAACGGTGCTTGATGTGTGCAGATTTATCTCCTGATTCACACCAGAACACTTTCACTAGTGGAAGTGTTATTATGGATTATGGACTCGTATTTTAGCAGGAAGCAATGGTTTGAAGTTAAAAAAAATCTTAATGCTGGATTTGTTTCAGCTTTTGTCTTCTCCGGATGTTAACTGATGGACTGGAGTGGTGTGGATTATTGTGATGTTTTTATCAGCTGTTTGGACTCTCATTCTGACGGCACCCATTCACTGCAGAGCATCCATTGCTGAGACACTGATGCAGAGACACATTTCTCCAAATCTGATGAAGAAACAAACTCATCTACATCTCGGATGGCCGGAGGATGAGCACATTTTCAGCACATTTTCAATTTTGAGTGAACTACTCCTTTAATAATTTGTGAAATTCAGTGAAAAAAATCGCTATTTTTTGTTCAGTTCATTAATAACAGATCTCATTACTGAAAGACATACATCAAAGGGAAAACATGGTTATTTGATGTGCATTACAATGGTTTATAGAAACAGGTTTGACTGAGAGCTGGATAAATAGTGTGCGATTCTCTCAGCGTGGCACCTATACAAAGCAAAAGACACTTTTCAATAAATCTAACATTTACTAGGAGCGCAGTGGTGGTTGTCTGCCCAACTTAGCCTGCTGGAATGAACACCTCCGAGCTACAGCGAGTCCAGCTCCACCAGCATCACAATCTGATTTGAGTCATTCTCTGGGGTGAGGAGTTCTCCAGCAATCTCGGTAAGGCCTCGGGCCTTCATGGCCAGCCAACAAAGACGGCCCAAAATAAGAGAAACAATGCATGCTTTCAAACCGATTTTCAAAAGGGACATTTGAGTGGGTAAAAACACAAATTTGAGAAAGGAGAGCATATTGTGCGCTTTTGCTACACCTACACCAGGTCAGAGTACTGACTACCCAGATCTCGGTTAAAATCTATCCAGATTTTAAATAAATAAAAAATGAAGCTTCTGTCTCCTTCCTCTTTTGAGAGAAATCCTAACACAAAATACAGCCAAATATAACACTCCATACACCCATCCATGCTCAAATTTCAAGGCAAAGCCAAACTTTACATGAAAAATAAGAAAACTGGAATACCTGTAATACAAATATATATATATATATATATATATATATATATATATATATATATATATATATATATATATATATAGTAAAATGGAAATTAAAAATACATTAATTATTAATAAAATAATAGTAATGAAATAATGTAAATATTACATGTAAAATGTTATTTATAAAAACTATTAGTTAATACCATATATGATTTTTTATATATATATATATATATATATGAATTAGTATTAAAAATCTATGAAAATTCTACAGAAACTCAATTATATGTACCGAATGTACCTAATTATACTTATTTTAAAGAAAAAATATAAATTAACATATAGTTTACTGATAAAATCTATATTATGAAACTTTTTTTTATTTTATTTTTTTTTACAGAATTTTATTATGGAATTTTGCATTTAAAATAATTAAATTTTACTATTAATAAATCGCATTATAAGTTTTTATGGGACAATGTTCCTACATAAAAAATAAAAATAAATAATAATTATATATATATATATATATATATATATATATATGAATTACCTTATTATTTAACAGTGAGGAACTATAGGTAATATTATTATTATTATTATTATTTATTTATTTATTATTATAATTTTTTTCCATAAAATAAATGTGCAGTGAAAGCAAAACTTAAATGGTTAGGTTTTCATTCACTCTAAGCCTCAACTTTACCCTGCAGCAAAACAAAATGAGTTTATTCTGCTGACCACCTGCAAATGGACAAACAGATACACTCAGGCAGTTATAAAAACTGTGATAAATTGACCAGCAATCACTGTCAGTGGCTAAAAACCTGACACAAATGTCTGTTTTGTTTCTGTTTTTGTGCTATCAAATCACTGAAGTGCCGGACCTCTCAAATATCCATCCAAACCGGCGCTGTCGTTTATAAATCCAACCACAGTTCATGGTTTGGACTGCTACGCTTCTATTCAGTAATATTGAGAGTTATTTTAAGAACAAAAATGACAAATCAGATGAAAGCAGCAGACAAGATTAAACAGATCCTCCAGCAAACGTGACGACACTGGAAAGCTTTCTGAAGCTCTTTAGTTCGATTTATCCTGATGATGGCCATTAAAGGAGCCGAGTCTGACTGACAGGATCTGGTGTGAACAACAGTGTGTGTGTGAGTGTGTGAGTCGCTCGTGCAGATGCTCTGGAAGCTTGTCTAATCTGAACTGACTCAGAGACGTTTGACCTCAACAGTAAACAATAAACTTCAGAAGAAGCTCAATTCGCCTACAGGTTCGCAGGAATGAGTCTGCATTCATCCTCAGTGAAGCAGAGAAAGACTGGGGCTGTCGATGTCAAAGACTGACCATACGTGTTATTGCATCTTCAAGATGAAGCGGGATAAAAACGACATCCATGCAGTTTTAGTTAGTTGCATTGGAGAGGCTGCTTGTAAATTTTATTAGATGAATCATATTATGTCAAATATTATATGTGTCACATGTATGACCTAGTTTCTTCTGTTCCCCTATTGGTTAATTAGATCCTCACCTGTTTCTGTTTTCCCCTTGATTATGTTTATTATTTAAAGCCTGTGTTCTCCCTCCATTCCTTGTCTGCTATTTCATTTGCCATAAGTGTTTTGCTACTCAATGCTCCTGGAATTCTACTGTGGATTATTAATAAAAGACTTTTGTTTTCTCTACTCCTTGTCGTGCGCCCCCTTAGCATACACGACCGTAACAGAATAGCAGACCGAAACAGTTAAGTACTTAAGCGGCATTTTTCTTTCTGTTTATTTTTATTTTTTGGGTTTTGTTTTGTCCTCTCCCGGAATGGATCTGCCCGACGTCCAACTCCTGTGCCTGAAGCAGTTGGACCGTTCGCTGGAGGACCATACAAGGGACTTTTTAGATCTGGCGTGCCTTACCCACTTCCCGGACCGCTCGCTCTGTGTCTTTTACATCATCAGCATGAGCGAGCAGTGTAAGGCACGCCTACCAGCGAACGGTCCCAAAGAGGATTTCACCGCTTGTGTGGAGTGGGTGCTGATACACAACGAGTCAGCTTTCACCATCGGCCCTGTGGAGGATGATATCACTACCGGCCCCACTCCACCACTGCCAGAGACCAGCCAGCCGTCACCCCGATCTACGGAGATATTGCCTGAGCCCACTGCGACTGAGTCACTACCATCCTCTGACCAAGTGCGTGAGCCGGCAACATTATCCGTCGCCGAGGGAGTTTTGGTGGAACTCGAGGGCTTGGAGGGAAGCCCCACCCACACTCCTACGACTGAGGGTGAGCTACAACTGGTTTCTGGGAAATATGAAGAGGAACTGAGATACATTTTCCAGATGGACCTAATTGACTGGTGGGGAGAAGTACAAACCTGTGTCCCTGAATCTCCTGTGTCTCCGCTGGTTCCGTCCAGCTCCGCGCTTCAAGAGCGCCCCCCTGTGCCTGCGCCACGAAGGCGCCCCCAAGAATCCGCGCTTCCAGAGTGCATCCAAGAGTCCGCGCTTCAAGAGCACCCTCAAGAGTCTCTGCTGGTTCCGTCCAGCTCAAGTCCTCCTTTGGTCCCTCCCTCTCCCGCCTCCTCTCAAGCCAGCCAGTTCTTCGCCTCCATCTCCGCTGATGCCTGTCAGTCCCTCAGCTCACCCTCAGTCAGCGCGTGCCATGCGCTCCACTTTGCCGCCTAGGGACTTCCAGTCTCCAGCTCCGCCCAGAGGTGTGGATCCCCTGTCTCCACTCCCAGCCTCCGAGTCCTCGACTACACCTCGGTCCTCCGACCCATCGGCTCCACCTCTGCTCCTAGCTCCCTCGTCTCCACCGTTGCCCGTCATCCCACCGGCTCCACCGGGCTCCCTCGTACCTCCGGCTCCGCCTTGGTCAGTCGTCGACCATCCGCCACCTCGGGACTCCACTCCTCTGGCTTTGCCTCGTCACTCCATCCCTCCGGCTCTGTCAGGCTCCTCCTTCCCTCCGGCTCCACCTGCGTCCCCAGTTGCACCGGCTCCACCGCGGTCTTCCGGATCCCCGCCTCCGCCTCAGTCGCCTGAGCCTTCAGCTCTGCCTTGGCCCTCCGGATCCTCAGTTCCGCCCCGGCTCTCCATCTGCCCCGTTCCACCTGGGTCTCCTTCTCCAGCAGCGCAGTCTCTGTCAGTCGGCCCCCTGGTGTCATCGGCCCATTCTCCACCATGGCTCCTCCCACCGTCGACTCCACCGTGGGCCGCCATCCTGGCTGGCCTCTGGATAACCACCTGGCTTCTCCTGCTTCAGGCTCCTCCCACCCTCCACTCCACCTTGGACTGACTTTTGGTTTTGCCCCTTTCCCATTGCCTGCCCTCCTCTTGCTCCACGCCCACCTCCAGAACCCCCACCCTCTCTCCTCTGTTGGACTGTTTTCGTTGACGCGCCGTTCCGGGAGGGGGCGTTCTGTCACATGTATGACCTAGTTTCTTCTGTTCCCCTATTGGTTAATTAGATCCTCACCTGTTTCTGTTTTCCCCTTGATTACGTTTATTTAAAGCCTGTGTTCTCCCTCCATTCCTTGTCTGCCATTTCATTTGCCATAAGTGTTTTGCTACTCAATGCTCCTGGAATTCTACTGTGGATTATTAATAAAATACTTTTGTTTTCTCTACTCCTCGTCGTGCGCCTCCTTGGCATACACGACCGTAACATGACAGAGCCTATTGTGCTGATTGCTGTTTTGCAGATTATGAGGTTCATTGAAGCTTGCCATTGCTGTGTAAAAGCCTCACCCGCAGCCAAATCCCATACGTTTGTTTGACTAAATATTACATGCCTGATATTATATTACTTTATTTAATACTCTGGATTTAAAATAAGTAAAGAAATAAAGTTAAATTCAACAATTGTGAATTTGTGGGAGAAATTAAAATATTTTCTTCTCAACTCAACTGAAAATACGTATTTAAAAAAAAAAAAATGGTATTAAAAATGTCTTGGAAAAATGAAATAAAAATCCAATTAAAAAAAAAAGAAAACGCTATGAAAATAATAATCAGGACTCAAACTGCAAATATAAATTGACTCAACCCTATTGAAAAAAAATAAATAAATAAAAATAATATTGACTCAAACTAAATTTAAATAAATATGTAATTCCAAAAGAAAATGAATGTAGATTTTTTTTTTTTTGGTTGGAAACACTTTACATTTTAGGGTTTTATGCTTTATGTCGTCATGTTAACGAAGTTGTAACACTGGATGGACTACAGAGGAAAAAAAGGTTAGTAACTTAAGTGATTGTTTTTTCACACTAAAACCAAGTTAATATGAATGTTGTTGTCTTGTGGATTTACTATTGCAATAGTATGTATTTAAACATTCACGGATCAGCTCCTTTCACTTCCAGTGCCTCAGTGCAATGCAGATTTTTTTTAAAAGAAAAAGAATCAATGAAAGAAAGAAAAGGACAAGATGAAATTAATTTTCGATGGTAATCAGCATTATGCCACAAATGTTGTGGACTGAACTTGTGCTAACCCCGTAATATTCCTCCATGAGTGATGCTCAGCAATGCAAAAGCAGCGTTCCTATAAAACTGATTCATTATGTAATTAAACAGCGCAGTATCCAGACTCATTAACTTATCAACAAGTAATCATTCTCACTCTGAAAGGCCCTAAATATTGTACCCTTCTCACACAGACATTAGGCAGGAGATTAATTACCTGCAAACAAACACCTGACCGGCTGAGCGTCTCCAGTGAAAGCACATCTCTCCCATCTCCTTGTTGCCTAATTATGCCCTCTGTCTTTCAATTAGCACAGCATTTGCACACTGTCACTCTTCATTGCAGTCGTACAGTCATTCTTACACACGTCAGGCTTATCTTTGACTGCATGATCCAAGAAGATGCCGTCACGCAAGATCATTTATATAGCTCTTTCAGTTTTCATCAGATCTAATGGAGTTCTCAGCTAGCTTTCATTTCAGTTTCTAATTTGTCACAGATGTTTCTGGTAGAAATCACAGGGAGTAAAAACAGAAACAAGACAAATGGGTCAACGATCTTTGGTCCGGGTCTTGAATTGAATTAATGTTAATATTTTTTGGGAGATATACAAAATACAAAAATGTCTGATTGAACTGCCCTGCTATTACAAGCAAGAAAGAAAGAAGTAGGCCCACAAAAAAAAAAAGAAAAAAAAAAAGCCTAATTCTAAATGATTATGAACAATTAAAACACCTAATTTTATAGAAAATCATTGTGAATTATTTTTTTCCCTAACTTATCTAATAGTTTACTGAGCAAATCTATTATTTAACAAAGTGTCATGGTTATATATGACCCTGGCTGTGAAAACCCAGCTAAAGTCATTTTTTGGTGAGTTAATGTTTTCTACATTAAATTATCCTTCATAAGGTAAAGAACGGTCTGTGAAAATGTGACCTTGATATCTTTAATATTGAATGAGTAAGGCCATGCCAAACATTGAAATCACAGTGAAATTAATGGTTGAAATTTTGAAACTTTGATGTTTGTTATTTTATAATCAGATTATGATTAAAATTAGCTCTTTGGGTGGGATGCACCAACAAGGATTAAATTAAGCAAAGTTTAGAGCTAATCAAGGATTTGTTGATCTGGGTTTTATTTTAAATCGAGTTGTGTTGCACCACTTAATTTTAAACTTAGATTAACAAATCTGGGATTAGAATTCTAACCTGCATTATAACCTCCATCTACATGAATTTTCTCTGCCATGATGGATTCGTCATGTAATTAAACAGCAACAATGTTAATATTCCTTATCCTCTGTCTCTGACAAGTTGCTTTTGTCGATAAAGGAAATAAACTTGTAAAAGGTCCGCCGTCTTTATAAACCGCTAACGATACGTAGAGACCGTTGATCAAACGACTGATCAAGCAAGCAATGAAAACTTTGAGGCAGTGCATACGGATTTCATAATCTTGGAAATATATTTAAAGTATCAATTAATGGAGAAGGCTATAGCTTATGACAAACAACCAAGATAAGAGAAAACAACTGCCATGATTTGCGGAGTACCTCCGCTCGTGACAGCGGCGCACTGTCCATTTGATCGCCGTCCAGCACGCGTATGGAGTGGCAGCGATCCTATCTTCTTCGCTTTGTCGCACGCCGAGATGCACCAAGATAAGCGATGGATTCACATTCCGGACTCGATAGCAGACGCAAGTTTACTACGGTCTGCCACGACCCTCACAATCTGCCGGCTCAGTGCGCTTTAATTTTCATTTTTATTTATAATAAACACCTCTCTGAGACCTGACGACACACCCACTGTTTCTGTCTTTGTTCATTCAGCCACATATTGTAACTGTAGGTCAACTTTATTTCATTTAAACCTCCTCACCTGTAAATTTAAAATTAATCCCTAATCGAGATTTAAATCTGAGTTTAAAGTTATGGAGCAACAGGATTAAAGTTAATCTATTTTAAATATAAAATAAATACAGGATCAAAATGACGGTTTAAATATAAACCTGCTTATATTTAAACAAGGTTTAAAGTTTGGTGCAACAGAATTATTAGATACACCTTGATTTAATCTAGATTTAAGCTTAATCCTTGTTGGTGCAACCCACCCTATAAATCTTAAATCGCCTCATAATTTATGGGAATATGGGCCTGCATGAAATGTTATGGGTCAAATAAAATAAGTAAATCAATCAATTAAATAATAACCAAGCAATAAATGCACAATTACAATAAATGAAACAGGAAATAATATTGTGAGCACCCACAAAAACTTATAATATCAGTCTTATAATATCAGATAATTCCATAGTTTCAAGGCAAGGTTAGTTCAGGTTGTAAAATGGTGTGGCTTACCAACTCAGTATTTATAAATAAATAATAAAAAAACCTTACTTTTTGCCATGACCAATATATTTAAAAACATCTTTGAAAATCATAATTAAGATGCATTATGCCAAATATATGTAATATGTCATTCTTAAGGGTCTACTGCACGAGCTGAAAGAAAACCCCAGCGATTATTCCTCGTCTTCCAGCAGATCTTCCAGCACTCTGCGCATTACCTCTCTTACAGACAAACACGTCTCCTGTCGCAGGGCCCTGGCAGTCATCAAATGTGATTTCCCCGCGTAAATATTTGTGTCAAACAAGCGATGCATTGCCCTGTCAGCGGCAAAGAAAAGCCACGCATTTCCCTGTTTGAATTACACCAATTTGTGGCTTCACGTCTGTAGTGCGTGCCGTGCTTTTTTAATCCCGCCACATCCGAGGCTTCCTCTAACGGTGCGTAATTTCTCTCAAAACCCGGCCTGCTGAAGAGAGGATATTTGAGATGATGGGCACGGGCAATAACAGAGCCGCTGGGCTGTGCAGGACCAATGGATCGGTCTGGGAGGAGAAGAGAAGTCAGTGAGCGGAGAAGGCAATTGTCAGGCTTTATCAGAGCCACTATCAGCAACACGGCTGGAGAAATGGGCCCTCATAAATTATGAAGGATGTATTATCACACAAATGGAATGGGTGACAGTGATGGAAATTAGAAATGGGATTCGGCTCTTCTGCCGTGGCCGGTAATTATACAGCAACAATATATTACAGCCCAGTGTCAGACGCTCGTACCTGAGCGCAGACGTGCACGAGTGAACGAATGTGCGCTAAAATCGCTCACGTTTCTGCACGCTGGAATCCAGCCATTTTGACGCCATATAATCGTTCTAGGCTGAATTGCTGCAAGAAATGGTTTCAGTTTATGAATTATAAATTACAATTATTTTTCAAATCCCCTGTAATGGAGAGGGATCGACTTTGGCATATTCAATTTCCAGACAGTATCAAGGTCATTTCTCTGCAAAGGAGTATGAATTGTGATTATTAATTAGCTTAAAGATAATCAGCGGTGTGCGTTTCACCTTGGAGAGCAGAAGAGCTGCAGATTGAGTTCTGCTCTCAGAGGTTCATCAGATGAAATCACTACATCGCAAGGTGCGAAGAGTGATTTCTTTGTTTTCTGCGCTTCTCGATTGAGATCTCCGGTTCGCTGTTTCCCAGCAGAGACCGACTGAGAGCGAGGCTCAGCACATGCAAAACTTCACTGCTGTTTCTCCTGAGTTCGGTAGCTGAAGGTCAGTTGTAAAGCTTCATTAGACTCTCAGCTAGACTGTGTCTCTCGCTTGGCTTTTATGGCTGGTTAGATGAGTGTGTGTTTGAAAAGACGCTACTTTTAGACTTTGTTATTAAGTGCTATTAAATGGTCTCTATAGAGCGCAACAGTCAGGTTCCGGAAGTGAAAACTCCATTCATTTTCTCCATAGAGAAATTGATTTATAACAATAACCGATAAACCGTTAAAGACACACCTGCTGTGAGTTCCAAGGTTGTTAATTGATTGTATATGCTTTTGTTGAACCCATCTGTTCGTAATAATTCAATTTCTTTTTGAAGTAATCATGTTTTACAGTGGAATTCGGTGCTGAAAACTACATTACCCATGATGCTGTAGAGAAAATTCCACCAATCAGAGAGTTTGTTATGGGTCAAACAAAACAAAACAAAGTAATTAAGTCAATAAATTAATATATATATATATTAAAGCTATGCTAAATTAAAAATAAAAAATCATAATAAATTAAACAATCGTACCTTTATCTTTTTGTCTGACTTTCATTTAGGTGTTTTTTTTTTTTCTTCAAATCAAATCAAAGATTGTGATGTTATGATTCTTCACATGATTGGTCTGGTTCATGGCGTATAACGTTTAAACAATTTATTTATTTATTTTTTAAATCCTTATGGGAACAGTATGTCTGAAACCAATGCTGCTGGAAAACAGCACAGGCACTAACACTCTCTATGTATTTCTATGTTCTTATAGAGTCTGGTCTTATGTGTTTCCTCGCGGCTGCACTGTTGTGAGAGACGCTCCGGCAGTTGTCTAAATAAAGCGTATCTCATCTGAGCTCTCCAGAAACATGACAGGAAGTAGAAGAGAGAGCTAGACCCTTCACCGAGGCCCAGCTGCTTTCTGGGAATGGAAACGGAGGCTGATTAACATGAAGAGAGATGCAATTGATCTGTTTTAAAACCTAGTGAGCTCATTTAGCCAAAATGTACGCCCAAGTCAGATGGGATCTTTACAGAAATAGTAACCTTTGAGAAAAATAAGTGCACTTAATTGTAGTGAATGTGCACTTGTAGTGTACTTCAAATCTTAAAGCTACTTATTTTACTTATTTGTTATTCATTCATTCATTCATTCATTCATTTGAAGAAAAAAAAAAAAAAACTGTTCTTGCAGATAATATATTAATGAAATAAAAGGCAACTTTAGTTTACTTAAAGAAACACTTAATAGTCTCCTTAATATACTTTATAATAATGTCAAATTTAAAAAAATATATAGTTTTACTTTAAAATACATTTAAACCATTATGTTTTTATAATTTCTGTTATGCTTTAAAAAACACACTGTAATAATGAAATTGTAATTCAAATTTATACAGTATATTTAATATTTAAAAGTACATTAAAATATATTTAAACATGACATTAATGCATATTTTAGTTTATCATAAATGCTTATCAATACATTCAGCAGTAACCATATTTCAAAGATGATAGAAGTTATTATGAAATTACATATAAAGATGAACTGAAGTCCTACTTAAGTGGGTCAAAAACACAATAAAGTTCAACTAATTGCATTCATTAATAATTTATTTGGGAATAACATGTGTTGAGAACATTACGTTAAGCTCACACTAGTGTATTCTTTTAAAATAAAATATTTCCATAATAAATAGCCTTTTTTAAAAGAGTGTGATAAATTGTGACTGCGATGAGTTGAATGGAAAAAGTAAATCCCAGATGGTGAAAGATTCAAGGAAAATGTTAATTATAAATGTGTTTCGTTGAATACCAAAAGTATCAATTCAATTATTTTAATCAAATTAAAAATGGGCTAATTTATGCATCAATTGGACATATTAGAGCTTAGCAACCAAAACGCTCACCAGGGTTTGGATCACAGCTATTGTGTTTCAGATGCAGACTCTCTTCATCATCTTGTTTTGAAGTCTCTCTTTCATATACCAAGGCTATGACTATTGTTCTTATTTTAATGTGTATTTTAATTGATATCAAAACATGTCAGATTCTCTTCTATGCCAGAAGACTAAAGAGATACCTGCTGTAGCTTTTGACCAAAGATAGTTTTTCTCTTCTCGCTTTCTCTTTTAACTTTCTTTCTCTTATTTGCAGTCAGAAACTGAAGGAGCAGTAGTGTGCAGGTATTTAAAAGCTTTTGATCTGTGGATTTTGTCACAGCAAACTGGCAGTCGCGTTTGGATATCATTCCTCAACACAACTACTGCTTTATTTTGATGCAGTTTTACTGAGCCACAGGATTTAATACTATAAATGCCCTCAGGAGCAGACAAACACTCAGATATGCATCGTTACAGCCATCATTTCATATCAAGCATATTCTGCAAAGGAAACCGAGCAATTTCACCCAAAACTATTGTCTGTCATGCTGTGTTTAGACTGAATGTTTCTCCACGGCTATTTTTCCCCTCTGTTTTTTTTCTTGTTTTACGCAACACTGAAAATGTTGATCGATTTAAGAGTTACAAAACTTATGGCCTGATGAAAATATATTCCTATTTAAACTTCAGGCTATAGAAGCGATGCACCATCATTTTTTTTTCTTCTTTTTTTTTTATTGATTGATTGATTTATCTCAACATAAAAAGTTTATTGTATTTTCAACTTTTGATATTTTCTCATGCAAGAAAGCTTTGCTCACTATTTCTTTGGTTGCAAACCATTTAATGGTTTTAAACTTAAGTATAAAACTAATAAAAACCAATTCACTCATACATGATACAGCAGTACATATATTGCACTTAGAAATGGCTTTTATTTCCTCCAAATTATCAAGATCCTTTGAAAACAAAGCAGAGTGGCTGTAATACTCAAGTGTTTGTTCCTTTTTATTGACTATAGTGAATTATTCAGCTTATACCACTGGTATTGGTATGAGTTTGTGCATTCCCTGAACATTGAAGCATTGACTGTTTGAGCCGTAGCATATTGTTTTGCTGAGGCAGGCTGTTCAGCTCTTTGAGGTTCTGATCATTTGTCTGAGTGGTTTTAACTGTAATGCAGTAAACAATGCAGTTTTTTTAGAAATTGTTAGAATGACATCTCATTATCCATAAGAGCACAATTACAAGAGAGAAAGAGACACAGACAGAACAAAAAAAAAAACTTTTTTTTTTCCCCTCAGATCAATACTGTTATTGCCTCTGTGTAAACTACAAAAATGTGAATTTGTGAAAACAGTGATGCCATGTGCATGCATATTACATGTTCAGTCTATAGGCAAGTGCACAGGCATAGGGTTTCTTTAAAAAAAAACAATTACATCACTAACTACTGGCCCGGCATGAATAATACAGCTCTTTTAGTCATTTCATAGATCGGTGTGAACAGGGATTGTTTTGATAACCTTGTTGTCTCTATGCAAAACCTTTTTTTTTTTTTTTTTTTTTTTACTGTGTTTAGTACATCATTGCCATGTAAATTTGCTTTAAACTGATACACTTTCTGTTCACTTAATCTTTCCAACCTGGCAACCATTTGTGCACACACTCTCAGAAAAAGTGCAGATGAGCTGAAAACACCAGGAAACATGTAAGCAGGGATTTGTCAATCTCTATTGAGATTCTCTGCTCAACTGAAAGTGTAAAACAGCCTGTCGTGGTCGTTTGCACTGTTAGCTGCAACTAAACAACATGCATATTTATGCAAAAAATACTAATTAAATGACACTAATTGTGATTTTATTATCATGCTTGACCATTAAATTGCAAGTAACAGTGTGAGGTTCATCGTGGATCAAAGCTTCTTGATGTTTACACAATATCACACTGGCAGTAGAGCTGTCAGCACTCTTGAACCACCCTGACCTAACAGCTGTATAACATTAAATAAACGCCTTAAAATAACATATATGCTGCTGGTATTGTATTGTTTGGATTATCACTCTCCTCCACACTCGCTCCTGCTTTCATCCGTGCTCTAACTGCCCATCCATCCAGCGCACCGATGTTTGATGTTTCCATTCTCATTGATCTTCATATTCTCTTTTTTTTTCAAAAGAGCCTGTATTTCCCATACCAAAAGTTAAAGAATCAAGCTTCCTTTGAAAAGTTTGTGCTGGCTATGTTTCTTTTGTCTCGCATGCCTTGGGATCACAAGGTCTTCTGAATTTAAATGCAAATTGCCAAAATAAATTATTGATTCCTTCAAAGCGGCGGCAATAAGAAAACATGTGGGCACAACAGTGGTCCTCGATCCCTCCGGACCCGATATATCTACTTCTGTAGACTGTTTTGTAGATCGTATAAGGGAGGCGGAAACCAATCTGCACACTGTTGTGTTTAAAGCAAAAACTCATATATATATATATATACAGAAAATCTAGGCCTGCATTATTCATTACGTAAGCCAATACTACAAAGGCATGTTAAATATTCATCAATACGCAGCGATGGCACCTCGGTTTGACATGCAAGAGGGAAATTGATCATTAAACAATGAAACTACAGTGGCTTGCTTTGGAAGACACATGCAACTGACTCCTCTGACAGGTCACGGGCCTCTGCTGTGTCCTCCTCATTACTATTTTCAGCCGTCATCTGGGGACGGCAGGTAGAAGGGATGCCCTAGTTAAAGGCAGAGCTCTATACATTCGTACCTTGAGAACAGACGGGAGGACGCATGAACACCGTTTCAGGAGAGAAACTCTGTCTTCAATTAATATTATTAATGGAGCTGTCAGTGGAAAACATTTAATGCTAAAGCGAAACATAATGTGCATGCGGAGGCATATGTACTCCGGTGAAATTAAATGACAGTCTTACCTTTGTGTCTCTGAGTGTGCGGTTTCTAAAGCAATGGGTTAAATAGAGTTTTAATGAAATCATTTTGTGATGTCAATTACAGAAAGGCCCAAAGCTGACTTTCAGTTTTGCACTGATGAAGGCCTGCAGGTCTAACTAGATGAACAACAACAACAGTAAAGAAATAAATAAATACGTACATTTATCATTTAATATTTTGGTTATTGAAAAATATATTTAAAAAGAAAAAATCCAATAAAGTAAGTATTCTAAACTTAATTTAGGATTTCTTAATATCTTGATTTTGTTTTTATTATTATTTTTTGCAGAGCAATGCAACACATATAATTTATTATAAATTACAATTAATAATCATAATAATAAAATTAATAATAATATTGACCAAAAAAAAAAAAAAAAGTGGGGGGATTTCAGTATTCAAGTGATTTTATCTGGTAACACTTTAATATATAGGGATCAATTTTCACTATAAACTAGCTTATTAGCATGCCTACTATTAACATACTGGCTGTTTATTAGTACTTTTAAAGCACATATTCTGCATGACCATATTCTACATCCCTAGTCCTACCCAATACCTAATCTTAACAACTACCTTGCTAAAATAAGCAGCAAATTAAGTGTGTATTGAACCAAAAGTCATAGTTAATGGTTTGTTAATGTCGAAAATTGAACCTTAAAATAAAGTGTGACCTTTTATGTATATTTCTACAGGATGAATTAATGAATTGTCTTGAGTATAGTGAAGAGAGGGAAGGGAATTATGAGAAGAGGTAGGAATGACATCAGATAAAGTTGCGAGCAGGATTTAAACTCACATCGATCACATGAACACCATGACTGCTAGGCCACAACTCCAACAATCATTTTTCCAGCTGAAACAAACTGTCCTCACACTCGACTTCTAAACCAATTTTCATGATGTTTTATCCTGAAAACACATCAAAACCACAGTTTCAGGAAGTCTCAAATGTCTGCTTTCCAAGGTCAGCCGATAATACTCTGCAGTGATCGGTCGAGAGCCGGAAATGTGATTTTACTGTTACCTTCAGTATTGATCCACAGCCTACATGTGTTCATCTCACTTCCAGTAAGTTCAAAGAGAGGGAACAGAAGAGTTCGTGACAGGAATCACACAGCATCTCAACTCAATTTATTCCACTATAACTTTGAGACACACACATTTCGAGATACTTAAGTTAAATCTGCAAACTAAGCCTTCAGAAGTCACGCTCGGAGTGTTCTCGCCCAAGGCGTGTGTGTGTGAGGAAATGCATGCCGCTCAGAATGACACGTGTCCCTTTTTCCCCGTTCAACGCAATCTCTGCCTCCAACAGAACAGAAGAGACACAGAAAATGCATTAAAGGAGAATCGCACCCGAGGGTCCAAGATCGCCTCGCGCCAAGCCAACCGAGCTCCGTCTGACAGGCCTTGCACCGATGCACAGCTGAATTTCTCTCCAAACCTGTCTGTTTCTCTCCAGACAAGCGCTCTACAGATTTCTGCATCGGGTCGCGCGACAGAAAATCCATCCGAAGTGATGACCCTCCATGTTATCTGCAGAGACAGAGCTCCATCTGATTGGTATAAAGGAGGCGCTTCAATTGGCTGAAGCTCAACGTCTAATACGAGCGATTTACTCAAAGCTCAGTCTAAGAGATGAGCGGGAGAAAAATGAGTGCGTGATATTTCTGAAAGGAAGATGAGGAAGTGTAACAAGATTATTTCGCATTACCACAGGCAGCATCCAGCCAGAGCCGTCCGTCCAAATCTCTCCTGAATCCAGTCCAGCGCTTATTCCCAAATATTAATTCTAATCCTAATCAAGCACGCTCCAGCGCTCGATAATTACCCAAAAGTGACGGGTAAAAATATTCATTGTACCTGGAGAAAATGTGATAAATGAGGCATAATGATATTTTAGGCCAGACGATATTTTGCATATCTACTCCAGAGCATATTTGTTGTCTGCATATGTGTTATATGAGTGTCATTTTAGTACCATTTATATATTATTACACTGGGGAAAAATGGTGTTGAAACAGTTTTCATTCAGAAATTGCTTATAATTTCACAAGTCACACACTGAATCAAACATTCAATTTGGAAATAGAAAGACTGAAATGGTATTTTCTTCTAAAACGTACTCCAATAATCTTTGCAATTTATATATATATATTATTTTATGGTTTCACATTAATTTCAGTTTTAGTAATTTTGTTGTGTTTTTTTTTTTGCATTTTTGTTTATTTATTTTAAATATGTCTATATTGTTTTATTATTGTTTTATTAAGTTAAACTAAATGAGAAAATGAGAAATGTTACCTGCATTATAGTCCTTTTCACTTCTGAAAGACATGCAAGTGTGAATTTCAGAGTGAACATGTCCTATATTTCAACGCTGACAATTTCCCAGTCCTTCCAGCGTGATTGTGTGAGTGTGTGCAAGCAGACAGGGTGAAGGATGCTGCATTCTGACACATCTGAGGCAGCTCTGTGAAACAAAACAAGTTTTTTTTCTTTTTTTTTTAAGCTAGAAATGTCTGTCAGGCTGCAATATCATGCAGTCACTCAATAATCACAGTGAACGGCTCATTTAAGATCTGACAGAAACAAAACTCAAGCTCTCAGACAAAGACACAAAGCAGACATAAGACGTCTTTCAAAGACAGAGGACGCCTTTGTTATGTATTTCAGTTAACTGAAATGGCCAGAATAAATGTTGTATGTCCAATAATACAAAACAAATAATAATAATGCAGAAGTTTGATGTCATACAATCTGACTGCAAAATTTCAAACCAGCAAAACTGAAAACTAGCTCGAATTTATGAGTGTAGACAAAATTACAATTTGCAATGAAATTTATTTAACTTTTGTGGAGCACATCAAATTCTTTTCTGCTTTACACCCAAATTACTGTCTTTCTCTGATGGAAGACCAGAGGAAAAGCTCTGAAGGCTTTTTACTAGTTTTTACATGCAATTTCGATGAATGGATACTAAAGCTTTTAGGCTCCAAAAAAGATGCAAAAAATACCATAAAAGCATCATAAAAGCCCACCATGGAACTTGTGCTATATTCCAAGTCTTTGAGCAAGAAAATGAATCTGAAGTGATTACTGATAAAAAGAAGAACTCAGCGTCCATTGTTCTCCTTGAGACTAGCAGTCAGGGTTTGTGAACAAATCCTTCTTTGAGTCACTTGTTTTCAATGAATTGACTGATCCGGCTCACAAACCGGTCTGAATGATTGATTCACAGAGCAGGTGGATCCGCTTCTGCAGTTCTGACGGTCAGCGGCCCACTGGACGATCATCTGTGAGCAATGACCTTCGCTCTGTTGTGTACGATTTTATGTCTTCAGAAGACTTGGAATACATCGATTTTGATACTCAATTAATCTAAAGACTCTTTGAACGATTAATCAGCTAATCATCGATTATTTCACCAGTTAATCAGTAGGCATCAATTATTCATCTTTTGCATTTAGTTACATATTGATACATATTCTAATAAATAAAACAGGGTATTCACCTCAGCTTTTGAAAAGTCAAACAATTATATTATTATTTAACAATTACATTTTTCTTTTCTTTTTTTTTTTTACAAATATAAATATATTTGACACAAAATAAGAGACATTCTCATTTATAACCATAATTAACCATCATTCTGCCTAACATCTGCTTTTTAAAGTCATATGAAACAAAATAAAGGTAAGTGATGAGACATTTCATTTTTGGATGAGCTATTTTATTTACAACATTATCTCTGTTGCCAAGTAAGTTCAAATTCAAATGTAGTACCTACTCATGCATTATGTGATTCTTCTGTTGCATTACAGTTTTGTGCTACAGCACCACACATTATTGCAGACCCTTACTTTAGGTCATATGAGATCATATGAAATCAATTATACTATGAAAACCTATATCGACTTTTTTTTTTTTTGTCAATGTTTTTTTTCAGAAGTAAGCAATAAGGTACTCGAGGCTGTGCTGTAGTGAGAATAAGTCACAGCTGAAGAGCGTTTGTTTGCTATGAGCCACTGTGACTTATTCAAGTACCTTATTGCTTTTATAAAACAGTTACCACACAATACAAATATTAAAACCAAGAAATTATGTATTGATGTGTTACTCTTTTGAATTAAATTAATTAAATGCTATCCTTCCGCTATAAAATAGTTTCTGACAGTGAGAGTAAACGGGAAGAAAATGTTACAATTTAACAAGCTTCATCTTATGGAGCTCAAATAAAAACTGAGAGCAGAAACCGTTCCCATCCACTGTGCCGTTTAATGCTTTAACACTACATATGATATTTTTTATGATAGTTTAAAACAGACTAATTTGCGGTGCAGTACGAGTCTATAAGCATCAGTGCAGTGTTAACTGATGAACATATGGGCATACAGAATCATATCTGAAACAGAAAACTAATAAATACAGTTAAATGTCATTCCTCACTTCAGAAACTGTAACGCATCCACACAGATGCACGCACATCAACCTTTCTCACGCAGGAGAAGAGTTTATTTGACAGAGGGAAGGGCATGGCCTCAAAATTAAAGATGAATGATGCAACACCAGCAGGGGTCACTCCTACTTCATTAAATAAAAAAACAAACAGTTAAATTAGCTGAAATACATAATACATAGAACGGTTTTGACACAATATTATTGATTGTTTATGTTTCTAAGGGTGTTGCGCAGTGATACACAGAACCTTGGGTGAAGCACACAGCTGTTGACCAATCAGAATCGAGGACTGAAAATAACCGTGTCCTTGTGTCACGAATCCGGTCTGTGGCCTTCCGCCCGATAGCCACCAGAGGTCGCCCTTCCATCGAATTTACTCTTGCAATACACTACTGTTGCACATCACCCACGGACTACAATACCCATCATCCATTGCACTGACGACACACACACACACACAGCTGATTGCACTGATCACACAGCTTACATAAACCATGAACTTCCTTGCACAGCTTGCCGAGTATTGTCTAGTGTTTAGCACTCTCCTAGTGTTAGCTGCTTACCAAGCCTTTCCGTGTTTGTTTTGTGTTTAGTCTTCTGTAAGGTTCTGCGTTTATCACTCACCTAGTGATAGCTGACTTACGGAGCCTAGTTTCCTATCTTAGTTCCAGTCTTAGTCTTAGTCTAGTTTTTTCGTATTGCCTTGTTATCTGTCTCTTGATCTTCTGCCTTAGTATCTTGGATTAACCCTTTGCCTGCTTTTTCGGACTCTGTTTGCACCTCGCCTGGATTATTGCTCACGTTATCGGATTACCCCTCTTGTCAAGCCCTCTGGATATTATTCGCCGATCGTCGACCCACACTTGTCCTAGGATTACTCTGTCTTGCCCATGCCATACCTGTTTGCCGTTGTTCGACCCTGCCTGTGTTTATGACCACGTCTCTGTCTAAATAAAGCTTTGCACATGGATCTGCACGTCTCGCATCTCGTTTGCCCCGTTACACCTTGCATCATTTGTTTAGAAAAATTATGATTTTTCTTTATTTTTGAAAAGTTAAAAATTGAAGGAGTTCTAAAGAAGATGTTACAATAACATAATGATGTAAACATTTCAGTCTGCCCTAATAAATATTGACCCCGCTGAAAGCATTACATCACTTCTGTCAGACTGATTTCAGACACCATCAGCTTTATGAGTATCTGCCTTTCAGAGCTTGGCTCACAGACTCAGGGGAGTTGAAGCCAAAACACAACTGTAGCAATGAAGGCTTGAATTGTTTTTCATTGCAACGCATGGTGAAATTGATTTCCAAGGTGTGAAAAATGTTCAGCTGAGCCTCGGCCAAAGGGACTTGTGATGGGGGTTTAGGTGTCTGCAAAGGTGTAGATCGAACACTGAATTGTCAAGGCGTTTGAAAACTGCCTCTTTCTGTAGGTGTGGATCGAATGGCAAGCTGTTGACTCTTTTGTTAATGGCCTATTGTTTCCTTTGAAAGCTCCACATTGCTTTAGCCCATAAAAACACAATAACCATAAAGTTTTATTTCTGGTTTTATTTATACATGATGCTAGAATCAATTCTGGATGCTTTATATGAATAAGGTTGGGGGGGATTATTTATTTACAATAAAATAAAGTTGATTTTTAAAACGCAATTTTGCCTTGAAATCATATTTGCCAAACTGCAATGAATATTTCATCAGTGAATCTGTGCCAGCTGTGCCAAAAGGATCTTCATGCATACAGTTCTGAAAACAGAGCACCGCTGGCCTTAGGAAACACTAAATGCAGATAAACACTAAGAGATAAGCACTTCAAATGTTGATCTTTCTGTCCAGGAACAGCAGGATCCCATGAGAGCCTGTTCAAGCTCCTTTTTATTGTTTTAATTGGGATAAACTGCAGTGGTTTTGCTGTGAGCTAAAGCACTTTCCATGAGCAGCGGACAAAACTATGCCAGACAACTCTTAAATATCAAGATTTTATTATACAGTACTTAGTGCTTAACCTATGGAAAACAGCAGTGTTGGGTAGGTACGTTAAAAAAAGTGATTACTTATAGTTACTAGTTACTTCTCACAAATAGTAACTGAGTTAGTAACTGAGTTACATCATTATAAAAGTAACTAATTACCAGGGAAAGTAACTATTCTGTTACTTTTTAAAAAATGTTCAAATGTCAAATAACTTTGGATGCCCCCAATATTAACTATGTTAAATTAATGAAATGGACACTAAAAAGAATAAATTATTATTATAAAACATTGTACATTAATCTACACTATTTATCTACTGACACTTAGAATCAGTCAGTCAAGCATTATAATATAATATTATATGATGATAGAACTTTAGTAATTAGAATAACCAAGTATAAATGCATATTTGTTATCAAATATAAAATGCACTAAGGATTAATGAGCTGCTGGGATCATGAATATTAATCACGCTGTCTGCTTTCGCTCGAATTGATTTGCTGAAATCAACAGGGACAATAATAGGTGAGCGCCAGCCAATGAGATTGTCGTTTGCGCATTAGCTCCGCCCACTACCAGAGAAACCGGCAGTTCTTAAAAGCTGAAGAATTCCAAAGGAACTCCGTTATTTTGACAGGAAAATACAACAAAGAATACCGTTAGTAACGCCGTTTATTTATAACGCCGTTATTCCCATCACTGGTAAAAAGTAATCATCAACATAAGGAGATCAAATTGAGAATTTTACATTCTTTTTCTACACTGTATCAGCATTTAAATGCAGTATAAAACCCTGTGTGATTTTGCAAATGTCCTAATAAACTTCAAAATTAAATGGAAAAAAGTGTGTATACTAGGGTGGCACAATATTCTGTGGTATGCAATAACTTGTTAAATGCGATGTGATACAATAATGTTTTTTTTATTGACAGCAGCTTATATATATATATATATATATATATATATATATATATATATATATATATATGTATATATTTCTGATGTTTTGTAACTTTTTGAATTATTAAAATCATTGCATTCGTGATTTGTACACTTACGATAATTGGCTATATCATGGAGCCCTAGTGTGTGTGTGTCAGGCTTGTGTTTGTTGTGTCTTGTGTTTGGTTCCCCACTTGTCCATATTTAGTCCTTCCTGTTTCCTGTCCTCGTTTAGTTTGATTATCAGTTGATTTGGTTCCAGGTGTGTCTAGTTATCCCCTCGTTATTTTCAGTATTTATAGTATGTTCTGCCCTGTGTTTCCTGTCTGGTATTGAAATGCCTTCACCCCGCTCTACATGTGTGTTCCTGGCTATTTTGTCAAATAAAGACTGTGAATGTGAATCTCCCACGTCTCAGCGCTCTTTCGTCTCCTCTTTCACGCACTGTAGCAGCCGAACCGTGACAGTGTGCGTGCGCGTACTGTATATATTTTAGT